>NC_133502.1:218020000-218320000 GCF_049354715.1 Callithrix jacchus | reverse complement strand
TCCTGGGAAATCGGTGGCTCTTAATGAGGGCTGACGCTGACTCAGCAACTTCTTACCTGTGGCTTTAAAAAAACGGCCTCAACACTCCATGTTCTCCCTTTACAACCTGCCTGCCCATGTGCCCGTCTCTCTCGCAGCTGGAATTCTGATAGCCCTGGTGTTGTGGGTTGAATGAGTCCCCCTCAAAAAGACATGTTGATGTCCTAGCCCCCCAGGACCCGTAAAGGTGAGCTTATTTGAAATAGGGTTTTTTGCAGCTAAAATCAAGTTAAGGATCTGGGGATGGGATAGTCCCGGATAGAGTGCACCTGAAATCCTAGAACCAGTGTCCTTCTAAGAAAAAGGAGAGAGAGGGTTGAGGCTCGGGGAGGAGGCCATGCCGAGACAGAGGCTCCCATCAGGCCACTCGGCCGTGAACCAGGAAGTTGCAGGGACTATGGGGCCCCTGGAAGCTGAGGAGACAGGAAGTCCCTCCCCTGGGGCCTCTGAGGGAGCATGGCCCTGCAGGCACCTTGATTTTGGACTTCTGGCCTCCGAACTGCTGAGAATTTCTGTTGCCTTAACCCCCAGTTTGTGGCTCTTTGTCACGGAGTCCCCAGGAAATCTCACAGTGGGCCCAGCTTTCCTGGTGTGGGTGCACCCAACCACAGTGTGGATCCATGGCAGGGACACAGCTCCCTGACCTTTGCCCTCTGCCTCCTTGTGGCTTCCTTGCGCCTGGACGAGGAGCAGGGGATTAACAGCATCCGGTGAGGTGGAGACGGCGCAGGCTGGGCCCTCACTGGGAGGGTCTCAGCAGGGCCCACCCCAAGGCCAGCGGTCTGGGCCTGCCCTTGGAGCAGCTAGGGGACTGAGGGGAACTGGGCACCCAGGGGTCATGTCGTGTGCCAGGCAGCAGATGGCAGAGGGCAGCGGGCTCCCCTGGGTGAGGCTGTGCTGGCCAGGGATGCCTGGAAGGGGGCATTCAGGGTGGTGGGAAGAGGGCATGGCGGCATGTGGAAGCCAGAGAAAGCTAGCAGAGGCCTTGTGAGGACAGGTGCCAGCGGACGCATATCTCAGGCTCACACAGGTACTCCATGGAGGAGAGCAGGGGATGGGGGATGGGGGAGCCGTGTGAGCCTTTGTGGAGGTGATGTCGTCACTGGGTCACTGGCCAGGAGGTGGCAGGGGCCCCATCTGGAGATGGGAGGGTTAAAACGTTTCTGGATGGGCAGAGAGAGGGGCTGTCAGGGAGGGGAATCGCAGGCCCCGGGCTCCGGCTGTAGCTCCTGCAGGGGACTGGGCAGGTGCCCAGATGAGGAGCCTGGTCTGGGGGTGTGTGCTGTGGTCTGGCTCTGCGTACCCACCCAAATCTCAGAAGGATTTGTAATTCCCAGTGTTGCGGGAGGGGCCTGGAGGGAGGTGACTGGATCCTGGGGCAGACTTCCCCCTTGCTGTTCTCATGATAGTGAGTTCTGATGGTTTAAACGTGTCTGGTTCTTATCCCTTGCATTCTCTTGTGATGTGAGTGAGTTCTCATGAGATCTGATGGTTTAAACGTCTAGTTTTTCCTCCTCGCATTCTCTCGTGATAGTGAGTTCTCGCGAGACCTGATGGTTTAGCTGTGTCTGGTTCTTCCCGCTCCCATTCTCTCGTGAGGTGAGTTCTCGCGAGACCTGATGGTTTAAATGCGTCTGGTTCTTCCCCCTCCTATTCTCGCGTTAGGTGAGTGAGTTCTCGCGAGACCTGATGGTTTAGCTGTGTCTGGTTCTTCCCGCTCCCATTCTCTCGTGAGGTGAGTTCTCGCGAGACCTGATGGTTTAAATGCGTCTGGTTCTTCCCCCTCCTATTCTCGCGTTAGGTGAGTGAGTTCTCGCGAGACCTGATGGTTTAAGCGTGTCTGGTTCTTCCCGCTGGCCCTCACGCTCTCCTCCGCTCAGACACGGTGGGAAGCACCTGCTCTCGCCTTCCTTTCCACCATGGCTGTAAGTTTTTGAGGCCGCCCAGCCAAGCTTCCGGTGCAGCCTGCAGAACCGCGAGTAAACTAAATCTTTTTTGAATAAGTTACCGAGTCTCAGGTAGGGCTTTATAGCCGCGTGGGAACTGACATTTGCAGGCTGTGAGAGCCCGGAGCCTTGAAGGGGAGGGACGGGCTGGCGCCTGGATGCCCGGGGAGGTGGACGGGACCAGGACAGGGGTCAGACGTGTGGCTGCCGGCCCTAGGCTGGGGCTGTGAGCTCCGGGATGCGCTCGGAGGGGACGCCAGGAAGGCCGGGGGCGGGGGGTGCTGCTGACCTGCACCCCCGGGGCTGGCTGCTCCGGCCCGCTGCGCTTTCGGACAGAACAGCTCTTGGCTGTTTGAGAACCTGGGGTTCCGTCTTGTTTGGGGGCGCTTTGTTGGGACCCGTCAGGGAAGACGCTGATTTTCCCTCTGGCTGTACGATGGAGGTTCGTTTTTCGAGGTCCCCCCGGGCCTGAGCTCCGAGGCACCCGCTTTCCCTGGATATCCCCGGAAGGACGTCTGCTGGCCAGCCTGGCTGCCTGCCTGTGGCAGGGCAGGAGCGAGAACTGGCGTGGGTGGCCCCTGGTGCCTCGTCCTGCTTGCCCACCCTTGAGCCCTGACGTGGATGCCCAAGGATTCTCCCCACAGGCTCCCACACTCACCTGATCGCTGGGCAAGCGTGGGGCGGGCCTGGGGTCCGCTCTGGGAAGCTAAAGCTGTGGACTGTGGGGTAACCTCGGTGCCCGTGGCTCACGTCGTGTGCCAGGCGGCACATGGCAGAGGGTGTCGGGCTCCCCTGGGTCGAGGCCGTGCTGGCTTGGGATGCCTGGAAGGGGGCACTCAGGGTGGCAGGAACAGAGCATGGTGGCAGGTGGAGGCCAGGGTGAGTC
Source organism: Callithrix jacchus (assembly GCF_049354715.1). Taxonomy (NCBI): domain Eukaryota; kingdom Metazoa; phylum Chordata; class Mammalia; order Primates; family Cebidae; genus Callithrix; species Callithrix jacchus. Next base: position 218,317,129 of record NC_133502.1, on the reverse strand, counting down.
CAGGCCCCGTCTCTATGAGCTGCAAAGCACGCTGTCCCAGGCCAGGCCGTGGGGACTTGGGAGCCTCTGGTGCTCTGTGACACACCTCTGCTGCCTTTGCAGCAACTCCGGCCCCCGCCATGGGCGGGTCTGCTCTCCTTGGTGGCGCGTGCTGTGACTCACAGCTGCCATGTTACTGTGACATTTGATTTGCTTTTAGTTTTTTCTACTTATAAACATCTTTGCACATCAGGTCGTTTCTAATTTTTTTTTTTAAAAAGAACGTTCTAGGAAGAGACTACCAAGACAGTGTCTTGCCGTATCTTGGAAAACTGTTTTCTAGAAAGTCGGGCTGTGTCCCCTTAGGGCTCTCTATGGAGCTTCCGACACCGAGCATGTGGTTACGGTCACAAAACCCCAGGGAATCCCGTCCCACACGTCTTGTTTGCTTATTAATTTGACAGTTAAAACCCAGAGGAGTATAAATGAGCAGAGGGAAACCCGATGCCATATTTGCCTTGGCTCTTTTCTTTCCATTTATATTTTATTAAAAAAATTTAAGTTTTACTTTAAGTTCTGGGGTACATGTGCAGAACATGCAGGTTTGTTACATGGGTGTACACATGTCATGGTGCTTTGCTGCGTCCGTCACTCCGTCATCCACATTAGCTGTCCTTCCCTAATCTCCCAACCCCCTGCTATCCCTGTCCAATTGCCCCACCCGCCGACAGGCCCTGGTGTGTGATGTTCCCCTCCCTGTGTCCATGGGTTCTCATTGTTCAACTCCCACTTCTGAGTGAGAATATGCAGTGTTTGTTTTTCTGTTCTTGTGTCAGTTTGCTGAGAATGATGGTTTCCACCTTCATCTATATCCCTGGAAAGGACACGAACTCATCCTTTTTTTTGGCTGAAGGGCACCGTACCCAGCCAAGTTTCTGTATCTTCAGTAGAGACGGGGGTTTCACTGTGTTACCCAGGATGGTCTTGATCTGCTGACCTTGTGATCTGCCCACCTTGGCCTCCCAAAGTGCTGGGATTACAGGCAGGAGCCACCACGCCTGCCTTTTTTTTTTTTTTTTTTTAAATTCTTATACCTCTCTGTTACTTTGCTTTTCTTATCTTGGCTGTGGCACCCAGCAATGTTGTAGGACACAGAGAGTGAGAATCTCATCCTGTTTCTGATTTTTATGGGAATTCTTACATAATTTCTCTAGAGAGCAAGCAGTTTGTGCTAGGTTTTGGTAGTTCTGTGTCAATTTAGGCAATTTCTTTCTGTTTCTAGTTTGCTAAGAAGTTTTCCTAACTAGAGGTTGTGGAAACACCTTTTTTTTCCTAATCTGTTGAGCTTGTGGGGCAGGCCAGGTCTCCATTAGCAACCAGACAGTCAGCTTCCACTCACCCTGACGAATGCATAACCTAAAGGTTAAGGAACTGCAGAGGCTGGTGCCCGAGTCCGGGGCTGGAACGCCATAACAAACCTGTAAGGCCCTGCTTGGGTTTCCTCAGACCCTGAAGTCTGATCCAATAATGAAAGCATCCTGACACATACACCTCCTACCAGGGCCCACTTAAGGCTAAGAAGTTTTCCAAGGCTCTAGAGAAAGCTTTCCAGACCCCAAACCCTCGTTAAAGATGAGGTAGAGACTGAATGAAACAGTCCTGCTGGCAGGTGCAGTCCCACGTGCAGCGTGGCTCTCGGAATGTACAGGCTCTGGAGAAACACGTGTGACTTGGAGTTGGCCTGGTGCGCTTGTCCAGATGTTCTCTTTCATCTGCTACTGTAGTGGAATGTTCCCATAGGTTTTCTGACACAGGGACAAAGCCTTCTTGGTCATGACGCTGATTTTTTTTTTTTTTGAGACAGAATCTCGCTCTGCCACAGTCTTGGCTCACTGCAAACTCTGCCTCTTGGGTTCAAGTGATTCTCCTGCCTCAACCTCCCAAGTAGCAGGGATTACAGGCGCGTGTCACCACACCCAGCTAATTTTTGTATTTTTGGTAGAGGGGGGTTTTGCCATGTGGTCCAGGCTGGTCTCAAACTCTTGACCTCAAGGTGATCCGCCTGTCTTGGTCTCCCAAAGTGGTCAGATTATAGGTGAGAGCCACCACTCCTAGGCAGATTTTTAATATTTAGATATATTTATAAATAATTCCGTTTGCTAATAATTGATTTAGTATTTACCCACTTTGGGCCTCTTTCATTTGGGTAAGAATCTCCTGTGATTCTGTTCACTGTTGTGTTGTTATTTCACATGCTGTTTTCCTCTCTGACTCCTCTCAAAGTGGTTCTTCCTTTTGCTTGGGAGGTGCTGAGCTCTTCTGGATTCTCTTCAGACTTGGTGTTCCTGGCTCTGGGTGGCTGTTCCCTCCCTGCTCGGCCCTGGCTGCTCTGTGGGGCTGCCCTTCTTTAGCCCGGCTCCTGATGCTCTCCCGCTGCCCATGATATTGGGCAAAGACGGGACTTATACCCTGCGGCTTCCTTACTTCTAGAGACGGTCCCTTGTTCCCGGCCTTCCCATTGGACTCTTCATGCCTGTGGCTTCTGCTTTCTCAGCATCTCAGTCGGGGGATGTGCTGCGTTCAGCACAGTGGCTGACTCACTCTGTGGTCTGGCCCGCGGGACTCCCCTCTCGGGAGTGGGCTTCTCTCAGCATTGCCCGCCTTCCCGCTGGCCCTGGTGTCTTCCCGGCAGTGCAGCTGGCAGCTGTGGGTTGGGTCAGTTTTTATGCCCAGAATTTGGATCTCACTCTGTGGATCCCTAGATATTCCCTGCCATGCACCTGCCTTGAATTCTCTCCTCTGACCCTTTCATCTAGCAAGGCTGTGGTTTTCCTCCACCCTTGTCCACGCTCAGAGGCGTGGAGCTGGTGGCACCTCCTTCCAGCAGACGCTTGTCCAGATGGACTCCTCTGGCCACCTCCGTGCGCTGGGAGCCTCCGGCGTCTTTGTCTGTTTAATCCCCGCTCTAGGATCGCCGTTGAGGGAAGGGCCATGTGTGTGTCTCACTTTCCTGACCTTATTTTCAGTTGTCCCAGCACTGTGTGTAATTTCTGTGGGACAAGTCCTTCCCCATTTATTTTTCCAAAGCATTCTTGACGTTAATGTATTTTTTCGGGTTCACATTCACTGTTACGTGGAAGTGTGTTAACACGAAGGTGTTGGAGTCCGCTCCCCGCCTGCAGAGCACCGCTTGTGCGATGGCTTGTGGCTCTTTCCTTCGTCCCGTGGAAGGCCTTGGCTTCTTCAGTGAGGTGAGCAGTGTGGCTCTGCATTAAAGCACATCAGCCAGGGGAAAAGACTATTGGTATTTGCATTGGGCTTTGCTAACTTATCCTTGAGCTGAGAGTACATTTCCCATCACATTATCTAAGACAACTGCGAAGATGCTTGCTCTGGATCAGTTTCATCCTGGAGTGGCATCCACTTAACACTGGGAGCCCCCGTGCTTTTAGCCGAATAAAGGGCAAACTGTCAGACATCTGGACGGACAGCTCATTCATCACTGGGAGACAGACGAGCCCGGTGCCAGCGCCTGTGCTGAGCAGGAGGCCACATGACAAAAGGTCAATGGACGCGCCGGACCAGACTTCCTTCCACGAGCGCATAACGGCGCGTGGCCAGGCACTCCCATTTTTATTCAGTTCGGAGGGTGGATACTTGCCATTCTCACCTCTAATTACCCCGCTTGGGATGTTCGCCTGGGAAGCGATGTCTTGCGGGGTCGAGACCACCCTTTGCAAGAAATCTCCCTGAGGATCTGCGGAAGTAGAAAAAGTGTCCTTGTTGGTAATTAAGGTGGTAAATTAATAGATGATACACCCCTTTCCAATAAATCCCAATCAATCATGTGCATTTGAATCAGCTCCTGTCTTCTGTGATGGGGAGAGAAGGTGACAGGTGACTGTCCTGGCTGCCTGCTCCTGATGGCCTCCCTGGCTGTGCTGAGTTCAGTGTAATTAATTGAACCCGCCGCTTTGCTGTCATGCCCTCTGACCTGAGGAGCCGATGTTGGGGACTCTGTGGTCAGCGTGTCATGGATGTGGAGGCCAGGAGGTGTGCATGCTGTCTACTTGCAGTGGATGAAGACGGAGGGTTTTCAGGGACTGGAGGGTCTGTGGCCAAGGGGCTCAGTGCTGTAGCCTTGGGTGTCCCCAGCTGCTGGGAGAGTTTTTTTTTTTTTTTTTGAGATGGAGTCTTACTCTGTTGCCAGGCTGAAGTGCAGTGGTATGATCTTGGCTCATTGCAACCTTCTCCTCCTGGGTTCAAGTGATTCTCTTGCCTCAGCCTCCTGAATAGCTGGGATTACAGGTGCATACCACCATGTCCGGCTAATTTTTGTGTTTTTGGTAGAGATGGGATTTCATCATGTTGGCCAGGCTGGTCTCGAACTCCTGACCGCAAATGATCCACTTGCTCGGCCTCTCAAAGTGCTGGGATTATAGGCGTGAGCCACCACACCTGGCCAAGAGTTATGAGAGGAATGTTCTGGACACAGTGCATGATGTCCAGGGGCCGAAACCCAGATTCCCTGGGGCTGGCGGACACACTGCACCCTTGCTTCTGTCCCAGGGCTGAGTGCTCACTGGAGAAGCCCCTCTTGCAGAGGTAAGCAGGACCCACAGACACCCACTGCCAGGCAGCACCCCTCCTCCTCCACCAGGCATATCTCGTGGAAACTCAGGGGACAGAGCCTGTTTCAGATGACACTTTGGGGGGAGTTTTCCATGACCCTGAAGTCTGAGGCTCCTGCAGGTCTGGAGAGGATCAGGGTGGGAGTTCCTCTCTATGTGGGTCCTTCCCTGGAGGTCCAACCTGTAAGATGGCCTCAGCCTCCTCCACATTGGTGGCCATGCCTGGCTCCAGAGGCATCCAGTCTCCTCTTGGTGAAGCCGTCAGCGAGGGGTTCTTGTCAGGCCGAGCTGAGTCCAGGCTTGCAGCCTGCCATGGTAATGGTGTTTCTGTGGCTGAGCCAGTGCAGGAGGAGCAGAATGTCAGACGGTGTCTCTGAACTCTGACCTGAGGGCCTGGGGGCTGGGCAGGCACTCATGAGTGACCCTGGCATGTGGAGGCCCGGGAGAGGACTCCAACTTGGGTGTGCCACCCTGATGAGAAACCACGTGTGCCTCTGCAGGCCACGCTCACCTGCATGGCTCTTGTTGCTAGAAGAAAAATTAAATCTCTGGTCTCCCTCCCTCCTTCCCTCCTTCCTATTTTTATTTTTTTTAAACCAAGATTAATTAGGACTTTTATTAGATATTGAATAAATATCAAACAGATGTTAACAGCTTGTAGAAGACAAACAGCTCTTGTATAGAAAATTTATTCACACTGTTCGGGCTTCAACAATATCCTGGGAAGATAGACCTACGTGCAGGGCAGGTTCCGGAGCTGTGTGTGGGGGTGGAGCGTGGCTGTGCCATCCCTCAGACCAAGATGCCGGTATCCCCTCTTCTCCCAATGGAGAGGGTCATTCTGATCACCCAGCAAGGGGGTTCTCCCAGGTGGATATCTCACTGACCATGAGCTCAAACCTGTAGGGCCCTGGCATCCAGGAGTCCAGCCGCAGAGTGTAGGCTTCTGTCTGGTGGGACTTATGCAGCCCCTGGTCCAGTTTCAGAGATGGCGGGACTCCCATAAGGACGAGGGGGACGGTGAGCCTGGAAGGCCCTGTCTTCCTGAGAAGGTCGGGGAGGGGTCTCAGTGATTGACAGTGGAGATTGTAGCAGGAGAAGTTTTCCCTACACTGAGTCCCCAGCCCCAGCTGTCTGGTCACACTGCAGCCCAGCTCTCCTCGAGCATGTTCCTGCAGACAGCAGCTCCCTGATGTCTTGGGCACCTGCTGTCCATACGGAAGGAGCTTCTCCCTCAGCATCCAGAACGTTCCCCGTGAGCTGTGTCATGCCTGTCCTCTCTGCAGTGGGCAGCTCTGGCTGTGTCAGTGACGCTGGGACATCTTTCCTGTTGGGGAGGCGTTTGGAGGGGTTGCAAGTGGTTCTGGGAGGTGGGGAGGAAGCCACAAGGGATGCCCCTGGGGACAGGACCTTTTCCCTGGCTCATGGTCTTGGCAGAACTGTGCAGGCTCCATTTGCTGCTGCCCCAGGACTCCCTGGTGGACAAGGAGGGCTGGTGGCAGCTCTTATCCCCCTTCTGGGCTGCCGCACACCCCGGTCAGCCCTAACACTGCCCCTCTTGTGACGGCCTTGTTTTCTTTTCTGAATCTCCCGACACCGAGAGCTTGCCCTGGTGGCTTCACACCCAGCATCGGACATTAACTGCACTGGGTATCTGTCTGAAACGCTGGCCTCACTGCAGGTGTTCAGGTCTTCCTGTGAGGCCTAAGCATGTGAGGTGCCCAGTGGACCCCACCCAGGACAGACCCCAGCTGCCTGCCCTGCATCCTGCCTGAGCTGGGCCCCAGAGCAGGAGCTGGGATGGGTGAGGTGGTGGGAAGGAGCTGAATCTCCACAGCGACCATGGACTCCCCTCCCTGATGCTCCAGTATTTAGGGGTGTGGTTAGAGCCCAGACATGTGGAGGTGGAAGGATTTCCCAAGGGAGGGTGTGTGCAGGGGAGAGAAGGGCGTCAGGGCTCACAGACCCCAAGTTCCTTACCTGGTCCAGGAAGCCTGGGGCGGTGGCCCACGGAGCCCAACTCTTAACAGTGGTCACATTGTCCCCATTAGCCTTTCTGCCTGATCTGGGCGAAGTAAGGGGGCCCTGGGTGAAGAGCTCTGGCTTTCCAGGCTGTGGGTGAGCATGGAGCTGATGTCCCCCTCATCCCTGAAGCGGCATCCATGTCTGCTCCATACAAACCATCTACTCCATCCCATTAGAACTGTTCTTTGGTAACCACCATCAGCCTCAGGGGCAGCAGAAGACGGAAGGTGGTCACCTAGAGGTGGGGAGGTGGAGGTGGAGATGGAGATGGAGGTGGGGATGGAGCTGGGGACGGGGGTGGGGAAGGAGGTGGAGATGGAGGTGGAGAATGAGGAAGGAATGCCACTGTCGGCAAATGACACACTTTTAAATGGAAGTCTGTGCCCTTGCCATACTTTGTGGCCGGTTCACTCACCTGAATTTCGCACCCAGTGCAAATAAAGACAAAAGACAGTAACAAGGTCCTGGGTCCACCTGACACGATGCAACTCTCCCAAGTGCAACTGAAGGCACCCGAATCCCTTCCCAGATGCGGCTTTCAGGACTTCAGCCCTCGGGATTCTGCTCTTTTGAGATCTGGGATTGTGGGCTTGGGATATGGGTCCCTGGGGCAAAACCACATCACAGGGGGCAGCTAGATCACCCTTTAAACTTAGCAGTGTTTCTCTGAGGACTCTCCTTTGTGCTGTCCATGGTGGGGATTCTCTCTGTGTTCCCTGGAGGGACCCTGGGACTGACCTGTCCTTATAGAAGACACACCTGTGTTCCCAAGCCTACTCCCAGGGGTCCTCTATCATCACTGGAGTAGTATCCCTGTGAGCCCCTCCTTCCTGACATGGGCCCTCTCAAAGCCACACAGAGTGTCCCTGTCTCCTGAGATGTGGGGGCAGGCAAGACATTGTAGATGATCAGATACTTCCCTCACATTTCCTTAGAAGCCTCCCATGACTTTTGTCTTGGTGGAATGGCAGATCAGATGCCCTGAATAAGCAGAATGCTGCTGTCTGGTGGGAATATTGGGCAAACCGCCTATGTGATTCTGAAGTTTTTAGTAGCCACATAAAAAGTAAAAAACATTAGATGGATTAATTTTAATAATATATTTCATTTAATGCAATGTATCCAAAACATGATTACTTCAACATGTAATCAATAGAGAATTATTGTGATGCTTCAATGCTGTTTTCATGGTGAGTTGAAATTGAGTGTGTATTTTCGTCTTCTGGCATCTCAGTCAGATCGACCTCGTTTCAAGTGCTCAGTTGTCACACATGGCCCGTGGCTGCTGTGTTGACAGTGTCAGCGTTATAGAACCAGAATATCACAGAAAGAAGATATTATTGAGCTGGGTCCAAAGGAAGGGTCACTTCTCATTTTATGGCAACTGCAACCAAAAATAAGATTCTAAGCCCCCAACAATCTGAACGGACCCCCTCCTCTCAGTCAAGGGCATTCCAAAGTTAACCTGAAAACCCAGTTCAGGCCATGATGGGAAGGGGGGGCATTGGACATGCCTCATCCTACCCTCCTCCCTTTGGGAATTTGGGAAAAGCTGACCAGCATTAATATTAGCACAGATCTTAAGTCCGATAAAAAATGTTTCCCATCTATTCTCTCTGAAGCCTGCTACCTGGAGGCTTCATCTACATGATAAAACTATGGTCTTCACCACCCATTATCTTAACCCATTTCTGTTGATTCTAGGTCTCTAGAAAATAATTTTATTCTTTCAACCAATTGCTAATCAGAAAACCTTTGAATCAGCTGGGCGTGGTGGCTCATGCCTATAATCCCAGCACTTTGGGAGTGTGAGGTGGGTGGGTCACTTGAGGTCAGGAGTTTGAGACCAGCCTGGCCAAAGATGGTAAAGCCCTGTCTCTACTAAAAATATAAAAATCAGCTGGGCATGGTGGCACATGCCTGTAATCCCAGCTATTCCAAGGCTGAGGCAGGAGAATCACTTGGACCCAGGAGGCAGAGTTTGCAATAAGCCAAGACCATGCCACTGCACTCCAGCCTGGGTGACAGAGTGAGGCTCCATCTCTCTCTCTCTCTCTCTCTCTCTCTCTCTCTCTCTCTCTCACACACACACACACACACACACACACACACACGAACACCTTTGAATCACCTTAGAACCTGGAAGCCCCCTCCCTGCTTTGAGTTCTCCTGCCTTTCCCAATAAACCCATGTTCATCTTACATATATTGATTGATGTCTCTTGTCTCCCCAAAATGTACAAAAGCAAGCTGCACCCTGACCACCTTGGGCACAGTGCCGTCAGGACCTCCTGAGGCTGTGTCATGTCACACCCTTAACTTTGGCAAAATAAACTTTCTAAATGGAGACCTCTCTGAGATACTTTGGGTTTATAATGCTCAGTCTTCTCCAGCATCCTAAGTGCAAGTAATTTTAATAGTTTCTCCTGTATCCTGCTTATGTAAATTTAAGAAAATTCAGAAGTTCTTTTTGCATTTTCTGTATTTTGTATTATCTGAAGTTAAGAGCATTCAGTGTGGTTTGCTTTTGGATTTGTGTTACTACAATGGAATAAATGCTTATTTGTTTATTTAACAGCTGTTTTCTTCTTGTTTCTGCTTATATTCTTCCCCGTTTTTCTGTCGAGTCATCTTTTCTCTCTTGCTTTCTGGGTGAACTTTATATGTTAGGGAAAGCAGCCCACTGTGTCTGACGTGAGTGGCCAATACTGAAGTTTCACATTTTTATGTAGTCTAGTTTATCAACTCCTTTTCCTGGCACTTGGATTTTAAGCCATAATTAGAAAAGTCTTCCTTACTCCAAGGTTATAGAGGAATTGACCCATTTTTTTAAACATAAAATCTGTGGTATTTTGAAGCTAACCTGTGTGAGCCGAGCTGTGGGCGGAGTTGTATCTTTAGACGGCTACAGTAGCTTCATTTATTCGGTAAGATCTTCATGAAAACATCCATCGTTCCCTCCTGATTTAAGAGGCTTCCTTGACTGAATAGAAAATTCCCACATGCGTTCTTGACCATCCCTGGGGTGGTCTCTGTTCCTGCAAAAGTACCACTCACTGAAGCAAGAACGCCGATTTATCAGTCATGCGCAGTTTCCCTCCTGTCTCTTCTGGCATTTTTTGGGGACTTCTTGCTTATTTGTTTCTTAAATATGAACTTTAGATTGTCTTGTTCTGGCTCAGCATTTTACTGGAGTTGTGTTAAAATGATACATTAACCTGAAGAGAGCTGATGTCTTTATGATCTTGAGACCTTCGGTCTATGGATGTGTGTGGCCTTTCCACATTTTGCCCAAGGCCACAGGAGGAGGACAGGGAGAATCTGTCATCCAGAACACACCGCCCACATCCCTGCCCCACGTGTGCTCCCGTGATTGAGATGTGCTCCACATGCAGGAGACCCTCTGGAGTCCAAGGGCCTTGGTGTGGAAAATAGCGCAGAATTCCCACCTTCTGGTGCTGCCTCCAGGGTGGACCGATTGCCCTGGGGATATGCTAGGCCACGTTTCACTTACTGTCGTAGGTGGCAGCACGTACTCACGCTATGTGTCTACCTGGACAGGGCACCCACCAGTCCCTGGAGGCCTCCAGCAGGTTCATGGTTCCAGCCAGAGGGAAGTGCAGGGCAGTCAGCGGGAGGGGAGCTGCTCCAGCCTGAGGCCAGCTTTGGAGGAAAGTCCTCCAGAAGGTTCTATGGCAGCCACAGTGGCTCTTGTGGTAGCTTTGCCACTCCCCTAAAGCAAGCGACCTTCTCCTCCCGGATGTGCAGACTCTAAATCCGACCTAACTTTCTAGGGATTGTGACCGTTCATTTCATCTTCCAGGGTAAGAACTATTGTTTTCTTCCTCTGAAAAATCTCCCTTTGTTCGCTGGATTTTTCTCTGTTAGCTGTTATTGGGACGTTGTGGCTTCAGTTTCCTTGATCTGGAAACTGTTGGTTGGGGTAACGTTTACAACAACCTGGTGCCTACCTGGTCATCTCCAGCACTGGCTGTGCCCCACGTGGAAACATCCCTGACCTGCCGGCTGCCCACTGTCTGCTCACACCCGCGAGGGCTCTTGGCAGCAGGACACAGCACGGCCGCCACTCCTGCGCTGGTTCCTCTGTGTGGCAGGTGGCTGGGCGTGTGTCGACTCTGATGAACCAGCCTCCCTGGGTGGACTCACCCCTGGCTCTCCGAGGGAGCACGCCCGCGACCAGAATCAGGCTTGATCAGAGCTGGGAGAAGTAGCTCAGCACCAACTTTTCCTGGAGTAGGGGCACTGGTGAGGCTCTGTTACCATGTCCCAGGAGGCCTCCCCAGGCTGCTGTTGAGGGGCGCTGGGCCCTGTGGATGGATGGTTGGGTGTGGAGACATGGCCCCAGCTGGCACGTGTTGCATCCCGGGTGGACAGATGGTTGTGTCCCTGAGCAACTGGGCCACTGCCTGCCACGTCTGGTCCCTTCTATTTCTCCCTGCCAGCATTCTGTGGTTTCTCTGAGCCCCTCCTGCTTAACAGACTCTTACCCTCATCACATCTGCACTGTGCTGCCTCATGGCCGTGTCCCAGGGGTCAGGAGATGGATGTGTCCTGAGGCACCAGACACACTCATGCCTCCCTGGCTCAGCCTTTCCCATGGCCGCTGGCCGCCACGTGCCCTTGTGATGATGCCCACGTATTTCTGTGCCAACCAAATCTACATACACTAGGACATGCACCTAGAGGTTTTACAAGCCAGGTGAAGCAGTAGGCTTCTGTGGATCTGGGAGCCCAGACCCACGTGCCAAGGGCCTGGCCTCTCTCCCCACAGCCTGACGATGGCCTCCTGGAGGTGGAAAAGGGTGGATGGGGACTGCGGGGACGCTGTGGCCTCAGCGGCATCTCTGGGGCTGGGTTCTGCTCGTCTCACCCGTGTGCTCCTGGGGAGGATGACTTCGCCACCCTAGTGGCTTGTGCCTTGCCACAGGGGACTCTGCTTGCAAATCGCATTCCTCAGCACTTAAACTTGCTCTGATTGGGGAAAAGTAAATTCATGTGAATTTGCTTGATTAACTAATAAAAATTATCAACGTTGAATATAAATTTTCTCCTGATTAGAGGAGGGCAATCCTGGGAATAGAAAGGGCTGAGAAACACAGCTTGGCTCCCACTGCAGCCACCCGGGGCTCCCCCAGGCTGGAGGGCAGGCAGAGGCAATGGGCCCATGAGGACGCCTTTCCACGCCAGTTGGTCACTTTCAGCCTCACCTTTGCCCGCCCCTTTCAGCGAGGATGGCGCCCACCTGCCTTCTCTGAGCCAGAGGAGTCCATTTCATAGAGAGAGGTGGATGATGATACTGGGGAACAAACCTTTCTTCAGGGCCTTGGAGCCCCCATAGTCCCCAGGCGGGCAGCCCATCCACATGGCCTGAACCCACCCAACTCCTGCGAGGGCCCCACGGTGAAGCCATGAGTGACCGGCCCAGCCTGTACCTGCCTCCTGGACGTCACGAGGGCTCACACTCTGGGGGCACTGACACAGGATAAGGTGAGGGCTGCCTGGTCTGGCACTGAGACCAAGTCCACCCCAGCCCACCTGGCACCTCCACCTGCCCCTTCCCTCCCCATGCTGCTCCTGAGACCCCACCGCTCTGTAGGGCATGGCTTCCAGAGCCATGACCCTCGTGGGTGTCTGTGGTTTGCTTGTCTCTGTATCTTCCAAGGGAAGGAGACAGAGTCTTGTGCTTAGATGTGTTTTGCAGGAGTGAAGGGAAATTCTGTTTATTCTTTAATCAGTTCATCAGATAAACGTTCCAGACTCTTCCCTTGATGCTGTAGAGATAAGCCGGCCCCACTCATACCTCATTTCTCCACCGTTTGCTCAGTGGCTGGCTCTCTCAGTTCTCTACCACCTGCTCAGATGTGGTGTGGACGTGCCCCGAGCCACACGTGGGCGTGTTCAGACCCTCTGACCCACGCACAGCTTGGCGGAGCATTTGAGTCGTGCTGGGGCTGTCACTGTCCAGGTGTCTGGGCCTGGTGCGGACTGAGGGATGCCCTAGTGCCACCCCAGGGCATTTGGGGAAGGCTGTTTATCATTCCCCAATCAAATGTCCAATCTTTTTTTTTTTGAGATGGAGTCTCACTCTGTTGCCCAGGCTGGAGTGCCATGGCACGATCTTGGCTCACTGCAACCTCCATCTCCCAGGTTCAAGCAATTCTCCTGCCTCAGCCTCCTGAGTATCTGGGATTACAGGTGCGTGCCACCACGTCCAGTTAATTTTTGTATTTTTAGTAGAGACGAGGTTTCACCGTGTTGGCCAGGCTGGTCTCAAACTTCTGACCTCAGGCGATCTGCCTGCCTTGGCCTCCCAAAGTGCTGGGATTACAGGCGTGAGCCACTGTGCCCAGCCTGTCAAGTCTAGTTAATGACCCTGAATGTGCAGGACACCACTGTTCTGTCCCTGGAAAAGAGGAGGTGGCATGAGGCCTGGTGGGTCAGTGGGGGAGGCTCTGTCCGTGTGGGAGCCTGGTGAGGGCAGGTGGGGATCTGGTCTGGGAGGTCATTGTCTGGTTGTTCTTGGGACATGGACCTGGCCTGGTAAGGCCAACACTGACCAGAAGTAGGCCCGGGGCACCTGAGGGGCCACCAAGCCTGGGCCAGGTCATGACACCCTCGGGAAGGGATGGAAAGAGTCACCAGGGACTCTGGGAGTTGCTCCGAGGTGCTGGGTGGGGCCTCCGACTCAGCGGTTCTCTGTGGCCTGTAGGGTCCTGGTCGGCCCCCCAGCCAAGTTCCTCCAGCTCTATCTCCATCGTCCTTCGGAGGAGACCATTTGATCCTGGTTTCTTTCTGTCACCGAAGAAGCATGGGCCGTGACATTTTCTTGGTCAATATTCTTGGATTGAAAATGTCTGGGATGAATAGATGGGAATTTGGTGGATAATCAATAAGAAATTTTGAATGAGGAGATGGACTGGACTGTTTGATAAATAGTTTGGGTCCACTGTTAAAAATTAAAATGAAGTTACAGCTCTTAGACCACAGCGTTCTGAAGAAAATGTATGAAAGAGCAGCCGTGCTGCAAATCTCTGACACTGTTGGAAGAAGGGAGGTTTGTGTAACGTCAGCCTGAGCCTGGAGGCCTGTAAGGAAAAGAACAGATACTCAACATTAAGATAAGGAAATAAAAAAGTCTGTAGAATAGCAGTATCATAACAAAAAAGAGAAGGAACAGTGGGCGAGAGTATTTACAAAATAAGAGGTTAAGCTCCAGGGCATAGGGAGCTTTCATTCCAGTTGAGCGCAGACAGACTTCAGGGGCTGGTTACACCGCAGGCTGGGAGGACATGCAGAGTGGACGTGGCTCGCTGCGGAGGGGTGGAGGTCGGGTGGCTGCACACAGTCACTCCAATGGGGTCCCAGGTGGGCTCCATTGCCTCCTGTCTGCTTCCCAGCCCAGCTCCCTGCCCTCGGGCCCATTCTCTGAATTCACGGGTGACTTGGTTTGTGGAGCTACTTGGCAATGGGAGGTGAAGATGCCATTAGTTTTTCTTCATTTTTTTATTTGGTAAAATTTCTCGAAGCGCCCTCGATCCAGTCCTCTGCTGTGTTTGGAAGGCGATCCGAGTTCTCAGTTCCATGTTGGATGAGAGCATACACCTGGCCGGCAGGTGCTGCTGGACTCAATCCCTAGGGCCACACGGCTGCGGTGTGAGGGTGTGGAGCCAGCCCCATCTGTGCATATGGGATGGAGACACCGCCTGGAGGGAACAGAGCAGCTAGAAATGGGCCTCACAAACGCAGCGTGGGCACCGTGCCCAGGCATGGGACCTGGGGCTTGCGGGGCTGTGGAAGGACAGGGGGTTCAGTCCATGGACTTGGATTCAACCCTCATCTGGGACCGGAGCCTCTGGGCGTGGCTTTGACATGGGACCTGGGACAACAGCAAGGGTGTCCCCAGGCCCATGGGAGGCACTTAGGGGTTTTGTACGGTGCTGGGGTGGTGCGGGGCTCCTGCACTTCTCATCAAGCTTTGCCAGCTCCAATGAGCTCAATGGACCTGGCCATCAGCCCCAATTTTGCTAACTCTTCTCCTGCCACTGGGGTCCTGGGGGCCAGGCTCTCATGCTGCCTCCCCCCGTGGTTGAAACAGACCGAATGGATTGCCCCAGAAATGCTGTTATTCCAAACACGTATTATTTATTTCATGCATTAGGTTTGGTCTGTGCTTGCTTCATCCATCTGACAATAAATATTGGTAATGTATTCCTCCCCGACACTTGAGCAGGTGTGGAGCGGGCTGCTCAGGGTTCATTACCACCATGTCCCTTCCAGCGTCCCTCACCGTGAATCTCAGCGCCGCTGGTTTATTTCCTGTGCACCCATTACCAGGGCCTGATTCACGGCGCTGCAGATGGGGGCCATCTGCTCTTTCCTGGGGGCCCTGGCAGGGCTGTCCACAGAGGGTGGTACTACAGGTTTGAACAGTAACCAGGAGGATATTGGGCTGCCCTTTCTCTCCCTAGCACATTTTTAAAGCACTCTCACTCTCCCCTTTTCTTTAGGGAGAAGAGGTTTTAGGCACCAAGGCTAAGTGTTTCTCTGCTCTAGAAATTCCTTGATCTTCTAGGTTAATGGAGAGGGTCTGACGGCAATATCAGAGGCTGGCTGCCCTCAGGTAGCTCCTCTGCCATACACTGCTCTCTGTGTTTATAAGCAGTATGTCACTTCATCTCCTACCAGCCCTGATAGCACCACATCCCCCAAATGCCCTCCATCCCTCACTGCCCTATCCATTCTTCACTATCCACCTGTCATTCTATCTACCCATCCACCATCTACCATCCACCATCTACCATCCACCATCCACCCATTGTTCCATCTCCCTATCCATTCATCCACCCATCATTCCATCCACCCACCCACAATCCACCATCCACCCATCATTCCATCCACCCATCCACCATCCATCCATTATTCCACCGTCATTCCATCTACCCATCCACCATCCACCCATCATCCCATACACCCATCCACCATCCACCCATCATTCCATCCACCCACCCACAATCCACCATCCACCCATCATTCCATCTATCCATCCACCATCTACCCATTATTCCATCTTCCCATCCACTGATCCACCCATCATTCCATCCTCCCACTCACTCATCCACTCAACATTCCATCCACCTATCCACCTGTCCACCATCCACCTATCATTCCATCCACCCATCCACCATCCACCCATCATTCCATCCACCCATCCACCATCGACCCATTATTCCACCATCATCCCATACACCCATCCACCATCCACCCATCATTCCATCCACCCACCCACAATCCACCATCCACCCATCATTCCATCCACCCATCCACCATTCACCCATCATTCCAACTACCCACCCATCCACAATTGACCATCCACTTAACCACCTGTCGCTCAATTTTTACCCCCGCCTATCCATCCTTCCATCTATCCATCCACCCACTTATTCATCCACCCATCCATTATCCATCGACCCACCCACTCATCTAGCCACACATTCATCCATTATTAATCCATCCTTCCCCCCACTGACCCACCCACCCTCCACTCATCCATTCACTCATCCATCGTCTACTCCCCCACTCCACCAACAGTTATTTGGTGAGCTCCTCCGTTCTGGGTGCCAGGCTCTGTTCCAGGCACTGGGATGTAGTGAGGTGTAAGACAGACTGAGTCTCAGTCTTCTCTCAAGTAGCTTTTAGTCTGTTGAGGGCAAGCAATATGAGACTATCAGACAAGGCAAAGAAATAGAACCATTTCTAGCTGCTAGCACATGTTTCACAGATGATACATGGGGCAAAGTGGTGCCAGGCAGCTCAGCAGGGCCATGCACTGAGGGTGCTGGAGCCGATGCTTGCAGCCAGCCATCCATCTCCAAAGCTGCCCCTTGTCCCTTTTGTTAGTAACACTGGCTGCTTCTTAGGACCTTGCTCTGTGCACTCCCTTCAGCTGGGCAAATCCTCCTCCCTCCACTGTGAATGCTCCTCCTCCCTCCACTGTGAATGCTCCTCCTCCCTCCACTGTGAATCCTCCTCTTCCCTCCACTGTGAATCCTCCTCTTCCCTCCACTGTGGATCCTCCTCCTCACTCCAGTGTGAATCCCCCTCCCTCCACTGTGAATCCTCCTCCTCCCTCCACTGTGAATCCTCTTCCTCCCTCCACTGTGAATCCTCCTCCTCCCTCCACTGTGAATCCACCTCCTCCCTCCAGTGTGAATCCTCCTCCCTCCATTGTGAATCCTCCTCCTCCCTCCATTGTGAATCCTCCTCCTCCCTCCACTGTGAATCCTCTTCCTCCCTCCACTGTGAATCCTCCTCCCTCCACTGAGAATCCTCCTCCCTCCACTGAGAATCCTCCTCCCTCCATTAGGTGCAACTGACAGCTGGTGACCTTGTGCCATGCACCCTGTCCTGTCCCTGCACTCTGTAGACTTGTCTGATGACCCTCCATGACCCCGTGAGGCAGGGTCTCAGGTGAAGAGAGAGAGAAAGAGGAAAGAGGCTTTTCCAAGGTCTCCGGTGAGGCAGAGTGGAGTGGGGAAGGTGGGCTCCTGTGCCGCCTGCCACCTGCCACCTGCCACCTGTGTGCATTTTCATCTCAACTGGTGGAATCTGTGGGTGGATTTGGAGCCTGGAGCCATTTGACCCTCAGCAGTGGCTTGTGGCCCCGTCGATGGCTGCTCATCTGCTTCCATCCAGCAAGGACCTCCTGTGCAGGGGCAGCCAGTGCTAGGAGACCTTTAGAAGTTCAGAAGGCTGGCTTCTGTCGGGGTCTGGCAGGTAGGAGTTGGGGTCAGCCAGGGAGGCATCTGCTGGGTTTCTGGGACCGTGTTCTGAGACAGGTGCTCCTCGGCTGGTGCTCCTGCCCCTGGAGAGCTGGACAAACTCCACCTGCTGTGGACTCAGACTTCTGTTCCTGTCATGGCCTGGCCCAGGTGGGAATGCGGAATGACTTTATAAAGTCAGAGTCACCTTTCATTCCTGGGTAGCAAATCTATCGCACCACCAGGAGCTCATGTTGAGTGCCTGTAGCATGCGTCCAAAGCCACCCTAGAAAAACGAAGGCCTCCATTGCAAATGCAGTGACAACGGGAAGCTGCTGTGGAGAGCAGGAGCTGTGAAGCACCAGCGTCTACCACTCGCAATGAGTGGGGACGCATTCTTGAAAGACAGATGTGTACTCGTGACAGAGTGCTTGCTTCTGAGGGTTCCCTCACTCCATCACAGAACACTTTGTTTTCATGGTGAGTTCCTCCTAGAGAAAACTCAGCATTTCTGGCAGACGGAAACAGCAGGAAGGGGCAGCATGTGGGGGGCTTGTCTCCGTCCTGAGGCACCCGCCTGCTCTTCTCCTGGTCCATGGCCCCCACTCCTCTGGCGGCCACCCTGTCTGCAGCCCCCACAGCCTCCTCTGTCCAGTTTCTGGTCTCCACTCTGCCTTGTGGTTCAGATTCAGGGGCCTGGCACTGCAGGGGGAGGTGTGTGTGGCAAGTTCTCAGCTGGGGTCTGGCGCTGCCCCGAGTGGGACTCTGGTGCCCCCAACCAGGTGTGTGTAAAGGGAACCTTCATGCTTCTGGGGAGGGTGGGTCCCCACTGTCCCCGAAGCAGAGCTTGGATGCCCCCCAGGCCCTGAGCTGCTCCGGTTCCAGGTTGAGTTAAACACATTGGAGGATGGCTGTGGCCCACGGTCCCACCCCTCCATGAGAAGTGAGGTCGGGGAACAGCCAGACTCCGAGCTCGCCACAGAGGATGGGGCTGTCAGGACAGGAGGCCTCCGATCTGCAGGCCTCAGCCTCATTGCCCAGTGCTCCCTTCACCCCCAGGCTGCTTTCTCCAAGGGGGCTTCCAGGTTCTCTGCACACGTCCAGCCTGGGGCTCCTGGAGTGCTCCTGGGCCGAGCCCCAGTCCCCGCTGGGGCAGAGCAGCCTGGCTGTCCTCGTGAACACCAGGCCCTGCCTAAGTGCTCAGGCAGCCAAAGGCAGGGCTGGGCCTATGGCAAAGCCGGACGGGGAGAGACGTGCCAGCCTTGCTGCTTACAATGTACCGCTTACCTGCTGGCCCTCCCTGTCTACGGGGCCTTGACCTCCCCACCTCTTAACCGAGGGGCCTGGCCAGGGTGTCTGCACTGCCCCTTCCTGTTCTGAGGGGCTCTGAGCCGATGATGCCCTGCTGATTGGATGGGACCCTGCTTTACCATCAGTCAGGGCAGTGACACGATTGCCCGAGATGGGCAGTGAGGGCAGAGTGGGCTTGCAGGCTTTGGCCAGCCAGACCGTAGCCCCACCCTGCCCCATCCAGCTGTCCCAACAGTGGCCATCTGCCCTCCCATGAGGCCCAAGCATGGACTCACACCTGGGTCAGACTGTGTGTCCAGGGGTGACGTCTTTCTGCTGAGCTCCAGAACCTGGGAACTGGGGTAGGGCCACTGTGGGCCACCCCTTTGCTGTTCAGGTGGGGAAAACGAGGCCTGGAGACGGTGGCCTGCTCCTAGCTGGCCGGTACCTCAGGATGGAGACGAGCACTCAGGCACTTTGGTACCCGGGAAGGCTGCCTAGAGCCATTTGACCCTCAGCAGTGGCTTGTGTCCCCTGCCCTTCATGGCCTGAGCTTTTAGGAGGTTTGGGGGCCTCAGGGAGGCCTGGATCTGAAGGCAGGAGGACCCACTGCCCATGGGAGGCAGGACCCAGGGCTTTCTGTCCAGGTCCGGCCACGGGGTTTGCTGACTTCTCTGGAGGACACTGTCCCTGTGGGAGGGGCACGGCCAGCCTGGGTCAGAACCACACCTGGGAGTGGGGGCGGCTGCTTCAACCTTCTCGCTGGGTAAGCGTTGATGACACTTGGATGAAGACTGGAGGCCCAGCAGCTCTGGCCCTCAGGCCGGGTGCTCAAGCGCTTTGTGCCTCAGTTTCCCCTCCTGATAGCCTGGGACCTGGAGTCCTTGGTCATGGGTGCAGGGGGACTGATGTAGACAGGGAGCTGAGGAGCCTGTGCTGGAGGTGATGGAGGAGTTTGCAGACGGGACCCTCTGTTCAGCCCCGGCACTGGGTACAAATGTGGAGCCCGGGCTCTGGGGGGCCACCGCCTGCCAGCACTTCTGTAAATGCCCTGAGTCAGTCGCTCACACTTGGCGCAGGGCAGGCGGCACATCCCACGTACTGTCAGCCCTGCACGGGAGCTCAGGCACCATGCCCTGGAAGCAAGTTCCGCATTCCCCTAGGTGCTCAGCCCCAGCTTTCCGGAGCTCAGGTTCCAGACACCAGCTGAGGGGCCACTGAGATCCAGCTGGGCTGGCCCTACAGGAGGCCGGAGGGCAGCGAGTCTCACACTCCACACCCGCTGTTCCCACCATTGGGCAAATCTACCGAAACCACCAACTGCCTGTTAAGAACCGAGTCCTGTTTGCTCCCCTGGCCCTTTTCTCCTGCCCCTGCCTCTCATGCAGGTGATGCCCCTCCACACAGGGCCACCCATGCTGTCCAGGGGCCTCCCTGAGGGGAAGGTGCTAGGTGGCTCTTGAGGCTGGACCTCAGGCCTGCATCCAGTCGGCTGTCCTGGGATGAAGGCTGAGAGCTGGCCCTGGAGCCCCTTTGGACTCCCAGACAGCGTGGTGGGCTGCCCAACCCCTCCTGGAGCCCCTGAGCCTATATGCCTGGGCTGAGTGTCAGGGAAGCTGGATTCTACTTGCCCAGGGGAGGTTTCCAGGAGGCCAGTGGACACCCCGCCAGGTAACACATTCACGCCAATGGAGTGGGAGTGCAAGGTGCTGGCCTCAAGCATGTGTGAGCTTAAAACGCCACCATCTTCACGTATGAGCTGAAAATGCCGCTGTCCTCATGGATGTGTTTCAAACGCGATTTTCTCATGCTTGTCATGTCTGATTGTGTTCCTTCCCCAGCATGCGAGGTCAATTTAAGAAACTGGACTTGAGGCCCACATTGCGGGCGTATGTCATTGCCTGGGGTGAGGGTGAGCCCGGGAGGGAAGAGAGAGTCCTCCCCGAGGCATCTGCGCTGATTATTTTACCTGACTATATTCCCAGGCCTGTGACTGGGCTTCTCGTGGTAGTGTAGTTGCCTGGGGACCCTGTGTGGATGGATCAGACACGGAACAAAATACATTTTCACAATTAGGGTAATAAGGCCTTCCAGGCTCACTCAGCAGAGGGAGGAGAGGAGAGGAAGAGAGGCCCTGCCCTGCCTGGCTTTGACTGTTGCCACCCAGTGCTTCGTGTAGGAGAGGCACAGAGGGACAGCGGGGAGTGCGCCTTTTCTGATCACCAACTGTGGGGCCAGGCCCCTCTGGGGGCCCTGGGAGGTCCCTATTGGAGCCTCTGGCCATGATGGAGGGGTCTGGACACTTTCTCTGGGGCAGACGGGCTCTCTTCTGAAAGGGGGTCGTTTGCATTTCAGGTGGGTTTCCTGTGGATCCTGGAGCAGACCCATGACAGTGCCCTCGTCCCTGGGGCGTCTGTGGGCAGGTCCCGGCTGCAGCACCCACACTGACTGTACTGACTGCTCCCGAGCACAGGGCCGAGGAACAGGAGGGTGCGGGGTCTGTCCTGGGTCAGGAGGGTGCGGGGTCTGTCCTGGGTCAGGAGGGTGCGGGGTCTGTCCTGGGTCAGGAGGGTGCGGGGTCTGTCCTGGGTCAGGAGGGTGCGGGGTCTGTCCTGGGTCAGGAGGGTGCGGGGTCTGTCCTGGAACAGGAGGGTGCGGGGTCTGTCCTGGGTCAGGAGGGTGCGGGGTCTGTCCTGGGTCAGGAGGGTGCGGGGTCTGTCCTGGGTCAGGAGGGTGCGGGGTCTGTCCTGGAACAGGAGGGTGCGGGGTCTGTCCTGGGTCAGGAGGGTGCGGAGTCTGTCCTGGAACAGGAGGGTGCGGGGTCTGTCCTGGATCAGGAGGGTGCGGGGTCTGTCCTGGGTCAGGAGGGTGCGGGGTCTGTCCTGGGTCAGGAGGGTGCGGGGTCTGTCCTGGAACAGGAGGGTGCGGGGTCTGTCCTGGGTCACAAGGGTGCGGGGTCTGTCCTGGAACAGGAGGGTGCGGGGTCTGTCCTGGAACAGGAGGGTGCGGGGTCTGTCCTGGAACAGGAGGGTGCGGGGTCTGTCCTGGAACAGGAGGGTGCGGGGTCTGTCCTGGGTCAGGAGGGTGCGGGGTCTGTACTGGGTCAGGAGGGTGCGGGGTCTGTCCTGAAACAGGAGGGTGCGGGGTCTGTCCTGAAACAGGAGGGTGCGGGGTCTGTCCTGGAACAGGAGGGTGCGGGGTCTGTCCTGGGTCAGGAGGGTGCGGGGTCTGTCCTGGGTCAGGAGGGTGCGGGGTCTGTCCTGGAACAGGAGGGTGCGGGGTCTGTCCTGGGTCAGGAGGGTGCGGGGTCTGTCCTGGGTCAGGAGGGTGCGGGGTCTGTCCTGGGTCAGGAGGGTGCGGGGTCTGTCCTGGATCAGGAGGGTGCGGAGTCTGTCCTGGAACAGGAGGGTGCGGGGTCTGTCCTGGATCAGGAGGGTGCGGGGTCTGTCCTGGATCAGGAGGGTGCGGGGTCTGTCCTGGATCAGGAGGGTGCGGGGTCTGTCCTGGAACAGGAGGGTGCGGGGTCTGTCCTGGAACAGGAGGGTGCGGGGTCTGTCCTGGAACAGGAGGGTGCGGGGTCTGTCCTGGGTCAGGAGGGTGCGGGGTCTGTCCTGGGTCAGGAGGGTGCGGGGTCTGTCCTGGGTCAGGAGGGTGCGGGGTCTGTCCTGGGTCAGGAGGGTGCGGGGTCTGTCCTGGAACAGGAGGGTGCGGGGTCTGTCCTGGAACAGGAGGGTGCGGGGTCTGTCCTGGAACAGGAGGGTGCGGGGTCTGTCCTGGAACAGGAGGGTGCGGGGTCTGTCCTGGAACAGGAGGGTGCGGGGTCTGTCCTGGAACAGGAGGGTGCGGGGTCTGTCCTGGGTCAGGAGGGTGTGGGGTCTGTCCTGGGTCAGGAGGGTGTGGGGTCTGTCCTGGGTCAGGAGGGTGTGGAGTCTGTCCTGGAACAGGTGGTGCTGATGGGGCTTCTGGGCAGGTGCCTTGCAGGCTTCTTGTAGATGCAGCCGCTGATGCCCATCGATTGACCAGTCCAGTGCATCTTCCTCTGGCCAAGATATGGGCTGGCTAGAGAGGTGCTGGCTGTGGAGGCTGGGGGTGGGCGTGGTGCGTTTGGCTCCTCCTGCTACTTGCAGACTGGCCTTGGCTCTCTCCTCCAGCCCAGAGAGGTCCTCAGCTGGGGCGGGGCAGCATGGGGTGGGAGGGGCTTGTGCTGCTGCTTGGGTGCCATGTGCGTGTTGGGACCACTCCCGGTCATGCACGACCAGTTCTGCATAGCAGGGGCTCTACGCCTGCTGGCCGGAGTTGGCAGAACTGGAGGCCTTGGCTGTCCCATCCCCTGCCAGGCTCCTGACACTGCCATTGGACCCTGGCAACCTGGAGCTGTGGCTGCGGGAAAACTCTCTTAAACACTGTGTGACTGAGCATCCCCGCGTGGCCCGTGGCATCAGCCAGTGAGCAGCTCCAGTGCGCTCAGCACTGGGGAGGTGTGGGCTCTGCAGGGGGCCCTGACCCCCATGCCGTGGTGTGGCTCTTGTGTTGGCTTGGTGGTAGTCTCCATGCCGTGTCCTAGAGGATGTGGCCGGAGGGGGGGCAGCCCAGTGGTGACACACAGGCTGGAGGGAGCCCTGCTGAGACCTGCACCCTCTGGGGGCCTTGGTGCCATGGGGGGCTGCCTGTGCCTCTTCCACAGTGTCCCAGCCACAGCCAGGCTCATATACATCAGCTCCGGTCCTTATTACATGACACCGGCCAAGGCAGAGCACAGAGGGACCGGCCCAGGAAAGGCCAGGAGGTGGGCGGGGTCTCAGGGGTCCTGAGGTTGGGATCCTAGGGGGTGGGTGGAGTAGGCAATGGCAAGGGTGGAGAGGGAGCATGAGGGCAGGGGGATGGGCACACCTGTGCTAGGGTCCCCGCCCCTCCCTCCCTCGCTCTCTCCCTCCCTCCCCAAGAGTCCTGACCAGTCCTTGATGGCAGAGGCTTAGCTTGATTTAATAAGTTCTTCTCTTTGTCTTTAAACCGTATCAAAAGAATTGATTGCTTATTCTGTGATCTATGGAGAGAGCGGGTTTGAATCATCTCAGTGTGACTGCCCGGGTCAGGGGCATTCCAGGCAAGGCCAGACTGCAGATGAAGCAGGCGCTGCCGGCCTGTGGCCTGAGCTGGTGCTGAGTGATTCATTCTTTGCCAGGACCGAAGGGCTTGATCCGCCTTTCCAAGCCTGTCGTTGAAGAATTCGAATCAATGGCTGGGATTACCGGCTGATGGAAACGGGGGCTCTCCATGCTTGGAGAATGACAATTGCGGGGCTGCTGGGGGTCCATCCTCCTGAAGAGTCGAGCTTGGGAAACAGAGGGGAGGAAGCCGAGCACCCTC
Source organism: Callithrix jacchus (assembly GCF_049354715.1). Lineage (NCBI taxonomy): Eukaryota > Metazoa > Chordata > Mammalia > Primates > Cebidae > Callithrix > Callithrix jacchus. Next base: position 218,293,060 of record NC_133502.1, on the reverse strand, counting down.
ACGTCATTGGGCTCTGTTACGCTCCCGGACATCTTGAAATAGAGTGCGTTATTGCAGAATGACATTCTTACTTTAATTACCTTTTGATGCTTCTGAGCTTTGAATTAACCTCACAGTGGAGAGAATCACTCCCCCGGCTGGAGCAGGCTGTGTTGTCCGTGTGGACCTGTGTCCACTGTGGAGGGCAGGTGGGAGAGAGAGCGGTCACTGAGGGCAGGATTCTGGAAGCTTCTGGGCAGCGTCGCAGGTGCCTGTGACCACCACTGGCTTGGTTTCCATCACAGCTGCTGCCAGGACACACTCAGCAGTAGGCCTGGGAGCTCATATGTGCGGGGACCTGGGCTGGTTCTGGTGGGCGCACCCCTTCCCTGGCATGCAAGCTCCAATGCCTTAACTTTCACCTGAGGACCTGCTCAGGCCTTTAGTTCTTGAATGTGAGTCTGACTCCAAGTAGGGAAAAGCATCGTCTGGATTTTCTGACCACCCTTCCCAAGGATGAGACCTCATGGTGCTCGGCTGCTGCAGACCTGGGGGAGGGAGGGCCCCTCTCATGGAAAGGTGCCATTAGAGAAAGTGGTCCCAGGGCAGAAGCGGGGCTGCAGTGACTCACTGGTCCAGTGTAGAAGGGGTGGAGTGACTCACTGGTTCAGTGTAGAAGGGCTGCAGTGACTCACTGGTCCAGTATAGAAGGCCCTGGAGTGACTCACTGGTCCAGTGTAGAAGGGCCTGGAGTGACTCACTGGTTCAGTGTAGAAGGGGTGCAGTGACTCACTGGTCCAGTGTAGAAGAGGTGGAGTGACTCACTGGTCCAGTGTAGAAGGGGTGCAGTGACTCACTGGTCCAGTGTAGAAGGGGTAGAGTGACTCACTGGTCCAGTGTAGAAGGGGTGGAGTGAATCACTGGTCCAGTGTAGAAGGGCTGGAGTGACTCACTGGTCCAGTGTAGAAGGGGTGCAGTGACTCACTGGTTCAGTGTAGAAGGGGTGCAATGACTCACTGGTCCAGTGTAGAAGGGCCTGGAGTGACTCACTGGTCCAGTGTAGAAGGGGTGGAGTGAATCACTGGTCCAGTGTAGAAGGGGTGCAGTGATTCACTGGTTCAGTGTAGAAGGGGTGCAGTGACTCACTGGTCCAGTGTAGAAGGGCCTGGAGTGACTCACTGGTCCAGTGTAGAAGGGGTGGAGTGAATCACTGGTCCAGTGTAGAAGGGGTGGAGTGACTCACTGGTCCAGTGTAGAAGGGGTGCAGTGACTCACTGGTCCAGTGTAGAAGGGCTGGAGTGACTCACTGGTCCAGTGTAGAAGGGGTGCAGTGACTCACTGGTTCAGTGTAGAAGGGGTGCAGTGACTCACTGGTCCAGTGTAGAAGGGCCTGGAGTGACTCACTGGTCCAGTGTAGAAGGGGTGGAGTGAATCACTGGTCCAGTGTAGAAGGGGTGCAGTGATTCACTGGTTCAGTGTAGAAGGGGTGCAGTGACTCACTGGTCCAGTGTAGAAGGGCCTGGAGTGACTCACTGGTCCAGTGTAGAAGGGGTGGAGTGACTCACTGGTCCAGTGTAGAAGGGCTGGAGTGACTCACTGGTCCAGTGTAGAAGTGGTGGAGTGACTCACTGGTCCAGTGTAGAAGGGCCTGGAGTGACTCACTGGTCCAGTGTAGAAGGGGTGGAGTGACTCACTGGTCCAGTGTAGAAGGGGTGGAGTGACTCACTGGTCCAGTGTAGAAGGGGTGGAGTGACTCACTGGTGCAGTGTAGAAGGGTCTGGAGTGAATCACTGGTCCAGTGTAGAAGGGGTAGAATGACTCACTGGTCCAGTGTAGAAGGGATGGAGTGAATCACTGGTCCAGTGTAGAAGGGTCTGGAGTGAATCACTGGTCCAGTGTAGAAGGGGTAGAGTGACTCACTGGTCCAGTGTAGAAGGGTCTGGAGTGAATCACTGGTCCAGTGTAGAAGGGGTAGAGTGACTCACTGGTCCAGTGTAGAAGGGGCTGGAGTGACTCACTGGTCCAGTGTAGAAGGGGTAGAGTGACTCACTGGTCCAGTGTAGAAGGGGTGGAGTGAATCACTGGTCCAGTGTAGAAGGGGTGGAGTGACTCACTGGTCCAGTGTAGAAGGGGTGGAGTGACTCACTGGTCCAGTGTAGAAGGGCTGGAGTGAATCACTGGTCCAGTGTAGAAGGGGTGGAGGGAATCACTGGTCCAGTGTAGAAGGGGCTGCAGTGACTCACTGGTCCAGTGTAGAAGGGCCTGGAGTGACTCACTGGTCCAGTGTAGAAGGGCCTGGAGTGACTCACTGGTCCAGTGTAGAAGGGCCTGGAGTGACTCACTGGTCCAGTGTAGAAGGGGTGGAGTGACTCACTGGTCCAGTGTAGAAGGGGTGGAGTGACTCACTGGTCCAGTGTAGAAGGGGTGGAGTGAATCACTGGTCCAGTGTAGAAGGGGTGGAGGGAATCACTGGTCCAGTGTAGAAGGGGCTGCAGTGACTCACTGGTCCAGTGTAGAAGGGCCTGGAGTGACTCACTGGTCCAGTGTAGAAGGGCCTGGAGTGACTCACTGGTCCAGTGTAGAAGGGCTGGAGTGACTCACTGGTCCAGTGTAGAAGGGCTGGAGTGACTCACTGGTCCAGTGTAGAAGGGGTGGAGTGACTCACTGGTCCAGTGTAGAAGTGGTGGAGTGACTCACTGGTCCAGTGTAGAAGGGGTGGAGTGACTCACTGGTCCAGTGTAGAAGGGGTGGAGTGAATCACTCGTCCAGTGTAGAAGGGGTAGTGTGACTCACTGGTCCAGTGTAGAAGTGGTGGAGTGACTCACTGGTCCAGTGTAGAAGGGGTGGAGTGACTCACTGGTGCAGTGTAGAAGGGTCTGGAGTGAATCACTGGTCCAGTGTAGAAGGGGTAGAATGACTCACTGGTCCAGTGTAGAAGGGATGGAGTGAATCACTGGTCCAGTGTAGAAGGGTCTGGAGTGAATCACTGGTCCAGTGTAGAAGGGGTGGAGTGACTCACTGGTCCAGTGTAGAAGGGGTGGAGTGACTCACTGGTCCAGTGTAGAAGGGGTGGAGTGAATCACTGGTCCAGTGTAGAAGGGGTGGAGGGAATCACTAGTCCAGTGTAGAAGGGGCTGCAGTGACTCACTGGTCCAGTGTAGAAGGGGTAGAGTGACTCACTGGTTCCTCTCCTGCTGCCTGTGGACAGCACCTTGCTGGTTTACCTTGGGCTTCTGTGCAGGTGTGTGTGGACCCTGACCCCATTCCTCTAAGCCCCCAGCAGCTACTGGACCTCTCCTTCCCTTGTCCTGGACCCGCCCCTCCAGGCTCCCTCCGGAAGGATCAGCCCCACCCTGCCTCCCTCACCCCTGTGGCACCCCAGCCCCCTCACCCCTGTGGCGCCCCAGCCCCCTCACCCCTGCGGCACCCCAGCCCCCTCACTCCTGCGGCACCCCAGCCCTGAGGCGAGGTGGACAGAAGTGGAGGTCAGCCGGCAGCGGTACCCACATCTCATTCCACCGAGCAAGCAGCGCAGTTTCAGTAAAGCCACCGGCCAGGAATCCATCCTTTCCCCATAAAGCTCAATACTGGCACGATGGAGGTGCCTTTCAGACCCTGCTCCGATGAAAGTGTCTAATCAGAAAAACATTGCGGGCTTAGAAGAGATGGACCAAACAATTCCAAAACAATTTATCTCAGAAATTAATTCCAAGGAAAACTTTACCCGGGGGGACTGGAGCTTAGAGTTTTATTTCCAATTTATTAAAACCCTGACACCTCCTGTTCTGCCCGAGACTGAGCTGTCGCTGGGTGGCTCAAAGTCAGTGCCTCCCCAGGGGGATTCTCTCTCTCTCTCTCTCTCTCCCCCACCGTCCCCAGGTGGGATTCTCTCTCTCTCTCTTTCTCAAGGTGGGATTCTCTCTCTCTCTCTCTGCCCCTGGGTGGGATTCTCTCTCTCTCTGTCCCCGGGTGGGATTCTCTCTCTCTCTCTTTCCCCAGGTGGGATTCTCTCTCTTTCTGTCCCCGGGTGGGATTCTCTCTCTCTCTCTGTCCCTGGGTGGGATTCGCTCTCTCTCTCCATCCCCGGGTGGGATTGTCTCTCTCTCTGTCTCTGTCCCTGGGTGGGATTCTCTCTCTCTCTGTCCCCGGGTGGGATTCTCTCTCTCTCTGTCCCCAGGTGGGATTCTCTCTCTCTCTCTGTCCCCGGGTGGGATTCTCTCTCTCTCTCTCTGTCCCCGGGTGGGATTCGCTCTCTCTCTCTGTCCCTGAGTGGGATTATCTCTCTCTCTCTCTCTGTCCCCGAGTGGGATTCTCTCTCTCTCTGTCCCCAGGTGGGATTCTCTCTCTCTCTGTCCCCGAGTGGGATTCTCTCTCTCTCTCTGTCCCCGGGTGGGATTCTCTCTCTCTCTCTCTGTCCCCGAGTGGGATTCTCTCTCTCTCTGTCCCCGGGTGGGATTCGCTCTCTCTCTCTGTCCCTGAGTGGGATTCTCTCTCTCTCTCTCTGTCCCTGAGTGGGATTCTCTCTCTCTCTCTGTCCCCGAGTGGGATTCGCTCTCTCTCTCTGTCCCTCGGTGGGATTCTCTCTCTCTCTCTCTGTCCCCGGGTGGGATTCTCTCTCTCTCTCTCTCTGTCCCTGAGTGGGATTCTCTCTCTCTCTCTCTGTCCCCGGGTGGGATTCGCTCTCTCTCTCTGTCCCCGAGTGGGATTCTCTCTCTCTCTCTGTCCCCGGTTGGGATTCGCTTTCTCTCTCTGTCCCCGAGTGGGATTCTCTCTCTCTCTCTCTGTCCCCGAGTGGGATTCTCTCTCTCTCTCTGTCCCCGGGTGGGATTCGCTCTCTCTCTCTGTCCCCGAATGGGATTCTCTCTCTCTCTGTCCCCGAGTGGGATTCTCTCTCTCTCTCTCTGTCCCCGAGTGGGATTCTCTCTCTCTCTCTGTCCCCGAGTGGGATTCTCTCTCTCTCTGTCCCTGAGTGGGATTCTCTCTCTCTCTCTCTGTCCCCGGGTGGGATTCGCTCTCTCTCTCTGTCCCTCGGTGGTTGGCAGAGCCCCGCTGGCTCCTACTGGGTCTCCATGTTGGCCCCGTGTCCTGTCCTGACTCCCACGCCCTGAGCCAGATCCTGGGATTGGTTCTCAGCTGAGGCCGCCGTCCCTCGGTCACCCCTCCGTCTGAACCGGCCCCTCAGCCACACACCCAGAGAGTGGCTCTGGGGCCAGAATGTCGCCAAAGAGCTGTGTGGCCTTGGGCAAGACCCCAAACCTTGCTGGGCTCCACTGGCATGAGCCGTAAACTGTGGGAGTGGTGGTGGTGGTGCCCGGCCAGCAGAACCATGATGAGGATTAGAGGTGCAGAGGCTCAGCTCACGAAAGAGACTCAGGCTGATGAGTGGAGACACATCCATGGACCATGCAGACCCCACCAGGAGCTTGCACAGACCCCACCTGCAGCCTGGGGGCGGGGCACAGTGGCCCACCTATTTGGACTGCTCTGGGTTGGCAGCTCACTTGGAGGTGGAGGTGCTGGGGGAAGGGAGGCCCCAGGTGTCCCCCAACCTCACCCCAGGTCCCGTCCCCAACGCTGAGGAGACTGAAGGGCCACCAGCCCTCCCTGGGTGGGCACCTCCCACTCCCGTGGGCCTGATGGTGAGTTGTAGAGAAAATGTGCTCTTGGTCTGACTGCTGGCTTTGAGCTACTCTGCTTGGGAATTGGGTTTCTTAATAAACAGGAAAATGAAAAAAGTTTTGAGCCACTAGAAATTCAAATAAATTCTCAGTAGGTAATAAATGGAGCTGTTTGGAAAAATGAAAGAGAATTTGCTCCTCAAGACCAGGGACCTCCTGCCTTAAACCTGAGTGTGGGCTTTCCCTGTTTCCTGGAGTCCCAGAACAGTGAGGCCTCAGCCCCTCAACCCTCAGTGCCCCACCTGCAGGGAGAGCCCCGGACGGGGTGTCAGGTCCCATTGGGTGGGGGGGCCACTCCCCTCTAAGGCTCAGGGTTGGGGGTCCCAGCAGTCAGGGGCCCCAGGGAGGAAGAGAGGGCGGAGCCTGTCATGCAGCGTGGCCTCCTGAGGACAGAAGGTCGTCCCGGCACCTGGACCCCACATCCTGCAGCGGACATGGTGCCGTCTAGAGTCTCACGGTTCCTGAGATATGTGAGAGGCGTCCCAGAGGCTTCCCTGATCTGGGCGGCCGTGGCTCTGTGGGTCTCAGGTCGGCTCCCGAAGCTCTACCTGCATGGTCGTCCCCGACAGAGCCTGGCTGCCAAACCCTGAGGGTGGCTCCCAGGTAGTGACAGGCTGTGCACACACTCAAGGCTCATGGGGCAGAGAGCATCGCGCACGGACGCTTCCTTCCAGGGACGGTCGGCACAAGGGCAGGTCACTCTGATGACCTGGGCCCTAGAGTAAGGCTGTCTGTGAGAAAAGCACCTGAGGTGAGTCCCCCTCAATCACCTGCACCTGGGTGAGTCCTCCCCAGTCACCTGTACCTGGGGTGAGTGCTCCCCTGTCACCTGCACCTGGGTGAATCCTCCCCAGTCACCTGCACCTTGGTGAGTCCTCCCCAGTCACCTGCACCTGGGTGAGTCCTCCCCAGTCACCTGTACCTGGGGTGAGTGCTCCCCTGTCACCTGCACCTGGGTGAATCCTCTCCAGTCACCTGCACCTGGGTGAGTCCTCCCCAGTCACCTGCACCTGGGTGAGTCCTCCCCAGTCACCTGCACCTTGGTGAGTCCTCCCCAGTCACCTGCACCTGGGTGAGTCTTCCCCAGTCACCTGCACCTGGGTGAGTGCTCCCCTGTCACCTGCACCTGGGTGAGTGCTCCCCTGTCACCTGCACCTGGGTGAGTCTTCCCCAGTCACCTGCACCTGGGTGAGTCTTCCCCAGTCACCTGCACCTGGGTGAGTGCTCCCCTGTCACCTGCACCTGGGTGAGTCTTCCCCAGTCACCTGTACCTGGGGTGAGTGCTCCCCAGTCACCTGCGCCTGGGTGAGTCCTCCCCTGTCACCTGCGCCTGGGTGAGTCCTCCCCAGTCACCTGCGCCTGGGTGAGTCCTCCCCAGTCACCTGCGCCTGGGTGAGTGCTCCCCTGTCACCTGCGCCTGGGTGAGTCTTCCCCAGTCACCTGTACCTGGGTGAGTCCTCCCCAGTCACCTGTACCTGGGGTGAGTGCTCCCCTGTCACCTGCACCTGGGTGAGTCTTCCCCAGTCACCTGCACCTGGGTGAGTGCTCCCCTGTCACCTGCAGTGTTGGGGCATCTACACTGTTCTCTTCTGTCCCCATTGGTGTGGCTACTCTAAGTCCTTCATGTAAATGAGATCGTGTGTTATGGAGCTCAGTCTTCCAGCCATGACTTTTTGGGGACAGAAACATTGAGTTCTAACAAATTGCCTCGCCTCACTTTGATTCGGGGTGTTTCATGGAGTTGTTTACATATGAACTTTTGATCTGGGTGTTTTTATGGAGTTCTTCGCATCTGAGAATGTTAAGCCATCTCAGAGGCACGATAGGTGAATAATTTCTCCCATTTTCTTAGGTTGCCTTTCACTCTGTTGATGATGCCTTTTGAGGCACACACGTTTTTGTTTTTGATGAAGCCCAAGTTATTTTCCTGGCCTTCGGTGTTATATCCAGGAAATCACTGACACGTCTTACGGCATGAAGCTTGGCTCCCATGTTTTCTCCTAGGCGTTTTAAAACTTTAGTGCATGTGTCTCTATCTAATCTGTTCTGAGTTAATTTTTGTATATGGTGGCAAATAAGGATGATGCTGGGGAGAAAATCGCCGAGGGAAGACCTGGACCCTTCCATGGTGGCTCCTTATCACAGAAGGTCCAGCTGGGACAGAGATGTAGATGCCATCCTCCGAGATCCTTGGGCAGGTCTGGCTGTGGGAGGATGTGGGATGCAGGGCACTTATAGTTCTGGGAGCGTGGAGCTGCTCCCTCAAAACCCAGGTGTCCTCCAGGGCCTGCGTGCCTGCTGGGGAAGGCACCCTGGAGAGCTCTAGTCAGCCCAGCGCAGAGCACAGCTGAGCCAGTGCCCATCTCACAGGGGCAAGTGCCTGGAGTCCTCTCACAAAGGAGGAACCCCTGCTGGGACACAGTGGCTGTGGCTTGCACTTCCCCCAAAGCCAACAGCTGGGCCACCTGAGACCCAGGATGTGGCCTTGTCCTTGAAGGTCCTGCCTCCAGGGACTCTTGGTCAAGGATGTGGGAAGCGCAGAGCCAGTTCTCCAAGCAAGGCCTTGCAGGAGTGAAGCCCGGCGGTGAGGGAGAGGGTAGAGCCCGTGGTGGTGTCTCCCCTGGCCCCTCTCTGCCTCCCCCTCCCTGAGCCACCCCCGCAAAGCCAGATAGTTCAGGCCACCAGAAAGCTCACTGTTGCCTTAAGCAGAGGGTGCATTTGGGGTGGGGGCAGAGTTAGGCCCCCACCCGGTCTGTGCCCACCCAGGCATGGTGAGACCTGGCTGTGAATGCCAAATGGCCCTTGGTCCCCACCTGTAACTGGGGATGTGGGTAATCCCAGCACTTTGAGAGGCTGAGGCGAGTGGATCACCTGAGGTCAGGAGTTCGAGACCAGTCTGGCCAATATGGTGAACCCCTGTCTCTACTACAAATATAAAAATTAGCCGAGCATGGTGGTGCATGCCTGTAATCCCAGTTACACAGGAGGCTGAGGCAGTAGAATCGCTTGAACCTGGGAGACGGAGGTTGCAGTGAGCTGAGATCACATCACTGCACTCCAGCCTGGGCAAGATAGAGTGAGACTCCATCTCAAAAAAAAAAAAAAAAAAAGACAAAACAGAACAAACTTGAACGATGGAGGAAGGAAGGAACCCTGTTGCCATCCTTTTCTGAGATCTCGGGCAGTCCTCAGTGCGTTCCCAGGAACCGTCAGACCCTTCACAGATTCTGAGACGAAGCGCGGTCTCCACCTCAGTCTCTGGGCTGGCTTGGTGTACCGTGGGCAGCGGGAGTGGGTGGGGGGATCAGAAAGAGCAGTGGAGGCAGAGAGGCCAGGACTGGGGAGGGGCGCAGCTGCCCTTGGGCGGGACCCTGGACAGGCTCTGCTTTCTGCTGGGTCCACGAGGGCCCAGGGTGTCCTCCAGCAAAGGGAGCCCTCTTGCAAGGCCTGGCCTGGCCCAGTGGCTTTGCAGGGATGGGGATTTTACTGCCACAGACACCAGAGCCAGGGACCCTGTTTCTCCTGCTGACTGGAGGCTTCCAGCCCATTGGGCTTGACGGCAGCTCAAGCGGGGACTCCGGGCCCTGGAGGACGCCTCTCCCTGGGGGCCCCTGTATGCTCTGAAAACAGCCCCACAGACCCCAGGCCTGGCTCAATGGCAATGAAACCCACTCCTGAGTACCTGTTTGGAGGAAGATTTTCTCCTTGAAATGATTCCAGTTAATTCCATGCATTTAGTGTAGGAATTCTTGGAACTGCCACGGCCCTGGTTTCCTCCTTTGCTCCAGCAAACAGCTGTTTCCTTCTGAGGACCCGCGGCCTCAGGCTCTCCGAGCACCAGCTCCCTTGGCCTCCGCGTCCCGGCAGGTGGCGCTGAGCCACTGCCTTTTGTGGGTATGGTGCTTCCCGCAGCCGTGATCTGTCAGGCTTAGATTTTCCTCTTATGCAACAATTTACAGAATCCACTGTTGATTTATGGATTTGGGGAGCCTAACTTAAAATTAAATAAATACATAAGCCAGGGAGCCAGTGTCTTCTGAACATGAGGGTTTATCAGCACCTTGGTCCTCAGGTGAGGCCTGGCCTCGGCTACACTGGCCTCTGGTCCCTGCAGGGCACCCTCTCTCCAGGAGAGCAGGAGCCTGGGCTTGCAAGGAGCAGAGGGACGAGGGCCCGCAGCCCAGGCCTCTCCCAGGGTGGTCTTGAGGCACTGCCCAGACTGGACTCAGAGCTGGAGGACAGAGACGCATGCGACCCCATGCTGCACTGCCTGTCTGTGCTGTGAATGGAGGGAGGGGCTGGCTCCACTGGAAGCTGAGTGCATTGGGGCAGGGGCCATACCCTGCCTGGCCCGAGGAGAGGCTGCTGCGATCTGGGAGCCCTTCCCTGGTGGCTCGGGGAAGGAGCTGGGAGTTTTGCACCCAGTGAAGAGATCTGCGTCCTGGTGTGCCCTGAAACACCCATGTGTGCCCCCAAACACCTGTCCCCCGTATGCCCTGAAACACACACACACTGGGGTTCAGTACTGAGGCTGGCTGGACGGACCCTGAAAAATCATGTATTTCAATTCATTTATGTCCTAGAACTGCTAATTACAAGGACATTTTGGCACAAGGGTAATTACTTTTGCTTCCCCAGCTAGCCTGGATCTTCAGGAGAAGGTGGCCCCACATAGGTTGGGCCCGGGGCCTCTGTCCTCAGACCCAGGTGCTGTCCAGAGCATCAGACCCACAGGCAGAGCAACCGGCCACGGTTCAAATCTTTAGGGAAACAGAGAAAGGAACATAGCACCATCTCCCCAGAAGGATGCACCCCAAACCCTTGCCTTGTCAGGGAGGGTGCTCGGGGTGAGCCCCTCAGAGGTGCTGGTCCCAGCTCAGATCCACTGTGGGGCGCCCCGGGCTGTGGCTATTGGACCCCTGCCTTTTGAGGCCTGAGTCCTTCCCCACGGGGGTCTCTATAGGGGACGGGGACATGGAGGGGCACTCGCTCCTGCCTTCCCTAGGGGCTCCGGAGGAAGAGGGGGCATTAGCTGCTGACTCCCGGGCTTCTCTCTGGGAAGGAGCTTGTTGCTCCTTGTGGGAGCTGAGCCCCTGTGGAGGCTGCTCAGGGCTTCGTGGTGCCCGCCTGCTCTGCGTGGGCCGCTGCTGCAGAGGCCTGGGATGTGCGGCTTCAGGAGCCCAGACCCTGTCCAGGGAAGAGCAAGGCACTCAGGACCCCCACTGTCATCCCCCTCACTGACCTCGCCTCCCAAAGGGGCTGCTCCTGACTGTCCTGGCACCTGCTCATTCCAGGGCCATCTCCCGGGGCTCAGATCCCGCATCTGTTCAGTGTCCCCACACCCTGGTTCCAATTCCAAATCTCCTGGTCGCCTCTGCATGGAGCTTGGTCTCCTAATTCCTCCCCTGACACCCAGGCCTCTTTCTTGTCTTTCTGGGGGTGGTGGGGTGGGGCTCCACCCCAAGGGCCAAGGGTGCAGCCATCCCCTACAGCCCGGACTACCCTCCCACCCCTCCAGGTTGTCTGGCCTGTGGGAGCCGTGCTGAGCTTCCTGGAACAGGACCCAGGCCCCTGCCACTTTCCCGGGTGCTCAGAACCGCTGGTCTCCATCGCGTGCCAGGCGTGGTTACTGAAGCTTGTGGCAGACGTTTCTGTGGGTCGGGGTGTGGGTGATGGATTGCAGCACTAACCCCACCATGAAGGGACGGGGACTGGTCTTTGGCTCGAGATCTCTTCTGGGGACGAGACCTGACTAGCACATGCCCTTTGGACACATGGGGGCTGAGGGCATCACCACCCTCTGTGGCTCCAGGACCGTGTGTGTCCAGCAGAATCTAAGGAGTTGAGAGGCTGTCCAGAGCTGGGCCAGGGAGAAGGGTCTGGACACAGCGCACAGGGGACCATAGCCCTGCCTGTGGGCCTCAAAGCTGGAAGGGACGAGCTCGCGAGAAAACAGCAGGTTTACCTGAGTGGCCCAGCGGGAGCCCATGCCTCCGCCTCCCAGGGCTGAGGCCCACATATGTTCTGAGGCCGGCCAGCCCTGCACCCCAGCCCCCTGCTCCAGCCAGCCCTGTACCCCAGCCCCCTGCTCCAGCCAGCCCTGTACCCCAGCCCCCTTATCCAACCAGCCCTGTACCCCAGCCCCCTGCTCCAGACAGTCCTGTACCCCAGCCCCCTTATCCAACCAGCCCTGTACCCCAGCCCCCTGCTCCAACCAGCCCTGTACCCCAGCCCCCTGCTCCAACCAGCCCTGTACCCCAGCCCCCCTGCTCCAACCAGCCCTGTACATCAGTCTCCCTGCTCCAGCCCAGCCCTGCACCCCAGGCCTCCTGCTCCAACCAGCCCTGTACCCCAGCCCCCCTGCTCCAACCAGCCCTGTACATCAGTCTCCCTGCTCCAGCCCAGCCCTGCACCCCCGCCCCCTGCTCCAACCCAGCCCTGCACCCTAGGCCCCCTGCTCCAACCCAGCCCTGTACCCCAGCCCCCCTGCTCCAACCAGCCCTGTACCCCAGCCCCCCTGCTCCAACCAGCCCTGTACATCAGTCTCCCTGCTCCAGCCCAGCCCTGCACCCCCGCCCCCTGCTCCAACCCAGCCCTGCACCCTAGGCCCCCTGCTCCAACCCAGCCCTGTACCCCAGCCCCCTGCTCCAACCAGCTCTGTACCCCAGCCCCCCTGCTCCAACCAGCTCTGTACCCCAGCCCCCCTGCTCCAGCCCCTCCCCTGTTCCAGCCCCTCCCCTGTACCCCAGCCCCCTGCTCCAGCCCAATCCTGTTTGTTTTGTGATGGGGTCTGAGAGGAGTATGGCCTCTCCACATTCCCTGCCACCTGCAGGCTCGGTGAGCAGGGACCACACACAGCAGCCTCCAGCCCGGCCTAGGAGGCATTGCTGGCTCTGGGTGCAGGTCTGGCACCTCCAGCCACTGCCCACCATTTCGCTCTTCGCTCTTCCGTCTCACTCACACGGTGGAGCCCCCCACATGGAGCCCCTGACTCTCCCAGAGAGCGTCGCACGCTAGAGCCAGGGCTGCTGTCATTAAGTCCTAGGATTAAAACTTGGCAGCAATTAGAGCCGCACTCTCCGCTGTCCACCCACAGCTGTCAGGTCTGCCAGAGGCTGAGCGCCTCCTGGATGTGTCCACAGAGCTGCCCCTGGGAATCCTTCATTAATTCCAATTACCGAGTAAGTCTCAGCGCCTGACCCCTGACCCCCGCCCGTGTGCAGAGAGCACGGAGCCTTCCATCCTAATTAGGAGGCCGGGAGGGAGGGCAAGCTGGCCTCCACCACCCAGACTCCTGAGTATGTCAGTTCAATTAGGAGGCGTCCCCCAAACACCCAGTTGTTTCTGGCAGCGATCTGTCTTGCTGGCAACGACGCATCCTGTGTACACGGTAGGGGCGTCGCCGGGTGGATGCCCTAAACTAGGCATTGTCTGAGCTGATTGCCACTTACTGAGTGAGGATGAGTGCGGGAGCCTTGAGCACAGACCACAGCGGCCGCCCTGGCAGGTGATGGGTGTGATGTTCCCACAGAGGGCGGAGGATCCAGCGCTACCCGGCAGTGCTCGAGGGGATGCTCTGGTTTCAGGGGGTGTCTGGTGCAGTCAAGGGGCAGGGAAATAGGAACAAAGATATTCAGGGGCAAAGGGCTGGGCTCAAGTTAAAGGAAGTGCTCCACTTAGGGTCCTCAAGGGCAGTGCCCCACTTAGGGTCCTCAAGGGCAGTGCCCCACTTAGGGTCCTCAAGGGAAATGCCCCACTTAGGGTCCTCAAGGGAAGTGCCCCACTTAGGGTCCTCAAGGGAAGTGCCCCACTTAGGGTCCTCAAGGGAAGTGCCCCACTTAGGGTCCTCAAGGGCAGTGCCCCACTTAGGGTCCTCAAGGGCAGTGCCCCACTTAGGGTCCTCAAGGGCAGTGCCCCACTTAGGGTCCTCAAGGGAAGTGCCCCACTTAGGGTCCTCAAGGGAAGTGCCCCACTTAGGGTCCTCAAGGGAAATGCCCCACTTAGGGTCCTCAAGGGAAGTGCCCCACTTAGGGTCCTCAAAGGAAGTGCCCCACTTAGGGTCCTCAAGGGAAGTGCCCCACTTAGGGTCCTCAAGGGAAATGCCCCACTTAGGGTCCTCAAGGGAAGTGCCCCACTTAGGGTCCTCAAGGGAAGTGCCCCACTTAGGGTCCTCAAAGGAAGTGCCCCACTTAGGGTCCTCAAGGGAAGTGCCCCACTTAGGGTCCGCAAAGGAAGTGCCCCACTTAGGGTCCTCAAACTGAGAAGCCGATTTACCACCCAGCTGCCTCCCATCCTAGAGCCTTAAATGGGCAGATTCTTTGTGGGTGGCAGGCGTGGGCCCGTGGGTGCATGGAGCATGGGCCACAGGTGGGTCCTGCCTCATCCTCACTGTGGATGGCCTGGCTGGGGTCCTTGGGCCCTCCCCTCCGCGGATGGCCTAGCTGGGGTCCTTGGGCCCTCCCCTCCGCCACGCCTCATCCTCACTGTGGATGGCCTGGCTGGGGTCCTTGGGCCCTCCCCTCCGTGCCTCGTCCTCGCTGTGGATGGCCTGGCTGGGGTCCTTGGGCCCTCCCCTCCGCGCCTCGTCCTCGCTGTGGATGGCCTAGCTGGGGTCCTTGGGCCCTCCCCTCCGCGCCTCGTCCTCGCTGTGGATGGCCTAGCTGGGGTCCTTGGGCCTCCCAGCACCACACCTTCCTGGTGGGAGGAACTCCCTCTGGTATCCTTGGTGCGGCCAGGTGCTGAGGTGTGGCTTGTCATTTGCCTTCCGTCCACAGGAGACGTTTGAGAAGTACCCGTGTCAAAGCCCAGGCATCAGATGAAAATTTACCTTCTGGCTGCCTATGCAAAGACACCAGGCTCGCAAACTCCTTGGCTGAGAACAGTGCCACTGACCCACTGACTTCCTGGTCACTCTCAGAGGCTCACGGGCTCGGTGGACCTGGAAGGATTTGATTAAGTTGGTGAAGCTCCAGTGAGCTGGGAGGCAGCCTCACCATGCCCACCTCTCCCACCTTGCTGTGGACGGGTCACAGGTGACTCTGTTCCTCTCGGGAGGAGCCGGCCCCAGTGGGTCCTGACATGACCACACCCTGGCCTCCGCACCTTGTGCCTTGGTGGGGCCTGGCTCCAGTACTTGGGTGAAGCACACCCAGCCCCCTTCTCCTTAGAGGCTGGATCTGGAGCTGCACTGCACTGTGGGGTCGGCTCCCACCAGGCTGCAAAGGCAGGAGCAGACCACTCCAGACAGTCCTCTCAGGCCCATGCCTCAGCAGCAGGAAGCCCAGTGTGCTGGGGCTCATGGATGGCCCGCTGCTCCCTGGGATAGGCCTGGGCCACCACTGTGACCTGTTTAACAAAATGTCTCCTGGGCAGCAAGGGGGGCGCCGGGGGTGGGCCCAGACGTCTCAGGACGGGGGCAGGAGACAGCAGGGGTTGGAGAGAACTCCCAGGGCTGGGGGTGGGGGTTGGGGGCCCTGCTGTCAGGCACACACCCTCGGGACCATTAGCACTCCCTCTCGGGGACTGACCCCTGATCACCACGTGGTGCCCTCTTATTCCTGACAGGGGTCCTCGCCGGGACGCTGTTCTGAGATCAGTCATGACTCCGGCGTTCTCCATTGGTGTTGGTGTGGTATATCATTCTCCAACCCTTTTCAAAAATCTATGTGTGTGTTTACATTTAGAGGGAGTTTCTTGTGGATGGCATAGAGTTGGATCTTGCAGTTTCATCCACTCTGACAATCTCTTTTTTGCTTTTTTTTTTTTGAGATAGAGTCTTGCTCTCGTTGCACAGGCTGAAGTGCAATGGCGCAATCTCGGCTCTCTGCAACCTCCACCTCCCAGGCTTCAGCGATTCTCCTGCCTCAGCCTCCTGAGTAGCTGGGGCTACAGGCGCACACCACCACACCTGGCTAATTGTTGTATTTTTAGTAGAGACGGGGTTTCACCGTGTTGGCCAGGAAGGTCTCCAACTCCTGACCTCATGATCCGCCCACCTCAGCCTCCCAAAGCCCTGGATTCCAGGCGTGAGCCCCCGCACCTTACCCGGTCTCTCTTGGAATGGGTGCCTGACAGCCCCTGCCTTCCAGCGAGCGTCGATGCAGCTGGATTCCGGTCGGCCGCAGTGTTCCTGGTGTTGCTGCTCCGTCTCTGTCTCTGCTGATTTTTGTCTTCCCCTCTTTTCTGCCTCCTCTGCTTTCGATTGTGCATTTTGTATGATTTCATTTTCTCTCCCCTCAGCAGATCAGTTACGCTTCTTGTTTCTTTCTGCTTTTCTTATTGGTTGTCGTCGACTTTGCAATATGCATTTGCAGTGAACACAGGCTCGCGTTCCGTCGCGTGGTGTCACGTCACAGGCAGTGCGCTTCCTCCCGGCACAGCGTTCCTGTCCTTACAACTTTGCTGTCGTTCGTTTTGCTTATCCATAAGCGATAATCGCCAAATACATGGCTGCTATTATCCACTTCTCCATGTATCCACTATTTCTCCTCCACTGTAGGAAGATAATTTAATTGGGTACAGAATTATAGGTTGTTGGTTTTATCCTTTCAACACTTTAAATGGATACAGACGGTTTACGGCTTGGGTTAGTTGTGAATGTGTAGCATCGGTGGCTCAGAAATGTCACCCCAGAAAGTGCTTCCCCTGGTGGGAGCAGGATGGGAAGTGGGGTGACAGGGAGGGGGGTCCAAAGACCCCACAGCAGAAGGTTCCTGGAGTGTGAGACCTGGTGCCCGGGCAGAGACTGTCCCAGGATGGTGCCGTCAGCCCAGGGTCAGGGTGGCCATTTGGGGGTTGGTGGCAGCTTTGTGTTCCTGTCTGCAGACACTGTCAGAGATGGATGGGGACAATCCTGCAGGGAGGTGCTGAGGTGGAGCTGTGACAGCTGGCCCCACACCCGGTGGGTGTCATCAGAAGCTGCTGTGATAAATGGGGAGGTAAAGTGTTCTGAGAACCGGGCAGTGGCTGAGACCATGAGATTTATGTTCCTGTGGTCTTGGTGGCCTCCCACGTCCCTGAGGGCTCTGGGGGGAGCCTGGCCAGATTCATCAGCTTTCTGTGCTGCGTCTTCCAAAAAAAGCCAGGGCCACTGAGTCCAGGCCACCAACCACAGCTGCGGACCCAGCCCAACCTCTTGACCGAGGTGCTCTCAGGGCACAGGGAGACTCAGGAGCTGTGGTGGCTGCTGGGGCTTCGGCTCTCAGTTCACAAACGCACGCAGTCTACGTCGCTATGTGTGGCAGGGGGGCCTGGGTGGAAGGGGCCAGTGAGGAGACGTCCATCCTCCAGGCATTGTGCCCCCTCCCAAAGGCCAGTGGCCCCGAGCAGGGGAGCCGAAGATGGGAAGGAAAGCTGGAAGCGAGGGGCCCCAACTTGAGTAGGGTCTGGGCAGCACCTGAGGGTTTCTGTGAGGTGCACTCGCTGGGCGGGAGAGCGGCACCCCCAGGCCCTGGGAAGCTGGAGGTGCCCTGACTGCCCAGAAGGTGCGCTGTGTCTGCAGGGGCCTGGCTCTTGGTTACGGCCCCTGGGCATGGGATCAGCTTCCTGTCAGGCTGAGGCGAGAGGGGGCAAAGTGCCCACAAGGCCAGTGTCTGTGACCCTGTGTCCCTCACCCAATGGACCTCCCACCAGAACCTTCCTCCAGTGGCACCGGTGACTGGGGCAGCTTTGATGTGGCTGGGGGTGGTTTGGAGCAATGTCAGTTGTTTGCCTTCTGCCATCTGGTTTGAGACACTTGACTGGGTCCCCACAGGTGTCCTGAGCTCCACAGCACGTGGGTCCAATACAGACGTGGCAGGGGCTCCAAGAGCTTTGTCTGTCAGGAGTGGCCTGGGGGGCAGCTGTGGGGAGAAGGCCAGGACTGGGCACAGTAGAGGCCGCACCTGCCCAGTGGGGGATCCGGAGCTGGGGCAGCTCCTCAGAGATCGTCCAAGGCCAGAGCTCGCGCCCTAAATAGCTGTGACTGGGTGCAGGGCACCTGGGTTACGGGCAGGTCCTCCAGCCGAGGTCCCATCCAGGGCCTGTAGGATTTGCAGAGGCCAGACTTGGGAACTGACTGGGGGAAGACCAGGCCCCTCTGCACCCTCGGACTTGAAGTGGTGGCCGGCCCCTGCTCTCTACCCAGGGCTGGATGCGCTTTTGATTCTGTCTCTCTGTGTCACTGTCTCTGTCTTTATCTCACTGTCTCTTTAGGTTTCTGTGTCTCCCACTGTCTCCCTCACTCAGCTGGGTGGGAAAGGGGCATTCTGGAAGCTTCCATGTGATCTTCCCTACAGGTCAGGATGAGTGGGCTATTCCAGTGACATATGGGGAGCTGGGAATAGGCCCCTGCGAGTCCCGTGAGCTCTGTCTGGAGGGTCCCCATTCATTTCCAGTCCCTGCTCTGCTCTATGGGGATGTGGGGAGGGGGCGGTGTCTGCTCTGTCCCCGGCCCACAGCCCTGACCGTTTGGACAGACCCTCCCTCCCCAGCACCCCTCGGGAGGGCTGGGGGACCCTCTGTGTTTTTCGGGTTCTTTCTTCCCCTCTCCTGTCTGGGTTCTGTGTCTGGAACCTGGCCCCGTGAGGAGGCGGGCACTGGAAGCTGGTGTTGCTGGTGGCGCTGGGTGGCGGCTGCCTGTGGGCCTGGCCTTCATCTTGACCGCCTTAGTGGTGTGGATGGAGCTGCTGCCCTCTCCTGCCCCCAAGGCTTGGGCACTACCGGCCTTCACTCCCGCCTCTGTGGGGCAGACCCCTGCAGTTCAGCCCCACAAGGGCCCTGCTTTCCTTCTGAGAGTCAGGGCCCCCTTCTGCCATCGGAGGCCCGGCTCTGTGATGGCGCCTGGCCGCCAGCCCTGCCCACACCGCCCGGCCACTGCAGCTTCCAGGGAGGCTGCTGCCCGACCTTCACGGGGCTAGTGCAGGGTCTCCTGGGCCCTGGGAGCAGGGTCAGCCAGCAGTGACCAGGCTTACACCACACCCCCAGCACGGCCACTTCCTAGGGCCTTTGGTCCCGGTGTGGGCTGAGCTGGGCTCTGGCTCTCTGGGTAGCCTCCTCAGCAGCTCCTGTGTCGTCGGCACGGCTTCTGCACTGCACCTGCTCCCCTGACGGCTCTCAGTCCTGCGGTACCCATGGATGTCTCTTCCCTTTCTCGGCAGGTGCCTTCTGGAAGATTCCATGTGGCACACTTCCAGAGACAGGCATATTCAGGAGGCAGGTGGGGGCAGGCTCCAGGGCAGGGAGGCATTACTGAAAGGTGGGGCCGTGTGTGGGTTCTAAGTAGGTGCATCAGCCCAGAAGGCTGAGCTGGGCCTCCACCGCCTTCCCTACCCTGAAGAAGGCTCAGAGCCAGGCCTCCATCACCTTCTGTTCCCTGAAGAGGCTGAGCTGGGCCTCCACCACCTTCTGTTCCCTAAAGAAGGCTGAGCTGGGCCTCCACCACCTTCCCTACCCTGACGAAGGCCGAACCGGGCCTCCATCGCCTTCTGTTCCCTGAAGAAGGCCGAACCGGGCCTCCACCGCCTTCCATTCCCTGAGGCCTGGGTCCCCATCCTTCCTTGCCTGGGCCTGGTTGTGCCTGGTGGTTTCCACCCTGTAGCTCTGCCTTGCCGGCCGTGGCCTGAGGCTGGGGCTCAGCTGCACTGCTGTCTGTGCAGGAGATGATGGGTAGTGTGCCACAGCGAGCGTGCCCATTCTTCCAGCATCTCGGGGTGGACCTGAGCCTGGTGGAGGTGGCTGTCTTCAGCTGAGGGCATTTCCTGAGGATCTGGCTGCCAATGAGCCCCACCACTCCTGGCAGCCCTGCGTCTGAGGAACCTGGTGTCCACCGTGGCTGAGCGGTGTGGTCGGCTGGCCGTGGTGGGGCTCTCAGTGAGCCAGAGGCTTATTGCCTCAGAGAAATGCCTGGAGTTCACCTTCCTTCTCCTTTTTGATTAATATTTATAATTTGAATCATGGATCAAAAATACAGATCATTTTCACAGACAAGAACACGCCGGTGAGGAGACCTCTGTGGCCGGCTGCAGTGGATACACACAGATGGCAGCTCCCCCAGAATCCCCTGAATCCCCCTAATGGCCCAGAGCCCCGACCTGGCTCTTTGCTTCCTGATTCTCCCCGAAAGGCTGCCACAATTCCTGTGTTCCCAGTTCCGCAGCCCTCGCCATTTACCAAATGGGAGTTAAGATGCAATTATTTATTTATGAATGAAATTAGAAGAGGCATATTAATAAATTATGTGAATCCGTTTTTTTCTAAAAATATGGAGGAATTAGTTGACATATTAGAAATGCTGTGATTTTTATATTGTGATTACTTGTTCTTTTAAAGCAAAATGCATTTTAAATAGCTTAACAAATTGTCTAATTAACCACTCTGTTTACATAAAACATGCCTTGGAAGGGAGCGGGGACTTGCCTCTGGGTGAATGGGAGCAGTGGAAAGTTCTTGACAGGGTATCCACCAAGGAGGCAGTTTCAGCGGTGTAGGGGGCAGGTGCTGGGTGTGAGTTTGGGCCGTGTTTGGTGTGAGCTCTGCCAGGGCTCTGTTCTGCGGCCCCAGGGGCCTGAACTGACTTGTTTTCAAGGGTATTTCTCTCCTTGTTTGGGAGAAGTCCCAGGCGGACCCCTTTTGTGCCCCCTCTGGCGACAGCTCCCCGTGTAAGTGACAGCCCACCGCGAGCTTCTCTCTTCCAGCTCTTTGGGTCTCAGGGCCCCACACGTCTGTGACCTGCCTCCTCCACTCAGAATCCCGTGGGCTTCCTGGAGACATTCTCAGCTCCCAGGCACGGCCCGGAGGCAGTGAGAAGCCACACTTCTGTGCATTCAAACTGAGTGAAGCTCCATCGTGTTCTGGGCACCCAGAAAATCTCTGTGATGCCAGCAGGCATGTCCACACAGGAATGGGCGGAGAAAATGTGGAACGTACACACATCGGGGACATGTCCAGCTCCGAAGAGGAGGACACGACCCAAGATCCTGTCCAGCTTGGAAGAGGGGGACGTCCTGTGATTTGCAACAAACCTAGAGGGGATTATGCTCAGTGACAAGAGCCAGACACAGAAAAGCAAATACCATGTGTTCCCACTCGTACGTGGGAGCTAAAATAGTTAAGCTCATAGAGGCGGAGGGTGGGGAAGGGGCTGGGTCGGAGGAGCTGGAGAGAGGACGGTGGAACGGCACCAGGGCTCCCTTAGGAGGTGGGCAGCTCTGGACAGCAGGGCGGCTGTGATGAACGAGAGCGTGTTGGGTACATGGGTTTGCTGTGACCCAGCCTCAAGTGCTCTTGCCACGGAGCCCAGGTGCTCCTGCCGGAAAGCTTCATGCAGGTGAGGAGAGCTGGGTGGGGGGAAAGCGGGTTTGAGTCAGTGGCCTCTGGAGATGGCAGACTCGGGGACAGGCAGCCTCCCGGGAGCTGATCCAGGAACTGGCTTCTCGGCTTCCTGCAGTAATGGGGGCTGCTGTGGGGATGGCCTGTGTGTCCCAGACACCTGGGCTGTGCGGTAGGCCCTGGTATGAGGCCTGGTGTGGCTCGGAGTGAAGCCCCCCACCTTCAGCTAAGCCTGGAAGAAAGACCCCCCCCCAACAGCAGCCATCAAGGGTCCCACCGTGTAAGCCCAGCAGAATGAGAAACTGGGAAGGAAGGGCGTGCAAAGACGAGAGGCTTGATTCTAATTCCTTTGGACTTCAGTGTTTTTGAACTTTAACTTGCAAGGAAACTCAGTATTTAAACCTTAATTTCCCCTTAAAATTTTTATAAGGGGAGAGAACGCTGCATGCACGCTGGGATGTCTCTTGTCTTCCCATCACGGGAGGGCTTCCTGCATCTTCATGGGACGGTTTCATTGCAGAACCGCATGAAGCCACGCTGGGCAGAGCGAGGGATGTAATTTAGGGTGGAGGAAGAACTAGGGTGAGTTTTCCCTGTGTGCTGTGGCCTGGAGGGGACCATGGTGTTCCCAGAGGCCCAGGAGGACCCAGAGCCGCCGGGGCACTGCCTCTGGATGGGGAGTACCAGCTCCTTGCTCAGAGCCAGCTGCAGCTGCTCACCCATTACTGAGGGGACATGAGGCTCGTGGGTGGGGGAGGAGAAAAGGAGGCTGGCTAGGGTCAATACCCCCCACTGTAACATTCTTTTGGGGGCACACATGCCCCTGGGGTGCAACTGGACTTCTCAGACTCAACAGGAGGACACTAAGGGGACGCATGGGCCTGGCTGGCGCCTGGAGCAGCCTGGGGCAGCCTGGTCAATGTCCTCCACCGTGCTTCCTCATCTGTCTGCTCCTCCTCCCTGTGGACCACAGCCCACACCAGCCAGCGAGGTGTTAGAACTGGGGCCTCAGAGACAGCTTTGGGGCCTGGAGGTGCCCTGATGTCCATTATGGGTGGGGCTCAGGGTGGCATCTGGGTGGTGGAGATCCCTGGAGTTGAGTGGTCCAGGCCAAGGTAGTGGCTGGAAGGTCATGGGGTTGCCCCTTCCTCTCGGATGGCAGAGGGTTGAGAGCTGCAGAGCCGGGTAGCAGGACCCCTGAGCGAGGGGCAGTCAGGGGCTGGAGACCACTAGGACAGGGTTGGTCTGAGGGGCTTCCTCTGCCACCTGATGCTGCTGGAGACCACCAGGGCAGAGATGGTCTGAGAGGCCCCCTGCCACCTGACGCTGCCTGTGCCTGGTGGCCCCCTAGCCCTGGGGCTTCCTGGGTAGCTTCAGCCCCAGCCCCACGACACCACTGTCTGTAGGAGAAGCCCTTTACTCTGGCCTCCTGTTGCTCTTGTTTCTTTATCTTTTCCTGAAAAAATTTTAAAATATCCCAACCTGTGAGTACCTGGATCTCCTGCAGGCCTGGCCCCACCTTAACTGTGTCCATGATGACGAGAATTCCGCTGCTGGGAGCTTCTGCTCCCGGGACTGTTTCCCGTCCTGCTCTGCACTGGTGCAGGCTGTGAGGAGCTGTGAACCCAGCAGGCACCATGCCCCGCCTCCCCGCTCCCTGCCTCTAGAGAGACCCCCTCTCAGAGGGCAGACCCCCTCTCAGAACACACAGTGCCATGGACCACCCCTCCATCCCCTGAGTAGCATCCAGACCCCGGGATTAGAGGAGATCACCTGCCACTCTCCAGAGACTTTGGACCACTTGACACCAAGTGTATGGGCAGACCCCTGAGCTGTTGGGAAGCATCTTCCTCCATTACGTTTTTAAAAAGTGGCGTCTATTTGTGAAATGGAATCGGGCTGTGCTGCTGGATTGGGGGAATTCTAGGAGATTCACTTCATCTTGCCTGTGTCCCCCCTCTGCCCGGCAGCATCTCCTCAGCCCTCTAGGATGATCCTGGGCACCGTGCAGGAATGGCTGAAGTTTCTTAAACAAAAACACAGTCAGGTCCCTGAATTCCTTGGCTGTTTCACTTCGCTTTCTCGCTGCACACTCGCAAAAGATAACTGGCGAAGGTGAGGGCTGCGCTAAGTAGCTTGATTGTGGTGACCCTATGGAATGGGCAGTCACAAGCCCTGGTGCCAGTGAGAGCACCGCTGGACACGCTTTGGATCATAATGGCCAGGTTCATACCCACACAGCTTGGACCTGCGAGCCTGCACTCCTCCTGACCCCTCAACACCCACTCGGTACCACCTGCTCCCTGCTCTCCCACCCAGCCTTTGCTCACCCCATCAGCTGCAAACACACCCACCTCACCTGCTCCACCTCTATCCACTCAGTGAGCACCATGTCAGCCCTCAAGGCTCCAAGCCGCATCTCCTACAGCCAGTAACTCTGGTGGACAGTGATGTCCCCAGTTCAGACTTGACCTGCTGGATCACGGTGTTTGCAGTGGATGCATGGACTTTCTTCTTTGCCTGCCATGGTGTTTGGTGAATAATGAGGGGAAGCGTCTTGGGTGCAGCCTGGTGGGAGCTCTCAGCTTCTGCTGTGTTCTGACCATGACTCATTCTGCACAGGAGATGATCCTCCTGGCTGGTGGGATTCACACCCCTCCTGCAGTTGCCTGGTCCAGGTCCACGTGCAGGGCAGCTTTCATGTGGTGCACGTGGCCAGCACCTTTTGGACAGAAGTGGAGGGGCTGATGTGCTGTGGGCTGAGCTCTAGCCAGGCAGCCCAGAGCGTGTGTCATGTCTGTGTCAACCAAGATGGTGTCTTTACGTACAGCTCACTGTGGGGAGGAGAGGAAAGAGCTCCATGGACCTCACAGGATGCAGCTTGTGGGGAAGGGGCTCCTGTTCTCATCGGCATCACACAGCCCTGGGCCTGTGGTCCCGTCTGAAACCACCTCCAGCAGCCTGGAGTATGTCCAAATTGTGGAGCGCGGGCACTGGAGGGGGCCTGCATCCCCCACTGTCCCTTCGTGTCCAGCTGCGGTGTCTCCGTCCCAGAGAAACCGAGTGGAGTTTCTCCACAGAGCTCCTTGTTCCTGCTGGAGCCAGACCTCAGATTCAGAGCTGCTCAGTCTCCCCTGGGTCAGAGACAGTGTCTTCATCTTAGGAGCAGAGTCGAACTCAAATTCAGATGACACGAGGCCCCAGGTGGAGCTGTTCCTCCTGCCTCTGGAAGTTCCGTTGAGAAATTGCAGGTGATGGTGTTAGTCGTCCTAACGAGGCATAGGACGTTTTAATGAATGCACTTCCACTTTTACTCATCTCTTATTTTAAAACATGTCTCTAGAACAAAAAAATTCTCATTATAGAGGGAAATATTGGAACACAATGAAATAAACAAAGAAGAAAATTAAAAATAAATCATCCATAACTTGGCTATCCAGAGACAACTCCTGTTAATTTTTTTTTGATGTATTTCCTTCCAGAAGTTCTATCTTTTTAAGATTGTCATGTAAAGAACACAGGAATCAAATCCCATGCCCCCTTCCTTTCTTAAAATAGCATAGTTGATTCCTAACTAAAATCCTTTTTTATTATCATAAGTAATAAATTTCAGCCAGATTTGCATGTGTGGATTGCATATTCTCATTTTCTCTCTTTCCGTGTTAAATTATTGATATCGTGAATACAAACAAATCCCCTCCCACCCTTGCCTTACTTTCCAATTAAAGCGAAATACAAAGCCAGTCCAGTGTGCCGAGTGCCGCAGGTCACCTAACTTCTGAAGAACAGGAGGGAGGAGCCCTTTGGGAGACGAGCTGGCTCCAGGGAGGAGCTTGGTAAGGAGCTGCCGGGTCTGAACAGCTCCGTGGGGATCAGGTGTGCTGGCTGGGAAGCCTCTAGAAAATATGGGTGAATTGTTTCAGGCAGGGCCCAGCTTGCTGTGTGACAGTGGTTGGGAATGAGAGAGGCCTGGCTAACATCACTCCAAGACCCCTCTCTGGTCTCTCCCTGACTCGGGGCCACCCACCAGGAGGGCAGGGCACACGCTGTAGGAGCTGTGAGTCTAATTTCAGGGTCAGCTACCGGACTCAGGCGTGTTTCCCTGTGCATGGGGTGAGAATGTTTCCACCTGGGCTGGGGGACTCAGACATTCCAGCCACCTTGACAGAGGCAGCCCCAACCCATGTTCTCCTTGGCCTTTTTTTGGTTACCTCCCATCTGTCATCCAAAAAAACACATGCCCAGCAGAGAATCACTGCTTCTGCTGCCTGCTCCTGGCTGATTTTCAGGTGACCCATGCCTGTGTGGCCATGCTTCTCGTTAAGATATTGAAAAACTCCAGTGCCAGTTGGTAAATAACACAGTAGTAGCTGGAATGAGTAGCAGCATTAATTAATAATGAAAATCCGAATGTAACTGCACTAATCTGGGCCAGTTGTTGTAAGTGCCACAATTACCCTCGGTAACTGGGCCTCTAATAGTGTGGTTTCAGTTAACAGTAGAATTACTAAATATAGGGATTTTTTTGGTAGTGTTATAAGGTCCAGAAAAATTGGGGATATAACTGCTTTTAGTTCAGGGGAAGCTGAACAAGGATTTGCCCTGCAAACAATATTTTTGATGCAGACATACGTTCTCCCCCTATAAGTTACCTGGTCCACCAGAGTTACTTGCTGTAGGAGATAGGCTTGGAGTCTTGATGGTTGATGTGGTGCTCACTGACTGAATAGAGGTGGAGTAGGTGGAGGTGGGTGTGTTTGCAGTTGAGGAGGGGTGAGCAAAGGCTGGGTGGGAGAGTAGGAGCAGGTGGTACCAAGTGTGTGTTGAGGGGTAAGGAGGAGTGCAGGCTCCCAGGGCCAAGCCATGTGGGTATGAACCTGGCCATTATGACCCAAAGCATGTCCAGTGGTGCTCTCACTGGCACTAGGACTTATGACTGTCCATTTTATGGGAAAGTCACTGGAAAAGTCTGATGCAGTTCCCTATGTCAAAATGTGACTCAGACAAGGTCATCCTTTAGCTAGCAGTGGCCATATCAAAGACTCTATGAACAATTTTAAACACCACCAGTAACAAAATCATTTATCTTAGCATCCAAAACAGGAAGTACTTAAGAGTAAACAAATGTGCAACACACATATACTGACAAATGTACACTTATCAGAGAAATTTTAGAAAGAACTAAATAGGTGGAGAGATATACAATGTTCATGGATCACAAGACTCAACACTGTTAAGATTTCAGTTCTACCCAACTGGTCTATAGATCCAATGTAATCCCAAAAGATGTTTTGTGGAAATAAGCTAATTTTAAGATTTATGTATTCGTGCAAAGGATTGAAAATTAAAAAATAATTTTGCAAACAAAAAATAAAGTTGGAGCACTTATACTACATGATTTTAAGATTTACTATAAAACTACAGAAAACAAGACAGGGTGATACTGGCATAAAGAGAGATGGAGCTTGGCTTTGTTCAGTGAAACATAGCCAAGAATCTCAAAGTAGGGCTAAAATTTGATATCTGTATGGAAACAAAGTGAATTTCAACCCTTACTTTATACCATATAAACGTTGACTAAAGAGAGATCCTAGATTTAAATGGAAAAACTAAAACCATAAAAATTGTGAAAGGAAGCATATGGAAAAAAAAACCTGTGTTACCTTGGAAGGCAAAAATTTCTTATGTAAGACACAAAAAACAAAACCCATAAAAAAATCAATAAATTGTATTTGATTAAGATACCATTTATAAACAATAGGAAACAACTTTGCCGTAACAAGCAATGATACATGCAAGAACATAGATGGCACCCACAATGCGCCAAGTGGAGGGAGCAAGAACGTAGATGGCACCCACAATGCACCAAGTGGAGGGGGCTGAACACAGAGGACATGCTGTGTGATTCAACTTAAACAAGTTAAGAAGCTACAAACTGACTGGTAGTGATGGAAAGCCGGTGGAGGCTTGCCTCGAGCTGGGTCTGGGAGCTGTGTGGGTGGGGACGCAGGTAACCCCTCAGGATGAAGGAAATATTCTATATCTTTTTTTTTTTTAGACACAGTCGAAACCCAATGGCATGTTACATCCAGACCTGTTTCACATGGAAGGATACACAAAGACCCAAAACAAAGGGATGGAGAAAGATTTACCGACCAAATGGAGAGCAAAAATAAATAAATAAATAAATAAATAAATAATAATAAATAGCAGGAGTTGCAATTCTCGTATCGGATAAAATAGATTTTAAAGCAACAAAGATATAGTGGAAATATTCTATATCTTGATTGTGGTGCTGGGTACATAATGCAGCCACTTGGCAAAACTCATGAGTGTATTTTATATAAATTATATCTCAAAGTAGATTTAAAATGATCTGGAAATAGTTAGGTGAGCTGAGAGTTGGTACCACAGCATGTGGCATTTGTTAGGATACACATACATGCATACATACCAGGAATGTGACATGCATACCTGCACATACAGACACACCCATAATATGCACAGATGGGCACACACACATATGCATGTACAGACACGTATAATATACACACAGGGTATACACATACATGTACACACATACCCATAACAACACACGTTGGTACACACATGCATATACAGACACTCCCATAATATACACATCTGGTTTGTAGATGAAGTGACAAGGCTCTGGGAAGCTCACTTCCAACCCTGCACCTCACCACAGGCTGAGCTTCTTTCTTCCTTGAAAACTTGTCAAATATCCCAAACATAAAGACCTCCTTGGAGATCTGCACAAAGATCCATGGATGAGGATGTCCCTACCATTTTAATAGGGAATTTGGGAATAGCCAAGTGTCCACGACAGAAGCACGACTTGGGTGAGGGCAGCTTACCCGTAGGACGGGCTCTCTGCAGCCTCGGGAGTCCTGGCTGAGGGATTCTCATGTTCACCGAGTGTATTTTAGTCTGTTGCTATAGCAGAATTCCACAGACAGAGTAATTGGTAATAAATGAAATTTACTGGCCCACAGTTCTGGAGGCTGGAAAATTCAAGGTTGAGGGGGAACATTGGGTGGGAGCCTCTTGCTGTGTCATCCCATGGCCTAAGGTGCAGGGCAGAAGGTAGGGGGAGGAAAGGGAGTGCCCGAGAGAGGGATGAGCTATGTCCTCCTGCCATAATGCCATTGATCCATTCCTGAGGGAGGTGGCCTCGTGGGCTGTCACCTCCAAGAGCCCCCACCTCCCCTCACTGTTGCTTTGGGGATTCCGTTTCTAGCATACGCTTTTGGAGGAACACATTCAGACTGGAGTGTGTGGAAGACGAGGATGTGGCAGAAGTGAAGAAGCAGAACGCCAGGCGTTTTTACAGTGCGATTCGCATTTAACTTAAAAGCACGTAAAGAAAAGAGATTGGAAGGAAACACACCAAAATATTTACATTGGTGACAGCAGGCTTGGAGAACACAGATGAGTTCCATGTTATCCTGTATACTTTGCTCATTGCAGTACATTTTCTACAAATATTATCTGCTACTTCCTTAAAAAGGAAAATGTAATTTCAAAACTTTGAATTCCAGATTCGGTCTCCCTGGGAAAGTGTTCCCTCCAGTGATTCTCCACCCCTCACGTTTTCACACGTGCAGGTGCCCATCACCAAGAGGCTCTGTCTGCGGGGTCAGGGTTTGGGGGTTTCCAACCTGAGGCTGGTGGCTGCTGGGGTGGAGGGCAGGCTTTGTGTTTCAGGCGGGGAAGCTCCGTGCTCCCCACAACACAGCAGGGTGCTGGGAATGTGCCCACACGGGAACCAACTCTCCAGACCTTGCCTCACCTCTGTTTTCTTGGGGGCTTCTCTGAAAGCCAGTTGTAAGGGCAGCAAGGGGTCAGGGGCTCAGTTCCCAGGCCTGCTATCTGGGGACATAGAAGGGCTGCAAACAGAAGGCAGCATTACAGCATCCAAGCAGTGCCTGGGGGTGCCTTAGCCCCAACTCATCTCAGACTGAGGCATGGACAGGCACCTTGCTAACCCGCACTGTGGAACTAAGTGTATGGCAGACACAAAACCAACTGTGTCCACTGGTTTAGTGCCTGGATACCACAAACGACGTGCTCACTTTTTTGTTGTTTAATTTTTTTTTTTTTTTTTAGATGGAATCTTGCTCTGTTTCAGGCTGGAGTGCAGTGGTGCGATCTTGGCTCACCACAACTTCTGCCTCCCGGGTTCAAGAGATTCTCCTGCCTCAGCCCCCCCCAGTAGCTGGGACTACAGGTTTGTGCCACCACGCCTGGCTAGTTTTTTGTATTTTTAGTAGAGGCAGGGTTTCACCATGTTAACCAGGATGGTCTTGATCTCCTGACCTCGTGATCTGCCTGTCTCAGTCTCCCAAAGTGCTGAGATTATAGGCATGAGCCACTGAGCCTGGCCGCTCACTTATTTTTACTGTGATCATAAAGCTATTGCTTGTCTATAAAAGAAAATTTAAAAAATTGTATACATATGTATGAATACATGAACATGAACAGGTGTGTGTGTGCATATAACAGAATTTGCTTCTCATCCACTGGTATAGCTAATGGCTAAACTCTTGGTACTTCTAGTCATTTTCTCATTGTGTCCAAAGATAAGTACTTTATTTTTACAAAATGAGCATTACGGGAAATGTACTATTTAATACAATTTTTTTGTTAATAATATATGTGATCATTTTACGTTTATTAAATGTTTTCCTCTTAGGCACATAAAATAATT
The DNA here is from genome assembly GCF_049354715.1 of Callithrix jacchus. Lineage (NCBI taxonomy): Eukaryota > Metazoa > Chordata > Mammalia > Primates > Cebidae > Callithrix > Callithrix jacchus. Next base: position 218,263,369 of record NC_133502.1, on the reverse strand, counting down.
GGGTCTTATTCTATCATGTGGATGTATAAAGAATTTATTTAACAAGTTTGCTGTGCATTTGACTTGTAAGTCTGAGGGGCCAGCATCTTGCCAGAGCCATATTGTTGTGTCAGCCCATGGTGGAAGGTGAGAGGGGAGAGGGTTGGGGAGAGAAAGTATAAGCTAGGGGGAAGGGGAGAGAGAGAGAGAGAGAGAGAGAGAGAGAGAGAGAGAGAGAGAGAGGAGAGAGGGAGAGAGGGAGAGAGGGAGAGAGGGAGAGAGGGAGAGAGGGAGAGAGGGAGAGAGGGAGAGAGGGAGAGAGGGAGAGAGGGAGAGAGGGAGAGAGGGAGAGAGGGAGAGAGGGAGAGAGGGAGAGAGGGAGGGAGGGAGAGGAAGAAGAAGAAAGGAGGGGGAGGAAGAGAAGAGAGATTGGAGATGAGGAAGAGAGAGAAGGGTGAGAGAGAGAGAAAAGGGAGGGAAACAGAAACAGAGAGAAAGGAAAGAGAGAGAGATGCAAGAGAGGCAAAACTTGTCCTTTTATAGGGGACCCAGTGTTTAATAACAGATGCAAAACCTATCGTATTCACTGGTTGAATTCTTACTCCTGTTGGTTTCGTTTTTCACTTTATTCATGATGTTACTATCCGCATCTTTATATGGCAATCACTGCATTTCATTATTTGCTTAAAATAAGTTTTCAGATATTAAGTAACATGCCAAATAGATGAACACTTTTAAGGCTTGAATCTACCCAATCGAATTTGCACCATGTGATCTTGAATCTGTTTGTTTTCTTACCTCATGGTGGTGCTGATTGCCATGCTCTGTACAACTGTGGTTTTAAATTATTCTTCAATTTAATATTTATACTGTATGTGTCATAAAGCCTAATGGTTTTAGTTGCTATTCCTCTGATAAACAGTGATGCTTATTTTCCTATTGATCTTGGACCCTCATAGTTCTTTTTTTGTTAACTGCCTGTTCATGCAATTTGCCCATTTCTATTGATAAAGAGTATTGAGAATTTTGCTGTCAAAAAGGTTGGAAATATTTCATCCAGGTTTTATTTCCGTTTCCTTTTGTTTCGGAGAAATGAGTAGTATTTTTTTTCCCAAAGTGTCCATCATCTTCTTTGCTTTACTCTATGTCTCTACCTGACAGGGGAGAATCAATGCCTGCAGGATATGAGGCGAAGTGCTTCTTTTCATTTAACTTTTTCATCCTTAATATTTTCCCATCCGTTAGGATTTTATTTTAGTGCAGTTCTGAGGTGAGCATCTAACTGCATTATTTCTTGTCTCAGTTGTTAAGCAGGGAGGACCTGGCAGGGTGGGGGATGTTCCTTCTCCCATGATGAGAATCCCCACATTTTCACACAATGAATGGTCTGACATACGTCCCCTAACACCAGACTTTTTATTCTATTTATTCCTTCCTATAACCAACATTTCGAAATTATCCTGGTTTTGTCATTTGTAAATGTGATAGTAAAATTGTCTTTATTCACTATTCTTTCTTTATAACCTCTTTTTTCCTTTTTATTCTCACCAATGAAAAGGGCAATCATTTTGTGAGAGTCCCCTCAAACTTCCATTGCCAATTTCATAGACATTGCCTGTAACTTTTAGATAAACCAGAAAAGACTCATAATATTAAATCTTTTTCGGTAGGAACTCGGCCGGTTTCTCCATCCATCTACAGGATAATTCATAGGTTGCTATGCCGTTTGGTGAAATTGTGCCTTTTCCCACCTTGTAGGTTTTGTATATTTCCCCTGAAGTTTATTCCTTGGTTTTTGGTATTTTGTTGAAATCACAAGTGGGGCTTTTTGATGTTTTTTTGCTAATGAGCGACTGTGTTCTGTTGCTGGGTGTAAATGGTCTGCAGGTGGGGATCACTTCTCTTGTCACCAGCATTTGGGGAGTACCAGCTCTCTTCTGACAGGACTGCAGCTGATTCTTCTGGGTGACAGTGGCATAAAAAAATAACAGTATTAGCTTTTGTTTTTTTCTCCAAGACAAGGTCTTGCTCTGTCGCCCAGGCAGGTGTGGAGTGGTGCCATCATATCTCACTGAAGCCTTGAACTGGCCTCAAGGGATCTTTTCATTTTGGCCTCCCAAAATCCTGGGGCTACAGGCATGAGCCACTGTGCTGGGCATTTTGTCCTCCCTTTCACAGGTTCACACCTTGTTTGCAAGCCCACACTTGTGTTATCACATGGGCTGGCTCATGGAAGAGGCGGTAAGACTTCAGTGACATAGGGAAGAGCAGGCTACTGACCAGCACTGCCTTCCCGCCATGCCCTCCTCCTCCCCACAAGGCCTGAGCTAAGAGCAAAGTGGAATGAAGAGGCAGCCTCTGGGACGTGGGGGCTCGAGGTTCCTGGCTGCAGATACTATGGATTCTGGAACACTTGTGGCAGCAGCCACGGTGTGAGAAAGGTGACAGCTGCACCTCCGGCGGCTGAGCTGCCCATGCCACCGGGGTGGCTGCTGAAGACCTGGGTGAGGCCTGCCTGGCTCTCTGCATGGCCTCTCCCCAAGTGCTGATGATGTCGGAAGTGATCGCCACCCGCAGACCTTTTGAAGCCTGCAGCAGAATGGACTGGCCAGGGGATGGGCTGCTTCCTGCAGAGAGTCTCCAGGCAGACTCGGTGCAGCAGGTGTGGCGCTTTTCCCTTCTGTGGGAACAGAAAGCTGCTCTCGGAGAAGGGCTGGCCTCAGCAGGAACCCTCAGAGCAGCCCTGAGCTCTTCCCACAGGCACTTTCTGTTTTGTGACACGAATTTTCTCCGAAGCCTTTGAGACGTTTTCTTGTAAAAAGAGAGGGACTGATGTGGTACAGCCATGGAATGGGAGTGGGGTTTGGCTTTTCCCACCAGAACTTTCTGAGAAATCTGCTAACCGCCAACAAATGAGGTACAGGTCCAGCCCGCCATCTCCAGGGGCAAAGGTGAGGGGCTGCTTCCTGAGAGTGCGCAGGCTGTAGGCCCCCAGCCTCCTTCCCTGCCCCGTGCGTGACTGCCAACCTGTGGCAGAGAAGGGGCTGGGGCTGCCATGCCCCTCAGGCATCCACTGAGCCACACTTCCCAGCCTCCTGCGGCCCAGTGTGGCTGTGTGGCCATGCTGTGGCCAGTGGAGTGGGGAGGCATCCTGGGTGCCTCCCACCCTCACCCATGGAGCCCCATGTGCTCCTCCCCCTCCCTACTGGATGTTGAAGCTTCAGGGAGCCCTGGGGGCCAGGCAGGCTGAAGGCAGCAGAATCCCAGTAGGTGTCCCGCTTCTTGCCCCATAGAGGGTGGAGTTGATGTCTGCCTGCTGGGCTCCTGTCCATCAGGCTGCAGGGACTCTTCCTGGGACAGGGCCTGGGAGTGGGGTCAGGGAGTTGCTGTGACCGGCCCTAGAAGGCATAACCAGTTCCAGATTCTAAACTCGCTGTGGGGTCATTTTATGTAGAATGCTTTACATTGAAATGAAAACCCCTGGAGTTTTCTGCCTGTCTTCACTGAACTTGGCCTGTGGGAGCTGAGACACGTGGTCACCAGGGCGGTCTGGTCTCAACTCCTCCCCCCCTTTTCCCTGTGATTTTTGATAAAAAAAAGTTGTGATGGTGGTTGTCAGTTTTATTCTTAGTTCAGATTTCGTCGCAGTTTCTGGGGCTCAAGCACGGCTCCTGCATCTGTGCACAGATGTCCAGTGGGATGTGAGGTGTCTGCGGTCAGCCGCCACCTGCCTTGCAGACCTCCAGGGAGTTGGGGGCCCTGCTCTGCCCCGCAGCCTCCTCCCTGCCTCCCTACCCCCTACCCCCTGCCCCACGCCTCCCCCCTTGCCCCCACCCTGCAGCCTCCCAGCCGGACTGCACCTGTCTGTTTGCAACATAGTCTCCCATCAGAGCCCTCTGTGCAAGGGCCTGCGCTGTCCCATTTTGCGAAGGTTCTGGTGGAGGTCAGCGTCAGGGTTTTCCATCAGACCAAAAGCAAAGCGTTGGGAATGCCTTGGATCTGAGGTTGTCAGGTGATGCCACCTTCTCTGGGTTGTTTTGGGGGAGCCTAAGAACCCTGTTTTCAGACAACATAACATGGACCACTGCCCCAGGAGGGATGTGAGGTGGGGAAGGAATTCCCGCCTGTTGGCCTCCACCTGCCACAGGGCACTGGGTGGAGCAGGGAGTGTTCAGTGTCTCATCTCAAGGGCCCCGGCCTTCTGCACGAAGATTCGGGCACTGGTCACACTGGAGGACAGAGGGGAGGAAGAAAAGAGGGAAAGAGGCCCTACTGGCCCCTGGCCCCACGTGGCCACCCCTTCTCATGCAGGTGTCTCCAGGGCACACATGTACCTCAGCAGAGCGGTCTCTCCCACAGCCAGTCCCATTGGGAGCTCAAGGTGGCTGCAGCAGCCCACGGGCCCCATATCCCATTAAAATATCCAAAGGCGGGAAGAATAGCCAGGGCTTGTTCTTCTTGGGTTTCTCTTTAGATCCGTGAGAAACTGCACTAGGCAGCCCCAGCCTGCCCGTCTCATCGCCAGAGTCAGCACCCAGGCCTGTACCGGTTCTGGTGAGGGACGGGGCTCCAGGGCCACGGAGTCTCTGCACTTCTTCCACGGGGCAGGCCAGGCACTCTTGGAGGAGGAGGGAGGGAGCTGTGTGTTGTGTGTGGGCAATGAGAGCTGTCTGCAGCAGAAACCGGGGCTCTGTCACTGAGCCCCGACAGCCCCAGTGTGGGCTAGCTCACAGAGGGACCCGCTCTGATTTTGAATCACTCAAATAGGTAAAATTCCTTCACCTAAGTAAGCTGAGCAACAGTTCCCCAGTAAAACCCCCGCTCTTTCCGTGACGTTGAACTACCGTCTTTCCTGGCCTGGCTCATCTGCATAACTGTCACTGTGCGTCTCTTGCACATGGCCACGTGCGATCAGTTTTTCCCATCTCTCTCTCCTCTCGGTGTGGGAGTGATAAACACAGCCCTGACTCAGTTTCCCCACTCATAGGGGGCGGATGGTGTCATTTCCCCAGGCTCTGCGCGTGTGGACCCGGAGAGGGACTTGCTCTTGCAGGGGCTCCGTTCCGCACTCAGGACACGGGTCTCGGCGGCTGCCTGTGTGTGTGGCTTGCACAGAGCCTGCAGGCTGTAAAGGATGTGGACGCTGGGTCCAGGGCTGGCAGAGTGTGCCCCGCCACCCTCCGGGTCCTGCGGCACACGATCTTCTGCAGAACCAGAAGAACTAATTTATGTGAACACTGCCATGTAATAAAGTATTTAAATGACTGTAGCATCCCCCATATGTTATTTGTTTCTCTTGGCGGTTATGACGGATAGCTCAGATTTCATGAAATATATATTTTAAATGTCTTTACCCACCAAAAGAGCAATTCCCCGGCATGTTAATTAGATGGGAGAGAGAAAACGTGATCACAAGAGCATACTTAGAATGCACCGTATTAATCACCAACAGTTTCCAAGAAAACAGTTATGCTGGACAAATGATAGTGTTCTGCTCTCAACTGTCTCTGCATTCATTCAGATCTCTGGTGCTTCCTGTTCGGCGTTCGATTATTCTTCTTAGAAAGACAGACTGTTTGTAACTTGGCTCATAGACACTTTCTTGCTAATGTGTCTCCCAGGAAGCTAAGCAAGGGGAGTGTGTTGCATCTCTGAAGACCTCCCGACGTGCAATCCTTGTCCTCTGGGCAAGGAAGGCCAGGGTGATGGTCTGGGTAGAGGGTCCGGGTGGGGCTGGGGTGGGGTCTTTGCTGGGAAGGACCCCAGCCTCGAGGGAACGTGGGTTCCCAGGGGTCTCTCCAGCTGCTTCTGTTGTTACCAGAGGAGTTGCAAGCTGGGCTGGGTGACGTCAGGCTCCCCGGGACTGCAAAGTCCAGGCACCCAGAAGCCCAGAGGCCTGGCTGGGCAGCATCTTTCTGTGTCTGCCTCCCCTGCCTCATTCGCTCCCCACGAGGCTCCAGCTCCCACAGGTCAGGCCAGAGGCGTTCGGGTGGCCCACTTCCCTCCCTCGGCTTTAGGGTGAGGCCCGGCAGCCTTGGGACAGTCTGGGTCATGCTGCAGATGTTGGCAAAAAAGAGACAAAACACTTTATTTTGTGTTTCTCAACTGAGGCCACTTTAAAATCCACCCTGTGGGAGTTCTCTTACAAATGCTTGGTTCTTTAAAAAAAAAAATGCAATAAAAAAGAAACAAAAACCAACCAATTAGGCCCAGTTTGTGAAGAGTTCATCCCTGGGAGTCGCGGCACGGAGGGCGCTTTCACTGACGGCTGGCCGGCGTGTGTGGATCGCAGGCACCTCAGCCCAGAACGTGCAATTCCAAACTGTAGAATGCACAGTCTTTGCTTGGTGATATGTTCCTTCCAAATCTCAGGTTGGAATTCGATTGCCGATGTTGGGGGTGGAGCCTGGTGTGAGGTGTTTGGGTCACAGGGTGGGGTCCCAGTACCTCAAGAAAGGCTCCCTGTAAATGAGTGGCTCCTCCTCACTCTTGGTTCCCGAGAGAACTGGTTACTGGGAAGGGCCCGGCACCTGCTTCCCCTCCCCTTCCTCCCTCTCTCACTGTGGGGCCCACCTGTTCCTCGTCCTCTCACTCCCTTTCTCAACATGGGGTGCACCTACCCCCCTTCCCTCGTTCCTTCGCTTACCGTGGGGCACACCTGCTCCTCCTCCTCTCCCTCTCTCACTGTGGGGCACACCTGCTCCTCCTCTCCTCCCTCCTCTCACCATGAGGTACACCTGCTCCTCTTCCCTTCCCTCCTCTCACCATGAGGTACACCTGCTCCTCCTCCCCTCCCTCCTCTCACCATGGGGCGCACCTGCTCCTCCTCCCCTCGCTCCCTTTCTTACAGTGGGGCACACCTCCTCCCCGTCCCCTCACTCCGTCTCACAGTGGGGCACACCTCCTCCCCGTCCCCTCACTCACTCCCTCTCACAGTGGGGCACACCTTCTCCCCGTCCCCTCACTCACTCCCTCTCACAGTGGGGCACACCTCCTCCCCGTCCCCTCACTCACTCCCTCTCACAGTGGGGCACACCTTCTCCCCATCCCCTCACTCACTCCCTTTCTTACAGTGGGGCACACCTTCTCCCCGTCCCCTCACTCACTCCCTCTCACAGTGGGGCACACCTTCTCCCCATCCCCTCACTCACTCCCTTTCTTACAGTGGGGCACACCTTCTCCCCGTCCCCTCACTCACTCCCTTTCTCACAGTGGGGCACACCTGCCCCCCTCCCCTCACTCCATCTCACAGTGGGGCACACCTTCTCCCCGTCCCCTCACTCACTCCCTCTCACAGTGGGGCACACCTTCTCCCCGTCCCCTCACTCACTCCCTCTCACAGTGGGGCACACCTTCTCCCCGTCCCCTCACTCACTCCCTCTCACAGTGGGGCACACCTTCTCCCCGTCCCCTCACTCACTCCCTCTCACAGTGGGGCACACCTTCTCCCCGTCCCCTCACTCACTCCCTCTCACAGTGGGGCACACCTTCTCCCCGTCCCCTCACTCACTCCCTCTCACAGTGGGGCACACCTTCTCCCCGTCCCCTCACTCACTCCCTTTTTTACAGTGGGGCACACCTTCTCCCCGTCCCCTCACTCACTCCCTCTCACAGTGGGGCACACCTTCTCCCCGTCCCCTCACTCACTCCCTTTCTCACAGTGGGGCACACCTGCCCCCCTCCCCTCACTCCATCTCACAGTGGGGCACACCTTCTCCCCGTCCCCTCACTCACTCCCTTTTTTACAGTGGGGCACACCTTCTCCCCGTCCCCTCACTCACTCCCTCTCACAGTGGGGCACACCTTCTCCCCGTCCCCTCACTCACTCCCTTTTTTACAGTGGGGCACACCTTCTCCCCGTCCCCTCACTCACTCCCTCTCACAGTGGGGCACACCTTCTCCCCGTCCCCTCACTCACTCCCTTTCTCACAGTGGGGCACACCTGCCCCCCTCCCCTCACTCCATCTCACAGTGGGGCACACCTTCTCCCCGTCCCCTCACTCACTCCCTTTTTTACAGTGGGGCACACCTTCTCCCCGTCCCCTCACTCACTCCCTCTCACAGTGGGGCACACCTTCTCCCCGTCCCCTCACTCACTCCCTCTCACAGTGGGGCACACCTTCTCCCCGTCCCCTCACTCACTCCCTCTCACAGTGGGGCACACCTTCTCCCCGTCCCCTCACTCACTCCCTCTCACAGTGGGGCACACCTTCTCCCCGTCCCCTCACTCACTCCCTTTCTCACAGTGGGGCACACCTGCCCCCCTCCCCTCACTCACTCCCTCTCACAGTGGGGCACACCTGCCCCCCTCCCCTCACTCACTCCCTCTCACAGTGGGGCACACCTTCTCCCCGTCCCCTCACTCACTCCCTCTCACAGTGGGGCACACCTGCCCCCCTCCCCTCACTCCATCTCACAGTGGGGCACACCTTCTCCCCGTCCCCTCACTCACTCCCTTTTTTACAGTGGGGCACACCTTCTCCCCGTCCCCTCACTCACTCCCTTTTTTACAGTGGGGCACACCTTCTCCCCGTCCCCTCACTCACTCCCTCTCACAGTGGGGCACACCTTCTCCCCGTCCCCTCACTCACTCCCTTTCTCACAGTGGGGCACACCTGCCCCCCTCCCCTCACTCACTCCCTCTCACAGTGGGGCACACCTGCCCCCCTCCCCTCACTCACTCCCTCTCACAGTGGGGCACACCTTCTCCCCGTCCCCTCACTCACTCCCTCTCACAGTGGGGCACACCTGCCCCCCTCCCCTCACTCACTCCCTCTCACAGTGGGGCACACCTTCTCCCCATCCCCTCACTCACTCCCTTTCTTACAGTGGGGCACACCTTCTCCCCGTCCCCTCACTCACTCCCTTTCTCACAGTGGGGCACACCTGCCCCCCTCCCCTCACTCACTCCCTCTCACAGTGGGGCACACCTTCTCCCCGTCCCCTCACTCACTCCCTTTCTTACAGTGGGGCACACCTTCTCCCCGTCCCCTCACTCACTCCCTTTCTCACAGTGGGGCACACCTGCCCCCCTCCCCTCACTCACTCCCTCTCACAGTGGGGCACACCTGCCCCCCTCCCCTCACTCACTCCCTCTCACAGTGGGGCACACCTGCCCCCCTCCCCTCACTCACTCCCTCTCACAGTGGGGCACACCTTCTCCCCATCCCCTCACTCACTCCCTTTCTTACAGTGGGGCACACCTTCTCCCCGTCCCCTCACTCACTCCCTTTCTCACAGTGGGGCACACCTTCTCCCCGTCCCCTCACTCACTCCCTCTCACAGTGGGGCACACCTGCCCCCCTCCCCTCACTCACTCCCTCTCACAGTGGGGCACACCTTCTCCCCGTCCCCTCACTCACTCCCTCTCACAGTGGGGCACACCTTCTCCCCCTCCCCTCACTCCCTCTCACAGTGGGGCACACCTTCTCCCCGTCCCCTCACTCACTCCCTTTCTCACAGTGGGGCACACCTGCCCCCCTCCCCTCACTCACTCCCTCTCACAGTGGGGCACACCTGCCCCCCTCCCCTCACTCACTCCCTCTCACAGTGGGGCACACCTTCTCCCCGTCCCCTCACTCACTCCCTCTCACAGTGGGGCACACCTGCCCCCCTCCCCTCACTCACTCCCTCTCACAGTGGGGCACACCTTCTCCCCGTCCCCTCACTCACTACCTCTCACAGTGGGGGGGCACACCTTCTCCCCGTCCCCTCACTCCCTCTCACAGTGGGGCACACCTTCTCCCCGTCCCCTCACTCACTCCCTTTCTCACAGTGGGGCACACCTGCCCCCCTCCCCTCACTCACTCCCTCTCACAGTGGGGCACACCTGCCCCCCTCCCCTCACTCACTCCCTCTCACAGTGGGGCACACCTTCTCCCCGTCCCCTCACTCACTCCCTCTCACAGTGGGGCACACCTGCCCCCCTCCCCTCACTCACTCCCTTTCTTACAGTGGGGCACACCTTCTCCCCGTCCCCTCACTCACTCCCTCTCACAGTGGGGCACACCTTCTCCCCGTCCCCTCACTCCCTCTCACAGTGGGGCACACCTGCCCCCCTCCCCTCACTCACTCCCTCTCACAGTGGGGCACACCTTCTCCCCGTCCCCTCACTCACTCCCTCTCACAGTGGGGCACACCTTCTCCCCGTCCCCTCACTCACTCCCTCTCACAGTGGGGCACACCTTCTCCCCGTCCCCTCACTCACTCCCTCTCACAGTGGGGCACACCTTCTCCCCGTCCCCTCACTCACTCCCTCTCACAGTGGGGCACACCTTCTCCCCGTCCCCTCACTCACTCCCTCTCACAGTGGGGCACACCTGCCCCCCTCCCCTCACTCACTCCCTCTCACAGTGGGGCACACCTTCTCCCCGTCCCCTCACTCACTCCCTCTCACAGTGGGGCACACCTGCCCCCCTCCCCTCACTCACTCCCTCTCACAGTGGGGCACACCTTCTCCCCGTCCCCTCACTCACTCCCTCTCACAGTGGGGCACACCTGCCCCCCTCCCCTCACTCACTCCCTCTCACAGTGGGGCACACCTTCTCCCCGTCCCCTCACTCACTACCTCTCACAGTGGGGGGGCACACCTTCTCCCCGTCCCCTCACTCCCTCTCACAGTGGGGCACACCTTCTCCCCGTCCCCTCACTCACTCCCTTTCTCACAGTGGGGCACACCTGCCCCCCTCCCCTCACTCACTCCCTCTCACAGTGGGGCACACCTTCTCCCCGTCCCCTCACTCACTCCCTCTCACAGTGGGGGGGCACACCTTCTCCCCGTCCCCTCACTCACTCCCTCTCACAGTGGGGCACACCTGCCCCCCTCCCCTCACTCACTCCCTCTCACAGTGGGGCACACCTGCCCCCCTCCCCTCACTCACTCCCTCTCACAGTGGGGCACACCTGCCCCCCGTCCCCTCACTCACTCCCTCTCACAGTGGGGCACACCTGCCCCCCTCCCCTCACTCACTCCCTCTCACAGTGGGGCACACCTTCTCCCCGTCCCCTCACTCACTCCCTCTCACAGTGGGGCACACCTACCCCCTCCCCTCACTCACTCCCTCTCACAGTGGGGCACACCTTCTCCCCGTCCCCTCACTCACTCCCTCTCACAGTGGGGGGGCACACCTTCTCCCCGTCCCCTCACTCACTCCCTCTCACAGTGGGGGGGCACACCTTCTCCCCGTCCCCTCACTCACTCCCTCTCACAGTGGGGCACACCTTCTCCCCGTCCCCTCACTCACTCCCTCTCACAGTGGGGCACACCTGCCCCCCGTCCCCTCACTCACTCCCTCTCACAGTGGGGCACACCTGCCCCCCTCCCCTCACTCACTCCCTCTCACAGTGGGGCACACCTTCTCCCCGTCCCCTCACTCACTCCCTCTCACAGTGGGGCACACCTGCCCCCCTCCCCTCACTCACTCCCTCTCACAGTGGGGCACACCTGCCCCCCTCCCCTCACTCACTCCCTCTCACAGTGGGGCACACCTTCTCCCCGTCCCCTCACTCACTCCCTCTCACAGTGGGGCACACCTTCTCCCCGTCCCCTCACTCACTCCCTCTCACAGTGGGGCACACCTTCTCCCCGTCCCCTCACTCACTCCCTCTCACAGTGGGGCACACCTGCCCCCCTCCCCTCACTCACTCCCTCTCACAGTGGGGCACACCTTCTCCCCGTCCCCTCACTCACTCCCTCTCACAGTGGGGCACACCTTCTCCCCGTCCCCTCACTCACTCCCTCTCACAGTGGGGCACACCTTCTCCCCGTCCCCTCACTCACTCCCTCTCACAGTGGGGCACACCTTCTCCCTGTCCCCTCACTCACTCCCTCTCACAGTGTGGGTGCCGTGCTTCCTGTACAGCTTACAGAATCATGAACCAAAGCACCTGCTTCTCTTTATAAGTCACCCAGCCTTGGGTATTGCCATTATCTAATAGAGCAACTTGAGTGAACCGAGGCACCTAGATCACTGTTCTTGTTGCTGGTGAAGCTGTTGATGAGGTCCAAGCTTTGCCTTTAACAACCGAAGCAGGCGTGGTCCACAGAGAAAAGGGAGCCACGTGAGTGTGGAGCCACAGTGCCATGGTTCAGCCCTGGGCAGGTGATTCCCGCGTGCAGAGGGCAGAGCCCTCCTCCTCCCTGACCCGCTCCTCGGCCCCAGTGAGCCTGCTCAGCCCTGGGTCCAGGTCCATGCACCGAGTCCCGCCGCCCTTCATCTTCCCTGCTGGGAAAAGAATGGCTTAAATTAGATGCAGCAGAAATACACACCCAGCTTCAGCTCTCCGAGTTTCTGCCAGGTGTCTGTGACGTGTGAGCCGGAGCGGGAACGGAAGGAAACACAGCTCGATGGGACAGCTGTTACACCTTTCTTATTAGATGAGGAACCGTTAACATGGTTTTCTTCATGGCCAAACAGATTAAAAATGGATGAGAGAGGAACTTGGTTACAAATGTAAGTGGAAAGAAAGTTAAAAAAAAAACTCTTCCAGCAGGAGTGGCCTGGACCGCACGATTATCAGTGAGCGCTTAGTTCATTTCCAGAAAGCAGGCGCTGCCCCAGTTGTCCAGGAGGCACTGACTGTGTGATTCAGGAATCACAGAGTCACAGGGAGACTGCCCTCTTTCCGGGGTCATGGTTTACTGACAGTGAACGAGAATTTATCGGGAGCAAGCGGCGGCCGCGCTGGAGCAGGTGCGCCGTCTCATTTCACGTGCGGAATTCTGCGAGGGAGGCACTGTTGCCACCCCAGTTTCAGACGAGGGACCGGCTAGCTGGTCCCCCATCTCCTTAGGGTCAGCGTTAGGGTTTGAATTCAGCCGAGAAAGTGTGACAATGGGACGGCAGGGCTCTCCGGGGTGCTTGGCAGACGCTGCTAGCGGCCTTGCACTTTGAGAAGCTCCAGAGAGCAGCTCCGGGGTGGTGCGGTTTTGTGTATGGCTAAATCCTGCTCCGAGAGAGCTGGTCCGGTTTTATGTCTGCACGTGTTTGTTTATTGGTGTTCCTCGTTTCGTGGGTAGGATACATGGTTTCATGTGTCCTACAGGTATGTGGAATCGATGCTCACGCGGGCTTCGGTTCTGGAAGATCCTGGCGGGTCGGCTCCACGCCGCAGGTGAGTGGTTCCTCGAGTTTCGATTTTCTCCTTGTTCGCTTTTGGCTGGTTCCATCTGCCGGCTGAGGGGACTCCCTACGTCTCTCCCTCCCCCCGGCCGACTCCTCCTGAGCCACTCACACTTCCCGAATGTTCTGTTGTGGATTCTCCACGGCGTTCCTCAGCCTGCAGAGCTCTGCAGTGGTTGTGTGTTGGCTTTGAATCGTTCCTTGTGTCACAGTAAAACGTGGGTTTTACCCACGGACACGGGGGTTTCTTTCCCCATTGTGGGCACTGTGCTGTGGACGTTATTCATCATCATGCCTGGCAGCTCTGGCTTCTCTGGGGGTGTTTCTGCTGCCCTGAGTTGTCGCCGCCTGCTCTCCGCCCCTCGGCCTCCCTCTGTGGTTTGGGCTCTGGCTGCCTCTGCAGCAGCTTAGGATGACACCGTGATTAACCCCAGCAGAAACCCGATGGCACAGCTGCCTCCAGAGCCGGCCTCAGGCTGGGAACCTCACCCACATTAATGCGTGGCATCCGCAGCGCCTCTGAGTCACGATATGATGTGGACAAACGTGATTGTCATTGCTGTGACTCCTGTTCTCCTTACGTGGAAACCAAGGCATGGAGAACAGGTGACTTTCCCCAGGCAAAGCAGCCGCATGGGGCCCCAGCGCAGCCACCCAGAGCCTGCGCCCAGCACATTCCCTCCCCCATGGCATCTGCTGCCTTTTCTGATTTCACTCAGTGAGGTCATCTTTTCTCTCTGAGTGGGAGAGTCTCTGCCTCTTAGCTGTATTTTGATAATAGGAGTGTGTGGTTTGGGTCTCACCCTATTTTATGTTTTCTATTTACTGTCTCCCATTTCTTCTCTGTCTTTCGGGACAGTCCTCGGGGGTCTTGGCCTGCATGTGCTGTGCTGCTTGTTGCCTTCAAATGGTCTGGGTGCTTCATTGCTTATGTTCATCTAAATCTAACTTGTGTTCGAGACAGTGCTGTGAGCCGTGCTGGCTTTGAGAGTTTTCTCTGCTCCAGACACTTACGTTGCGAGGTGACGTGAAGAGAGTGAGAACCAAAAACGCATGGGACCTGCAAACATCAATGGCCAACGGCAAACACGCAGTGGACAGACACCCAGCGTGGGGCCCAGGGTCTGCACGAGGTCAGGAACAGCCCAGGAGGGGAGGGCCCACGTCCACTGCCACAGGGGCCACGCCAGGTTCTGCCTCAAACTAGAGCCCTGCTGAGCAATTCCATTCTGTAAAAGCACCTGAAACCTAGTGAAACTGCTGTGAACCTGGGTTATTTGCTTTTTAAGGCTGTGCTGCTTGGAGCAGATGGGGATGCCTTGCACAGCCGGGCACGGGGCAGATGGTGATGCCTTGCACAGCCGGGCACGGGGCAGATCGGAGATGCCTTGCACAGCCGGGCACGGGCAGGTGCCTGCCATTTGCATGGCTGCAGACAGAAGGCCCGGGTATGGTCCCAGGGTTCTTCAGCCCTGGAGCTTCAAGAACCTCAGGTCAAGGGGCCACCGTGAGCCCCACCAGGCCAACCCCACTCACCTGTCCTTCTTGTTCTTCACTTTCATCACCTGGGACCAGGGTGGCAGCTACTTGCATTGCTGCCTCCCACCCTCCAACATCTTCTCTACCAGCTCCCTGGAGAGAGCTCTCTCCTTAGGTGCTGCCTTGAGGGAAGAAACTAGCAGGCCAAGACCCCGTGTATGCTGAGGTTGGGCTCTGTGGGGGAGGGTGCTGTCCCTGCCCGGTGGTCCCGGAGGAGAGGGCGGCTGGCTCCCTAAAGGGTGAACCACACTGGCCTGCCCGGTGGTCCCGGAGGAGAGGGCAGCTGGCTTCCTAAAGGGTGAACCACACTGGGGGGATTCAGCTGCAGCATGTGGAGATGTGTTTGTGGTCCGGCGAGGGCATGGTGGGCGATGATCTTGCCAGCCATGTGCAGCTTGGAGCATGTCAATGTAGGCAACGCGGGTGCATCGCTTATTTTCATATTGAAGAGAGGAGGGTGCACGGCCTTTTCCAGTCCGAAAGAGGTCTTTTCAGACTGTGCCCTGGAAATACGGTGCTCACGGGCTGCTTTATCTTGGCGTTGCACTAAATCTACAAGACCATGGCCTCGGCGAAGAACACGCCTCTTGATGTAGTTAGTTATGAATTTCCATGTTGCAGTCATTTTAGGTTCCTAGCGGCTTTCTTTGTGTAAAAGGAGTATTGCAAGGATGTCGTTTAAATGCATGTGGTCATTTCTGCTTTGGAGACTCCAGAAGCATGCCAACCTCTGAGAAGGTAACGGTGATTTTTATTTTTATTATTTTTTTCTATTGTACTTTAGGTTCTGGGGTACATGTGCAGATCATGCCCGGTTGTTGCATAGGTACATACCTGGCAAGGTGGTTTGCTGCCTCCCTGCCCGGTGGTCCCAGAGGAGAGGGCGGCTGGCTCCCTAAAGGGTGAACCACACTGGGGGGATTCAGCCGCAGCATGTGGAGATGTGTTTGTGGTCCCCCATCACCTGTATCATATTTCTCCCCTCGTTACCCCTCCCCACCCGATAATGGTGATTTTTAAAATGAACTCTCGGTTGGCTGTAGAATGATGCTTCTGTTTGTGCTTTCTGTTGCCATGGATACTGCCGGGAAAAGCTCACACTATCCCTGGGCTATGTGTCCGTTTCCATCAACAGAACAGCTGTGGAAACTCCCCGATGGGGGTTTGCTGCCGGGACATGGCTTTCTGGGGGCAGCAGTACCTTCCTCTTCTCTTCTAGACAAAGGAGGCCCAGGGGCTGTGTCTGCCCAGGGGGTCAACCCAGACAGAATTTGGACTGTCATCTGGCTTACACCGAATCTACCCAGGAATGAGGCCTAGAAGTCGGCTCCATGAACAATACCAACCTTCTCCCTTCTGCCATGCTTTGTCTGCATATAAATTCTGTGCATGTTTGTTGGGTGGATGACTGGATGAATGGGTAGATGGATGGAGGGATGGGTTTATGGATGTGTGAAAGAACGGATAAATGAATGGGTAGATGGACAGATGAATAGTGGATTGATGGATAGATGGAGTGAGGGTGAAGGAGGGATGAATGGGTGGATGGGGGAGATGGATGGGTAGGTGAGTAGATGGAGGAGAGGATAGAAGGCTGAATGAATGGGTAGATGGGTGTATGCAGAGATTTAAGGGGTGGAGGGATGAGTAGGTGGATGAACAGATGGATAGATGGGTGGATGGATGAATGAGTGGGCAGATGGATGGATGGATGAGTGGATGAATGGATGGATAAATGGGTTTATGGGTGCATGCTTAGATCAATGGATAAATGGATGAGTGGATGATTGGATGGATGGATGCGTGGCTGGCTAAATGGATGATGGATAGGTAGATGGGTGCATGTTTGGATGGATAGGTGGGTGGATGGATGGGTGATTGAATGGATGGATGGTTGGGTGGATGGACAGATGAATAGTGAATTGATGGATGGGTGGATAAATAGGTGGATGACCCACATTGTCTTGGGCTGGAAAGCCAAATCATATATTGAGATGTCCCCCTCTGCCTGCAGTGAGTTTTCTCTCTCAACTCCATCCTGACCCCCACGCCAGTCCTAAGGCTTGCTCCTGTACTGCATGTACAGTAGTGTCTGCTTGCTGTGCAGACACTGTCCCCTAGAAAGGAAGAGGAAGGTCGAGCCAGCCTCCATCCCAGAAGTCAGCCTTGGCTTTCAAAAATAGGAGTTTTTAGTCAAAGCACATACAGCAGCTGGAAATCCATAGTGCTTTTGATTTGCCAAGGCCAATCATTGGAAGGAGAGAACTTCTTTTTGAGTTATCAGAAAGTTTGCTTACAATGGAAGAATAGCTGCTTCGCCCTCCTCATCCTCCCAAGCCAGCTTGTGGAATTTTGGAAAAGGGAGGGTCATTGGAGGGAGATAACTGGGTTCTGGTGAGCATCCTGGAAAGGGTCCAGCACGATTCACATCTGGCTCTGTGTGTGTGTGTGTGTGTGTGGTTTGGGGTCCAGCACGACTTACACCTGGCTGAGAGTGTGTGTGTGTGGTGTTTGAGTGGTGTGGTGTGTGTGTGTGGGGGGAGTGTGGTGTGTGTACAGTGTGTGTGGCATGAGTACAGTTATATTTTAGCAAAACAACCCCAGCATGACTCTAGCTGTGGGGTGGGATGGAGGGAGGCTGTGGCTGGAGGCTTTGGGGACCTCACTAAGCTCAGGATGTCCTGGGGGTGAGTCCCCAGCAGGCCCAGTCCCAGGGAAAGAGCTCAGCCTCGGCGCAGTCCTTGCTGCCTGGACAGGACCTTCCCTGTGACAGGAGGGAGAAAGGGTGAACAGCAAACCCGGAGGCTGCGTCTCAGCCCAGATGTGGATCGTTGGAACCTGGACCTGGAAACAACTAAGCTGACATTCCAGGGAGTTTTCTCTTCCTCAGACTGCCAGGTGCCCAGCCTGAAAGCCAGTGTGATGCGTGCCCTGAGCC
Organism: Callithrix jacchus; assembly: GCF_049354715.1. Lineage (NCBI taxonomy): Eukaryota > Metazoa > Chordata > Mammalia > Primates > Cebidae > Callithrix > Callithrix jacchus. The sequence goes on along the minus strand of NC_133502.1, from coordinate 218,245,792 downwards.
AGTGTGACACGTGCCCAGCCCGAGAGCCAGTGTGACGTGTGCCCAGCCCGAGAGCCAGTGTGATGCGTGCCCTGAGCCAGTGTGACATGTGCCCAGCCCGAGAGCCAGTGTGACGTGTGCCCAGCCCGAGAGCCAGTGTGATGTGTGCCCCGAGAGCCAGTGTGACACATGCCCAGCCCAAGAGCCAGTGTGACGTGTGCCCAGCCCGAGAGCCAGTGTGACACGTGCCCAGCCCAAGAGCCAGTGTGACGCGTGCCCTGAGAGCCAGTGTGACGTGTGCCCCAAGAGCCAGTGTGACGCGTGTCCAGCCCGAGAGCCAGTGTGACGCGTGCCCAGCCCGAGAGCCAGTGTGACGCGTGCCCAGCCCGAGAGCCAGTGTGACGCGTGCCCAGCCTGAGAGCCAGCGTGACGCATGCCCCGTGCCCCAAGAGCCAGTGTGACGCGTGCCCAGCCTGAGAGCCAGTGTGACGTGTGCCCAGCCTGAGAGCCAGCGTGACGCATGCCCCGTGCCCCAAGAGCCAGTGTGACACGTGCCCAGCCTGAGAGCCAGTGTGACACGTGCCCCAAGAGCCAGCGTGACGCATGCCCCGTGCCCCAAGAGCCAGTGTGACGCGTGCCCAGCCTGAGAGCCAGCGTGACGCGTGCCCTGAGAGCCAGTGTGCTGCTCCTCCCAGGATGACCTTCCAGGCCTCTGGGATGAGCGTATCCCCAGGAGCTGCTCCTCTGTTCAGCTTCATCCAGGCCTGTGCCTCTGAAGGTGTGTCCACATCCCCCTTCACACCAAAGCCTGGCTGAGCCGAGTCTCCATGCCCCTGGGAGCTGTTTGTCCCCAGCGCTGGCCGGTTCCCTTCCAGGGCACTCCTGTCTGCCCGAATCCCATGACAGTCCTTGGCGTGACTCCGAGGCACTGCCTGAGGCTCCACTTCACAGTAATCTTGGGCCCAGCCACCCAGGCTGCAGCTGTGGTCAACTGGGTGTCCCAGACTCTTGGCACACGTCATTGCCGTCCTGGCTGTGGGGAGATGAGCCCGCAGAAGGAATTTTGGGAGAGTTTCACTTGTGCTGGCCGCCCTGCGTGGGCAGCCGGCCACTTCCCGTGGTCTGGAGAGACACTTCCCCACACGCTCCCTGGCGGATGGTCTCACAGCTTGACCCCGGGGCTGTGCCCACAGCTGTGCCCTCTTGGTCACATCCACCGATCACCTTGCCCGATTCTGCGTTCCGGTGAAAGGCTTCTAAATCTGGACGCCCTGGTCCTAATTATAGCGCAGATTGCGTGGGGAATTCGGCAGCCTGCACTGTGGCAATCCAGATTAAGCAATTAACCTTGATGTCACTGTAATTATTAAGATGCGTTAGCAAAATGAGCTAATTTCCCCACAGGATGTTGAACCGAAATCAACTTCCACTCTCTTTCAGACGCCACAATAGGAACTGTTAATGGAAAATTAGGTGTGGATGTTTAATAAAGCTCCTGGCCCGTGACTCCTTGTGAATCTCGGCTGTGACGAGGTTCTCAGGAGCTCACAGGTGAGGACTGAGGGGCTGGGGCAGGCAGCCACGTGGGGACGGTTGCCACACGTGGACTCCAGGGGCCAGGAAGAGGACCTTCAGCAACCTGCCTGGGAGCCTGGTGGCTTCCACGGGGCAGGAGGGTGTGTTCTGCAAACTGCACAGTGTGACCATGAGGGCGGCTGCTGCCCGGCCACCTCGGGCCCCGGGGCTCCTGTGCTCCGTCCGCACCTTTCTGGCTTCCCTCCCACAGGCTTGAGGGTGTGCACTGTGCAGACCCCGTGTCCACTGCTGGCCGTGGAGGCTCCGGCGTCTGGAGAGGGTCTTGAGCACCCTGGGAGCCGCCACTCACCAGTTTTCTCTGCAAAGGTTCGTGACGATGCCGTGACTGAGCTTAGAAAGGGACTTTTATCTGCACAAAATGCTTTGGATGTTTTGTGTGTCTCCTTCACTTCGCTTCTGGAAAAGATGGCTCAGGACAATCTACAGGCATCTTTCTTCTTCTGAAGCCAGGAGTGCCTCGTTCCCTCCCTCCCGTCCTCCCAGCCTCCCTCCCCACCTCCCTTCCTCCCTCCCATTCAACCTCCTTCCCTCCCTCCCTTCCTCCCTTCCTTCCTCCCTTCCTGTTTTGCTCTGTTGCCCAGGCTGGACGGAAGTGGTGCAATCTTAGCTCCCTACCACCACTGTGTTCAAGCAATTCTCCCTCAGCCACCTGACTAGCTGGGATTGCAGGTACCTGCCACCACACCCAGGTAATTTTCACCATGTTGGCCAGGCTGGTCTTGAACTCCTGACCTCAGGTAATCCACCTGCCTTGACCTCCCAAGGTGCTAGGATTACAGGCGTGAGCCACTGTGCTGGCCAAGAGCCACTTTCTAAAGTAACCTTTGGGCAGCTGCCCCCACCTGGGCCCTGGTCCCCTCCCAGCTCCTGGGGCTCCTCCACCTTGCAGGGCTCTCCCAAGGAGGCCTAGCCTGCCCACCCCACTCTCTGCCTGGATGGAGGCTCTCTCCCTGCCCATTCTGGCCTTGGTGACACCGAGGACTTGTCTCCATGTCCCAGGTGAGCCTGTCCTTTCTCTGCCCTTCAGAGCCACACGCAAGCAGGCCCCAGACCAGCGGCAGAGTTATTCTGCCTCTACACCACCGCCCCCTTCTCAGCAAAGACCCGGCACATCCTGCCCCTGCTCCTCCCCCGGCTCCAGAGAGAGCTGCCCCGCGATCGACACACACACTGGTGTCCGGGGACCCACACCACCCCTCTGTATCCGTGGGTTCCATATCCATGGGTTCAACCGAGGACAGAAAATATTAGGAAAAACAATTCCCCAAAGCACAACTCGAATGCGCCTCAGCACGTTCTGCCTCGAATGTGTGCGGATATGTGAGTGAGGCCGTAATGTGGACAATACACTGTAGAGATGGCGTAAGTGTTCGGACCTGTGTGGGTTACCACACATGCCAACCGCTTCCCGTCAGGGGCTTGAGCACCTGTGGATTTTGGTATTGGGGAGGGGTCCCGAAACCAATTCCTCGAGGATCCCCAGGGACAGATGTAATCATCTCTGCACCCCCAATGATCCTGGCCCTGGAGACTTTCCACTGAGCCTTGGTGCGGCCAAGGGCTGGGGACTGCTCTGTGCCCTCCTGGTGGGTGGACGTCAGGGCTGGCAGCCAGTGTGTGGGTCTCCCTCACAGTGACGGGACCTGAACCCCTGCCTCCTTCAGAGCCTGGGTGCTGTGGGGATGACAAAGCTGTTTCCGCGGCTGGCTGGGCCCTGCCGCTCCCAGGGGCCTTGAACTAAAGGCTGCAACGAGCTCTGAGGGGACCCCATGGCTTCAGAGTGGGAGGCAGTGCCAGGGGAGACGGGGATCCCCTGTGCGTCCCCAGAGGCCGGGGGATTCAGCCTCTGGGGTCAGAACGTGCCCCATGAAGAACGTGGGATCTGCAGGTGGACAAGCTGGGATGCAGCCACATGGGGCGGTGCTTCTGCAGGGCTGGGCTCCTGGTGCCCTGTGTTCTGCCCTGGGGTGTGTGTGGGTGTGAACAGCTTCCTGTCTTTGTGTCCACCACGAATCTACCTTTGAAATTGTGAAGTGAAAAATCATGAAATGAAAAAAATTTCCATTATTTTAATTGGAAAGATGACTCCTTGTATTTCAACCCAAGGTCTCAAAACAATTTTGAAAGATAAAAAAAAAAATCGATCCAACATGCAAACCCAGCTTACATCTAACATGTCTAGTAAACAGCGAGGTGAAGGTGGATAAACGCTGTTGGTGGCCACAGAGGCTGGAGGGGTGCGGAGGTGAGGGGGCTGGCGGCCACGGAGGCTGGAGGGGTGCGGAGGTGAGGGGCCTGGCGGCCACGGAGGCTGGAGGGGTGCGGAGGTGAGGGGGCTGGCGGCCACGGAGGCTGGAGGGGTGTGGAGGTGAGGGGCCTGGTGGCCACGGAGGCTGGAGGGATGCAGAGGTGAGGGGCCTAGCGGCCACGGAGGCTGGAGGGGTGCGGAGGTGAGGGGGCTGGCGGCCACGGAGGCTGGAGGGGTGCGGAGGTGAGGGGCCTGGCGGCCACGGAGGCTGGAGGGGTGCAGAGGTGAGGGGGCTGGCGGCCACAGAGGCTGGAGGGGTGCGGAGGTGAGGGGCCTGGCGGCCACGGAGGCTGGAGGGGTACAGAGGGGAGGGACCTGGTGGCCACGGAGGCTGGATGGGTAGGGAGGGGAGGGTCCTGTGCCTCGACGTTCTCTTCTGGGCCATTTTCCTCAGAGTTTATTAACCTTCTGGCGGCCCTTGATCATGCTGCGCTCGGACTGCCTCAGAGATAAAGTTACAGCTCAGAAATACAGACATCTCCCAAAACATGGGGTGCCACCGCCCACAGGCAGGCTCATCCCAGAAAAGTCTTCGGCGTGGGTGCCCTTGCAGGGTCAGGTTTGTGATGGATGCTGAAGGCGTGGCCAGGTCAGGCTGCAGCCACTCATCCAGCTCCTGCAGTTGGAGGACAGGTGCTGGGAGGCCAGAGCTGGGACACAGGGTGGACGTGGCCGGTGGGTGGCTCCTGGCCTCAGGTGGGCTCATGCCCTCGAGCCTCCTTCCCTCCAGGCAGACTTCATGCAAATCACCCTGTGTGTCTGCCCCCGTCTCGCCCTCCACACAGCGCAGAAGATGGAGCCTCCCTGCCGCAGTGTTAAACATTTGTGGTCCATGCCCACTTCCACCAATGTGGACCCTTCTTCATGTACCACAGTGGCTCAGCTTTTAACTACATTTAATTCGCTGCCATTGAGGCACATGCTCTAGAAGACCTGAGGCCCTGATACTTAAGAATTAGGGAGCACGCATCTCCGCACCTCCATGAAGACCACAGGGCCTTTTAGCTGCGGTCGTGAACACAGCTGGGCTCGGGACTTCCAGCTGGAGCAGAGCCTCTGTGGCCACCTTGGTGCCCGTTCCCTGTGGTCCAGGGAGCCCACCTCCCGCTCCTGCTTTTAAAAACCCTGCTTTCACATCAAGGAGGCACTCTGGGAACTGGTGGCTCCGTGGCGGGTCTGGGCCCAGAGCCCCGGTGTGTGAAGTTCTGAGTCCCTTTTCCTTTTTGCCACCAGCAGCTGAAGAAAGAGCAATCCTGGCGTTTCAGCTTTGAGAACCCACGTCCGTTTTCGCTGCTCAGCTCCTTGTGTCTGTTGGAAAGTGTTGACGAGCTCAAGTAGCGGGTTTTGAAATCCCGGCCATCACAGTAGCTGTGAGTGAATGCAGGTGGCAAGGCACTCAGCATGGGTGCCTGTGGGACGTTGCAGGAAGGGGCTCACTGCGGCTTCCATAGACGCCTGGGTGAGGTGGGCAGGTAGGTGTGTGGCCCGTGAGGTGTGAGGGGACGAGGACCTGTGCTGTGGGAAGCCCTCCTGGTTGCAGGGCTAACGTGCTTGCAGGAAGCCAGAGGCTGGGGGTGGTGGAGGTGGCCGTTGGGGGTGGGGCAGTCAGGTCAAGCAGAACGTGGAACTCCTGCCTTTAATGCCCTGATTCCCCACTTCCAAGATGTCATTCCCATGCCTGCAATTCCGCCACCCCAGCCAGAAGGGGAAACTGGGGCCTCACTGGCACATTTAGAGGAAGCTCTTGGGTGCCAGGAGGGCCCATGTCCCGTTGCAGAGAGAGGCTTGGCTGTCCTGCCTCTGCTCTGGGCCTCACAGTTGCACTGAGTCAAGGCCAGTTTTCTGCAGCCATCAGGAGAGAGGGTCACCCCCGGCTTCTCCCCAGAGTCAGGGGTGCCTCGGAGGGGCCCCTTGTGGGAGCCTAGGAAATGCAGGGGATGTGAGCTCTTGGATGTGCTCAGTGAATGCCCACCATCCCCGACTCCCCTTGGAAAATTGCACTTTTCTGTGGCATTGGGGTGTAGCCACAGAGGAGGTTTTCAAACAGCGTCTCCTGGAAAGGTAGTGGCGTGGGGAGCCCTGAGCTGCTGCACAGGGACTTGGGGGCTGCGGGGAAGGGCTGGATGCCTTGTCCCCTGCAGAGCAGCCCTGGAGTGATGCCTCAGTGTGGCTGTGACTCTGCTTCCTCTGCCACACGTTTCTGCAGCTCCCTGTGGACAGAATATGAGGCCCTCCTGCTGCCTCTCCAGGGAGCCCTCGGGCTGGCCTCCAAGGCTGATTCCTGGCCTCTGTCTGCTCTGAGGGGGCTGCTGGGCCAGGTGCACAGCACATGTTTGCATTCACGCTGTTCTTGTGCATCCAGAGCCCCAGCTGCAGTCCAGGAAGGTCGTCCTGGGTGAGCCTGCCCCAATCAGGTGAAAGCACTTACAGGCAGGGGAGGTCCTAGAGGCGCTTCCTTCCCTGGCCAGCCTGGAAGAGGCCACAGCTATGCTGAGGGGAGGGAGGGCAGACCTCTAGAAGCCAGGGCCTTGGTCCCGTTGCCACAAGGAACCAAATTCCGCCAACCCCTGAGTGAGCTTCAGGGGAGACCCCAAGCTTTAGATGCGCCCCCCCAGCCCTGGCCCACACGTGGATTTCAGCCTGGTGAGACCTGCACGGTTTCCCAGCTCCCCAAGAATCTGTGTGATTCTTGAAAACCTGTTCGAATCAGTGAGCCACCGCCAGCCTGGATTTCAGCCTAGTGAGACCTGCATGCCCCGTCCCCCAGCTCCGACAATCTGTGCAGGTGAGCACTGGCTAAGCGTCAGGACCTGAGCCCTAAATTTTGTAGGGGTCACGGAAAACTTCATGGGGAAAAACCTGGAAGCAAAACTAAGTTTCACTCTAGGGGAGGATGGGAGTGTTCAGGCTGGAGAGATCCAGGACCCACGGGCGCGTTCCAAGGGCAGTGGGTGGAGGAGCTCGTGGGGCTGGCACAGCAGGGAAACAGGCCCCATAAGCTCTAAGAGTCAGCGTCTCCCAGGAGTTGGGGCTTTGGCTGAGAAGTGATTGGTTTTGTGCACAGTAGGCTGTGTTCATGGGCACCAGAAGCTCAACTCTCCTGGTCCAGTGGTGCCTCAGGACACTGCTCTGTAGGGGGAGGCAGCCTGAAGGTGAGGGCACGAAGCTGTGGCTCCTGGACATTGCTGCTTCTAAGCCCAGAAGAGTCTGAAGCACCCTCGGCATGAGGCGATTGTCCTCTGCACGGAGGAGAAACTCCGTGGCCCGTGCAGTGACCTCTGCGAGGCCGTGCAGACGGAGGCGACGGCAGGAGCTTGCTGTGTCTTGCAGAGAGCGCTGATGTGGATGATTGGACCCCAGCAGGCTGGCACGGGAGCAGATGGTGTTGACAGCCAGACCCTGGGAAGGACTCTGATGCCTATGGCGAAAAACCCTCAAGGGCAGAGGTGCAGGGTTGAGGCGACATGGGCCCCAGAGCTCTCCTGCACGCTGGGAGTCTGCCCTGGGCCCGGGACGTGCTTCTGTTTGCTTTGTGGCTGAGGCTGTCCGGAATCTGAACACAATGAGAGCTGGACATCGCCGTCTGGCCCGCTGTGGCAGGGAGTGCTGGGCTTGCTCTGCGGGGGAGGAGGGGGCCTCCAGCCACTGAGGAAAATAGGAGGCTGCAGACCCAGGGGTGGGCGTGTGCAGCCTGGCTGGCGTGAGGACCTCAGGTGGGCCAGGGAAGCATCCCATCGCCATCCCGATGGTCAGGGGGCTGCCACTTCAACCCCGGATTCAGCTAGGCTGCTGCCTGGACAGGAGGCAGTGGCCTGAGCACTGGAGAGGCAGGTACATCTGGCCTGGTGGCTGATGAGATGTGGCTGACAGAGCCAGGGGTGTGGGAAGATGGCTCGTGAGTGTCCAGTCCCGTGGCAGAAATGGGCAGCTCTGTGGCAGCCCTTCAGCTCTCCATGGCCACAGGCTTTGTCCATTCTTGGGCGCTGGGCATGGATCAGGCATGGAGTGACGCTGGCTGTTGGTACACTGTGCCCGTTGTTCCGAGATGCCAAGTGTGCTCGTGGGAGGACGCTGGGCATGGGGCTGGTGGAGGTGAATGTGCAGGGTCTTCTGGTCACTGAGGACCAAGGCAGAGGGGGTTTCTACAGGACCCAGAAGGGGTTCTAAGAAGTGAATTGTCAGGAATGATTCCTGCCCCTCAGTCCACTCAGGGTTCATGTGGGAAGGCTGGGCTTAGAGAGGAATCAGAGGCCCAGGTGGCTGGTGGGCATGTCTGGGTGCAGTGGAGCAGGCCAGGCGGGTGGAGGGAGCAAGAGCTGAGGCAGTCCCCCCAACGCTGCTGTGGATACACCTGCTGGATCTTCAGGGTGATATGTGGGTGCACAGGCAGGCGCCGAGGGAGGAGGCTGGGAAGTGGGGGACATGGCAGAACTTCCTGGTGCCTGTGCTCAACCCACTGTGTGGCTAAAGTCTCCTGCCCAGATAGAGGAGGGTCCCGGCATGGTGGGGGGCTCTGCCCACCTGCATAACCCTGGCCAGTGTCCTGGGGTCTCCTGCCCCGTCTGGGTCTGTCTTGTCTAACTCACCGGGCAAGTTCCTGGAAGATCCCAGGGGTGGATGTGAACCATGAACCCTCCTAGCACCCAGGCTCCTGCGGCCACGCTCAGGCTAGAGTCTGTGGCCCTCTGTGCTGTGTTCCTGCCACCACCACAGAGGCCGCCTCTCCCTGGCTCCTCTCGGGCTGTTGCTCTGTGGGGGAGAGGGGCCTGCCCCAGGTGGGTTTTAGGGAGGTTGGTTGTCCCCAGAGCTCAGCACACCGGAAGGCCAGGAAACCTTATAAATGTGGTTGATCTGGTTCTCTTGCCGGTAGGTGGGCGTGACCACCTTTCCAGGGCGTCTACATTGCAGGTGAAGTAGAGCTCGACAGTGGTCTTCAGCGGGAAACCTCCCCATAGCTTCAGGTCTGTGCTAGGTCCAAGCAGCCAGAGTGAGGTGGCGGAGCTCTCTGGCCAAACCAACTAAGGGGACTGCAGGCTGTCACCCCTACGACACATTGAAGTGCATTCTAAAATTTACTATTAAACATTGTCGGTCGGGCTCGACAGCTCATGCCTGCAATCCCAGCATTTTGGGAGGCTGAGGCGGGTGGATCCTTTGAGGTCAGGAGTTCGAGACCAGCTAGACCATCATGGTGAAACCCCGTCTCTACTGAAAATACAAAAAAATTAGCCAGGCATGGTGGCGCATGCTGGTAGTCCCAGCTACTTGGGAGGCTGAGGCAGGAGAATGGCTTGAACCCAGGAGGTGGAGGTTGCTGTGAGTCGAGATTGCACCACTGCACTCCAGCCTGGTGACAGAGAAAGACTGTCTTAAAAAAATTGTCATGACTCTTTTTTAGCTAACCCCAAATGGGTGGCCTGCAGTGGCTCCGTATGCCTGGAAATGGGTGTGGGTGCTGGACATTGACATCTGCTGCCTCAAAGGCATGGGGGCTTGGAGGTGAGGAAGGCCCAACACAGCCCTGGGGACCCGGTGCCAGGCACGAGAGTCACAGAGGCGGTGCGGCTGGAAGGACCGAGGCCGAGCCTGCGAGCTCACTGGTGAGGGGCGCCTGTGGCTGCAGAGAACATGGTTCCAGGCATGCGAGGCTCAGAGGAGAATTAGCTGGAAGGACCGAGGCCGAGCCTGCGAGCTCACTGGTGAGGGGCGCCTGTGGCTGCATAATTACTTTTCTCTGGGAAGAACAAGGACAGAGCAAAATAGAATGAGATGAGCACATCACACACATGTGCTTCCTTGCTCCTGCCCCACCATGAGCTTCGGAAGGTGGTGCTGGCTCTTGGGCTGTTCATTCCTGGCAATAGAGCCCCGAACTGGCATGCATTCAACCCCTGATGGGCGCTGGCTCAGGCTCTATATTGCTTGCGTGGCTGCAGCCTCATGAAGCAGGATTTACATTATTGCCTGCAGTTTACCCATAAGGAGACCAGGACCTGGAGCAAGAGAACCACCTGCCCAGGTCTTGCCACTGCGGAGGGGCGGGGCTACGACCACAGAACCACCTGCTCAGGCCTCGCCACTGTGGAGGGGCGGGGCTGTGACCACAGAACCACCTGCTCAGGCCTTGCCACTGCGGAGGGGCGGGGCTACGACCCCAGAACCACCTGCCCAGGCCTCGCCACTGTGGAGGGGCGGGGCTGTGACCACAGAACCACCTGCCCAGGCCTCGCCACTGTGGAGGGGCGGGGCTACGACCCCAGAACCACCTGCCCAGGCCTTGCCACTGCGGAGGGGCGGGGCTACGACCCCAGAACCACCTGCCCAGGCCTTGCCACTGCGGAGGGGTGGGGCTGTGACCACAGAACCACCTGCCCAGGCCTTTCCACTGCGGAGGGGTGGGGCTGTGACCACAGAACCACCTGCCCAGGCCTCGCCACTGTGGAGGGGTGGGGCTATGACCACAACCGCTGCGGAGGGGCGGGGCTGTGACCAGCCTGGGGCATATGCACCAGTGCCCCCTGTGCTCAGGGCTTCTCCCCACACTTGTTATCCCTCATGACTGGCCCTGGGTCACACTGCTGGTGAGATGTGGGTTGTGCCAGCCTCTCCCCCAGGCCTCCACATCTACGTTATCAGAGTTTGGAAACACACAGATGCTGATTTGCATTTTTATATCTGCAAAACCTGTTTTTATTGCCCCATATATCCCCCGGACAACTGGCTGGAGTGCTCAGGGATGGGTGGCAGCCGCCTGCGTGGGGTGTGTCTGATGATGCACATGGTGACTCGGGGGTTGCCATCAGGCAGTGGGACATGGGGTCCTGGGAGCTCAGTGACTTGGGGGTCTCCATCCAGCAGTGGGAGGGGGGTCCTGGAAGCTTGGTGATTTGGAGGTCACTGTCCAGTTGGACATGGGGTCCTGGGAGCTCAGTGACTTGGGGGTCTCTGTCCTGCAGTGGGAGGTGGGGTCCTGGGAGCTACTTACAGGGCTGGGTTTGCACCATAGGAAAAAAGACACAGGGCGGCCTCTGCCTGTAGTGCATCCACATGCCTGCATGTTGGTGCAGCTGTGCACCCAGGGCTCTGGCGAGTGGCTTCCACATGTGCTGTGGTCGGGGGGTGCTGGGGGCTCCTCTGAACATGGTCGTCTGCCTCAGCTAAGTGGCCTCACTGGCCCTGGTGCCCAGCACATAGCAGGTGCCTCAGCAGGAGCTGGGGGGCAGCACACTCCCAGAGCCTCCATAGAGGGTTTCAATCATCGTGAGTCAGCTGTGCCACCTGCCCTCCATGTCTCTGCAGCACAGGGAATCCAGGGCAGTTTTACAATCCCAATTTATTAGCTTGCCATGCTTCACTTTTGACCTCAGGAGCTTATTTTTTTATTGAAACTTTAAATAATTTCTCAGAGCTTAAAGGAGAATGTAGTCCATAAAACTTAAGGAAGAAGCACATTTATCAGCTCACGTTGGTCACGGTGACCTCAGCGTTCTGTTCTGATGATCCTGGTGGCCTCGAGGGCCAGTGAGGAGGCTGCCGTCTCCACAGCAGCTTGGCGGCTGGCGCACCCACTGCCTCCAGTAACAATCTTCCTGCCCAGTGTCTGTGTTTTCCTGTCCTGGGCAGATCTGCAGTTACGGCCTTTGTGTGGCCCCAACCTCTCCTCCCCAGGACCCCTCTGTAGAGGATGAAGGGAGGGTCTTGGGCCTTACCTCTGTCCCAGGGAGACCAGTGTCACCTGCCTGTCCCCATGTAAAGGCAGGGATCCTATCCTGGCAGCTCTGAGTCCTCAGTGCCTAGAGTAGCACTGGATACACAGTTGGTGCCTAGTAAGTGTCTGATGGATCACACTCAGAGAAGCAGTGAAGAGTGGGCCTGTTCCCTGCTGGACTGGTCTTGCTCCTCCTGCCAGCATGTGCATCAGCTCAGAGATGCTTCTCAGCCCAGGGACCCTCAGCTGCAGACCACCTAGGGTCCAGGAGCCACTCTCTGGTGCTGCGTCTGGGGCCCTTGCCGTGTGGCACCTGCTTTCCCTCTGGAGGGGACGTGCCGCAGGCTGCAGGGCTGGGTCCTGGGCTCTCCCAGGGATTCCAGCATTGACGGTGGCTGGGACAAGTGGAGCTCTGGTGCAGAGGTGGCCATGCTCCCCCGACCTCACCACAGGCTTCCACCAGTTGGGCCTCACATTGGACAGGGGCCTGGATGCTGCTGGGAGGCGGTGCTGTGCTCTCACATAGGCTGCTGCAGGATGGGGACTCCCTAGGGCCACTGTCCCCGTCCCCCACCAGCGTGTCCTCATCACACTTGCTCCGTGTTCACATGGGGTCTTCACTGCTCTGGGCAAGTGGCAGGAGAAATGGGGGTGGTGGTCCCACAGAGGATACTGAGGGCCAGGGAGGATCCCTGGGAGGATCCCGCCTGCCTGGCCCCTCCGAGTGCTGCCGTCTTCTCTCACTTCCTTGCCATGTTCACTTCCACAGTGAAGACAGAGCCGGGCATTAAGAATCTTGAGTCCCTGAGTGAGATGTGAAAGGACAATGGTGTGTGGCCCACATGCAGGGGCAGGGACAGGGCGAGGGGAGCCCACCCAGAAGTGAGTGGGTGGGCTCCTGACCCAGGCCGGGATAAACGCCTGCTTACCCAGGTGGCTGCCACCGCCTGGCATGAATTCACAGCCTGCCCTGTGGCTTCTGTTCTGTTGTGGTGGTGAAATTTTCATGCAGGGATATCTCGTTTTACCAACCAAATTATAAAAGTCTTCAGGGCAGGCCTGTTCCTCCATTGCTTCCCCTCTGTCTTGGACGGAGCGGCATGCATGTCGCTCTCAGGGTGCTCGATAAACCCGTGGGACTGAACTGAGGAGAAGCCACATGGAGAAGTCCTTGCAAGGTGACTGAGACCCTAAGGGACTTCCAGGGGGTGGGGCTTTTGAATACTTGTGTGTGCTGGACTGTCTCTGCCAGGGGTGGCTCACGTCCCTGCGTCCCACTTTTTTCAGCTTTGGCAAAACTGAGTTGGGAGAGTTGAACTTTAAGATGCCCTCCAGGTGGAAGCTTCTTTCGGGGAGAGCTTCTGACTGGGGTGGGCAGGAGTGTCCGGCAGAACTGTGTCTAGTGCTTAGTGACTGTTAGCCAATGACTACTGGAGAAACTAGTGGACAGGCAAGGAGAGGGTGCATGCTTTAAATGAGGGAGAAACTGGCAGAAGCGTGCTTGATTTCCTTCATAATTTTAGCTTTCAAGTCTCCCCAGGCTGAGGGACTTATAACAAAAGCTTTTATAGCTGAGCCTACTGTGTCCCAGCCACCTCATACGTGTTATCCGACTGATCCAGAGTTTGGAAATACGCCCCTGCCCAAATCTCATGTTGAATTGAAATCCCCGATGTTGGAGGTGGGTCCTGGTGGGAGATGTTTGAATCATGGGGGCGGATACCTCCTGAACTGCTCAGCACCATCCCCTTGGCGACGAGTGAGTCTTTGCTCTCTGTTCTGAGATGCGGTCGTTTAAAAGTGTGTGACACTTCCCGCCTCCCCCGCTTCCTTGCTCCTGCTTTGACCCTGTGAGACACCTACTCCCACTTCACCTTCGTCCATGAGTCAAAGTCCCTGAGGCCTCCCGAGAAGCAGATGCTGCTATGCTTCCTGTACAGCCCGCAGAAACTGTGAGCCAATTAGACCTCTCGTCTTATAAATTACCCAGTTTCAGGTATTTATAGCAATGCACGAATGAACTGACGCACCTACTAGTCCTAATTCCCCAGCATCCCAACTACTCCCTGTGTGCAGGTTAAATGATACCATGTGAGAAAGCTCCCAGCAAGATCTCCAATAAGAGAAGCCATTATTACTATTATTATCCTACAATGGTGATGAAGAGGAAGGCGATGAGGACATTGTTGGTGATGATGATGGTGGAAATGAGGGCGATGATGGTGGTGATGACCTTGATGGGGCGATGGTGGTGGTGATGATCTTGATGGGGAGATGGTGCTGGTGATGATCTTGATGGGGAGATGGTGGGGTGGTGATGATCTTGGTGGGGTGATGGTGGTGGTGATGATCTTGGTGGGGAGATGGTGGTGGTGATGATCTTGATGGGGAGATGGTCGTGGTGATGATCTTGATGGGGTGATGGTGCTGGTGATGATCTTGATGGGGAGATGGTGGTGGTGATGATCTTGATGGGGAGATGGTGGTGGTGATGATCTTGATGGGGTGATGATGATGCTGATGATCTTGATGGGGAGATGGTGCTGGTGATGATCTTGATGGGGAGATGGTGCTGGTGATGATCTTGATGGGGAGATGGTGGGGTGGTGATGATCTTGGTGGGGTGATGGTGGTGGTGATGATCTTGGTGGGGAGATGGTGGTGGTGATGATCTTGATGGGGAGATGGTCGTGGTGATGATCTTGATGGGGTGATGATGATGCTGATGATCTTGATGGGGAGATGTTGGTGGTGGTGATCTTGATGGGGAGATGGTGGTGGTGATGATGATCTTGATGGGGTGATGATGATGCTGATGATCTTGATGGGGAGGTGGTGATGGTGATGACCTTGATGGGGCGATGGTGGTGGTGATGATCTTGATGGGGAGATGGTGGTGGTGATGATCTTGATGGGGTGACGATGCTGCTGATGATCTTGATGGGGAGACGGTGGTGGTGATGATCTTGATGAGGTGATGGTGGTGATGATGATCTTGATGGGGAGATGGTGGTGGTGATAATCTTGATGGGGAGATGGTGGTGGTGATGACCTTGATGGGGAAATGATGGTGGTGATGATCTTGATGGGGTGATGATGATGGTGATGATTTTGATGGGGTGATGATGATGGTGATGATCTTGATGGGGTGATGATGGTGGTGATGATGATGCTGATGATCTTGATGGGGCGTTGGTGGTGGTGATGATCTTGATGGGGAGATGATGGTGGTGATCATCTTGATGGATTGATGATGGTGGTGATCGTTTTGATGGGGTGATGATGGTAGGGACTTTGATGATTATGGTATGAATGATAGAAATGGTCATAATGGTAATACTGATAGAGACGGTGGTAATGACAATAATTATGGTGATGATGGTGGTGGTGATGGTGGAGATGATGATGGTGGAAACTGTGGTGATACTCATGGTGTTGATGGAGATGATGGAATAATGGTGTAGATGGTGATAACTATGATGATGATGATGGTGATGGTGGCTACTATCGTGATAATCATGATGGTGGAGATGATGGTGATGGTGGAGATGATGGTGACGGTGGTGACTAGGATGATGATAATTATGATAGAAATGATGATGATGGTGATGGTGGAGATGATGGAATAATGGTGGAGATGATGGAATAATGGTGGAGATGATGGAATAATGGTGGAGATGATGGAATAATGGTGGAGATGATGGAATAATGGTGGAGATGATGGAATAATGGTGGAGATGATGGAATAATGGTGGAGATGATGGAATAATGGTGGAGATGATGGAATAATGGTGGAGATGATGGTGATGGTGGAGATGATGGTGACGGTGGTGACTAGGATGATGATGATTATGATAGAAATGATGATGATGGTGATGGTGGCAACTGTGGTGATAATCAGAGTGATGGAGATGATGATGATGATGCCAGAAATCATATCATGGACAGGAGGAAACAGATCTCCTTGAGGAAACTGGAGAGCTGTAGGGGCTACAGAGGAGAGGCATAAATACTTCTCCAAACTTCAAAATAATGGGCTCCCAATCCCACATGAGTTAGACCCAATAAAATTTCAATTCCATTTAAGATCAAAGACATTTTTGACTCTTAAAGAATGTTGAGGGAGCATTTTTGTTCCCTTCGTTGGTCCAGACACACATTTGAGCAACTCATTTCTTCATTATGGACATGCCACCCCAGCGATCTGAAATTCCCAAGCACAGAAGCACTACCAAGACCACAGCTGACACTGACAGCGGACGGGGTAGAGTCAGCAGTGGACCAATTTCTCACAGTTCTGGGGGCTGGGAAGTCCAAGATCAAAGAGCCAGCAGGTGCACTTGTCTGGTGAGGGCGGCTCCCTCTGCCTCCAAGGTGACAGCTTGTTGCTGTGCCCCCCAGAGAGGACTAATGCTGTGTGCTCACATGGCAGGTCACCTTGGCTTCACCTAGAGGAGACTGGCACACACTGCCTGAACCCTTGTCTCTGATGGTGTCTCCTCTGCAGCTAAAAGCACGAACATTTGCATGGAAGCTGGTTTTATGAGACACGTAAACATTTATTTAAAGAGAAATGAAAATAGCAACAGAAAATAACTGTTCCTGACTTTAAAATGCCCTCACCAGGAGTCTCTGGCAGTATAATTATGCTTGTACACATTTTGCAGCTACTGTCAAGTACATCTATGAGAAACACAATTTTTAAAGACTTTATAATGCAGCAGTAAAATTTCTGCTCTAGGCTAAAATATCATGGATCAAGATGTCAGCCCAGGAGCTAATAATGTTATAGCCTTTCAACTCACATCTCTAGGTTTAAGTTGTAAATGGAGAATTAATATCAAGGTAGGCATTTTCAACAACTGCAGATTTTTCTGTCCCCAAATGTGGTGTTATTTAAGAAATTCCAATGGATGTCAAATGCCACTTTCATCTTTATGGAGGTGCTTCCTTTGCAGACCTCATCCTCTGTTCCTGTGTCTCCCACTTCATGATCTGGGCACGCTGTCTCCCACTGTGACCTCTGATGTAACTGGGTGCAGTCTTCCCCTGGCTTGCCATGCTCAGCCACACCGCCTTCTTTCAGCCCCTCCTGCCTTCTCCTGCACTAATCTCCTGGGCTTTTCAGTAAGTTGGGTCTCAGTGTCACATCATCACCTCCAAGAAGCCTTTTCTTGAAGGCACCAGACACACAGCAGCCCTCCCATCTGTATTGTCTGTCTTGCTCAGTTATCTACTTAGCAAGACCTACCTGGTTACCTTTATTTTGTTTCCTTCATTTAGAAATCTGTCTTCCATATAAGAATATCAGCCTGTCTTAGTCAGTTTTGTTGTGCTGTAACGAAATATCTGAGGCTGGGTAATATACAATGAACAGAAATTTATTTCTCACGGTTCTGGAGGCTGGGAAGTCCAAGATCAAAGAGCCAGCAGGTGCACTTGTCTGGTGAGGGTGGCTCCCTCTACCTCCAAGGTGACAGCTTGTTGCTGTGTCCCCCAGAGAGGACTAATGCTGTGTGCTCACATGGCAGCAGGTGAAGAACAAAGGGATGAATGCTGCATGAAGCCTCAATATCATTTATGAGGGAGAAGTCCTCATGGTCTAATCAACTCTTAAAGGCCCCACTTCCTGACACCATCACATTGGCTATGACACTTCAACCCCTGAATTGTGAAGAGAAAGCATTCAAACCACAGCACTGCCCCAGCATCCCAGGGCTAGCAATGTCCCTGACACATGGTTAATTCATACCCATTCATTCATCAAATGGATCTTTGCAATGCCCCTCCTGGTTTACGTTTTCTGTGGATCTCTCTCACTCTCTGGACCCACACACCCTGAGATGCTTGTGAACTCCACAACACCACTGTGCTGGGTATTGAGGGAATGCTTGGTAACGTGGTTGGATACAAATTTGGGGATCCTCCCCGGTTACTGCTTCTTACCTGTTAACCACACTACCCTGTGTTCATTGAACTGGGCACACAAGCTACTCAATGGGTGCTTCTGATACAACACTAGAGAGTACAAACCATGCTTTGTCCATTCTAAACATTCTGGACTTATTTCAGGGTTATATTGGTTTACTGTGTACTTACGGTTTTAATGTTATCTTTTATGATTAGAGTATTTGATATTTACATAATTATAACATGAATAATCTGTAAGCCAATTCCACTCTTAACATCAGTATTTACAAAGATATTTGTTTTATTCCACACCTTGTCCTATCTTGAGGTCTCAAATTGATAGAAATGTCTTTGAGTATATTTTTCTTAGAGAGTATGTGAGTAGAATGGCTTCTGCATGCTCATGCATCTGTATTTCATTCATGGGTGACTTACCTTTGTGAGGTTAAGAATTCAGAGGCCACAGATATAATCCTCCAAACTTGGTAGCTGTAGCTGCCTTGTCAATTGCCATAAGAAATTCATACCTATGAGATTTTTCTTTCTCTGGAAATAACATGTTTGTTTTGTTTGGGAAATTAAAATATTCTTTATATTCTTGGATAAAATAAATCATTTATGCCTAAATATTGGTCTTATTTATTAATTCTGCCTGAAAGGGAGTAAATATTTTCAATTTGTAGTGTCAGGAAATTTTTAAAGCATCTTTTTGATCATAGGTAATGCTACTTTTCTTAACGTGACGTCCTTGTAATTCCAAAAGTCATACATTTTCTGCCTGGGTCTCTTACTAATTTCCACAGATCTGGATTTTTTTTAAACTGAAGAATAACAATACCACATGGAAGCTTGAATGTTCATAGATGAATGAAGAGCAAAATACAGAATAAGTTATGTGTAAATACAAAGGCTTCTTTACAGTTCTCCCTCTCCATCCTGCCTCACTTTTAACAATATTTGACTCTTTATAGAAAAAGTAATAATGCATTGAAAGATTTATGCCATGTGTATAATTAAAATATATGACTATATGAGGATAAAATCTTGGGAGGGATAAAATGGGATTTTACTGTTACAAGGATTTTACATTATAAAGTAGTATAAAATCATTTGAAGGTAGATTTTGATCAGCTAAACCTACGTGCTGTAGTCTCTGAAACTTTGTAGGGTAGTGACTAGCCAATAGCTAAGTGAAAATTATTCAAAGCTAAATTCTTCAGCTGCAGTAATCACATTTCACTATTAAATGGCTGTATTGAATAGCACAATTGTCAGAGAAAGTTTATTCGGAGAACTAAAATAATAACACAAAGAGGCATGGCTATAAAGTCAATAGAGGAAATAATATGGGATATTAAATGTGCTTAATCCCAAAAAGGCAAGAAAAGGAAAACAAAGATCAAAAAAACCAAATAGGACAAATAGAAGACAAATACCAAGATGACGGTTTTAAAACGAACCCCACAAGTAATTACAGTAAATATAAATGGACTAAATATTACACACAAAAGGCAAAGATTATCAAGACTGTAAAATAAAGCAAGACCCAACTGTCTGATTTTCTCAGGATCTGCATTTTAACTCTGAAGATACCAACAGTTGGAAGTAAAGGGACAGCCAAAGACACAGCATGAAACTATTAAGGATGAGAAAGCTGGAACCACTATATTAATACCAAAGCAACCTTTATGACAAGGAGTATTACCAGGGATAACGGATAATATTTCATCATGATAAATGGTCAATTCATCAGCAAGACAAAATAGCTCTAAATGTGTCTGTACCTAATAACAACTTTAAAATACAGGAGGCAAAAATGGGCAGAACTGAGGTTAGAAATAGAGAAATCTACAGTTATAGTTGGTTTCAGCACTTTGTCTTATTGATTAATAGAACATACTGATATAAAACTTAGTAAGTTTATCCAAGATTTGAACAGCAGTATAATCAATGTTCGTAGAATATTACAGCCAGGGGCTGGGCGTGGTGGCTCGAGCCTGTAATCCCAGCACTTTGGGAGGCCGAGGTGGGTGGATCACGAGGTCAAGAGATCGAGACCATCCTGGTCAACATGGTGAAACCCCGTCTCTACTAAAAATATAAAAAAAATTAGCTGGGCATGGTGGCACGTGCCTGTAATCCCAGCTACTCGGGAGGCTGAGGCAGAAGAATTGCCTGAGCCCAGGAGGCTGAGGTTGCAGTGAGCCGAGATCGTGCCATTGCACTCCAGCCTGGGTAACAACAGCGGAACTTCGTCTCAAAAAAAAAAAAAAAAAGAATATTACAGCCAGGTACTACAGGGGACACTTTGCTTTCAAGTGCATACAGAATACTTACTGAGAGCCTATCATGGGCCATTAAATAAATCTGAATAAGTTTCAAAGTACAATAACATCAAATTAGTTATTGTTAATAATAAACTATCATGAGATTATCAAATATTTGTAAATTAATGAACATATTTCTAAGCCTGTGGATCATGGTAGAATCAGAAGATATTTTGAACTATCATAAAAACAAAATATCAGTATTTGTGGTGTGCAGCTGAAGTAGTGGCTAGAGGAAAATTTATAGCTCTAAAACGCCTGTTTTAGAAGAGAAGAAGGGCATTAAAAAAGTGCTCTAAACTTTCACCTTAAAGAGCTAAACAAGACGAATTAAACCAAAGTAGAAAAAAAAGATGATGGAGAAGAACAGAGATTAATAAAATAAAAATCAGACAAAAAGAAAATTGACAATGTTGAGGGCTTTTTAAAGAAGGACTGACCTGGTAAATAAGTTTCTGGTAAGACTGATGAAGGAGATAAAAGAGGAAACAAAAATTCCAATAACAAGAATAAACGGCCCCTGTGCATTAAAAGAGACATCACAAACAACTCTATCCTGATAAGTCCTACAGCTTAGATGCAAAGGACAGACTCTTTGAAAGTACGTATTATCGAAACTGTCACAAGAAAAAAAAATAAAACAAATAGCCCTATATCAGTGAAAAATACTGGACTTCTAAAAAAACGAACACGGAACTACCCATGAGGAAATGCCTTTGCTGTAAATTCTATCCAATACTGAAGGAAGAAATACTGTCCAGGTACGCGACCTCTTTCAGGAAACGGAGGGACCACTTCCTGACTGTGAGGCCAGTACGACGTCAGTACGAACATTGAGAAGCACATTACAAGAAAAGCAAGCTTCGGACCAATATCCCTTATGAACACAGACGCAGAAATGCTTAGTAAAACATTGACCAGTGAGATCCGATTCTGGTAATATCTACACAGTATTACATTATGGCCAAGTGGGGTTTGTCTCAGGAAGGTAAGCTTGGTTTAACCCTCAAAGTCAGTGTCATTCTCCACAGTAACAAAATAAAGGAGAAAATAGCCCCTTATGATGACCTCAGTAGATGCAGAAAAGGAATTTGACGCATGTTGACACCGATTCATGATTTAAAAAAATATCAGAAGTTGGGAATAGCAGGAAACTTCCGGGACCCGACCAGCCAGTATCTTAACCAGTGAAACACCAACCTCCTACCCGCCAAGACTGGGGATAAAGCTGGGCTTCCGGCCTTGACCACGACTACTCAGCGTCCTCCTGGACATGCTAGACAGACTTCACTGTCTAGAGTCGCCTGGTTGGGTTTAGGCTCCTGGGAGGCGAGCGAGCCAGGACGGTGCTGTCGCTGTGCGGCTTTGGCAAGAGGCTCCGGGCGGAGGAGCCACCTCTCTGGATGTGCTTGGGGCTGGCCCGGTCTGCTGGAGGAGCTGTGGACCTCGTGTTCTTCATGAGGCTGTTTTTGCAGCTTGGCACCTGGGCTGGGGAGTGGTGGGAAGGTGCGGAGGTGACGGGGGCCCTGGTCAACGTCGATGCCCTTCCCGACAGCCGTGACTGTGCCTGCAGGAGTCTGCTTGGCTTCCACACCAAAGGACCACAGGCTGGGAGGCTCAGACAGCGGGAACTCATAGCCTATGTTGTCCGAGATCCAGGCGTGGGCAGGGTGGGTGCCTTCCGAGGGCTGTGAGGGAAGGGTCTGTTCCAGGCAGCTCTGCGTGGTTTAGAGAAGCTTCACCCCGGTCCAGGCCTCCACTCCCCTGTGATGTTCTTCCTGTGTGTCCCAGTTCCTTCTAAGGAAACCAGTCATGTTAAGCTAGGGGTCCCCCTACTCCAGTATGACCTTATCTTAATGTAGCCAAGGATATCTTTGATGACTATTTCCAAACAAGGTCATATTCTGCAGTACTGGGGGTTAGGACATGGACATATGAATCTTTGTGGGGACACAAACCTGCAGCCGCCAGAGGTGCCTCCCCGTGCGTCTGACAGCTGACACAGGGCCACCCTCCACAGCCGGAACTGCTCAGTGCCTCCCTCCACAGGTTGCCCCAGGCCTAGCAAGGCCCTGGCTCCACACCCCGTCCACTATACTGAGCCCCATTTGCTGCTGTGGAGAGCCATGTGGGTGCAGGGAGGCAGTGCCGGGTCCCTGGTAACCGTGGGTCTACCCAGGGTTGCAGCGAAGGCTGGACCCTGCAGTGCTGGCCCTGTGGCTCTGCACCTGTCTGCCTCCACCTGGGCCATGAACTGCCCGGGGCGCCTGTCAGAATCAACGGTGGGAGACTCGCAAGGGCTCATGGTCTCCGCCTCTTTGGGTTTGGGTGACCGTGTGCTGCCCGCTGGCTGAGGGACCAAAAGGGAAGAGATGAACACGTCTGGGGCCTCACGAGGGCAGAGCCTCAGGATGGGAGGGTGAGGGGCCCTGAGGGTGTCCTGAGTCAGGCCAGGACCTGCGCAGGGAGCCAGCCCCCCTCTTTTCTTTTCCTCAGGGTCTGAGGTTGCCTCAGCTGCAGTAAGCTGCCCAATGTTCTGTGGCTGAAGCCATGCCATGGTTTCATTTCACCAATGAGGAAATTTCTCCAAAGAGAAGGGGTGCCCTGCCCAAGGTCACTGCGGGGGAGAAGGGCAGGCCCTGGCTCCCTCCTGCAGCTGAGCCCCATGAAGCCCCACTCTGACCCTGCTGGGCTGTTTCTGCAAGAGCGGGGGTATGGGACTCTCAGGACATCCCAAAGCTAAGCCTGCGACTTCTGGTGCCTGGTGGCCTGTGTGGGGCTGAGCCCTCCTGCCCCTCCCTGCCCATAGGGCTGTGCCTGAGGGGCATCCCCAGCTGGCATCTGCAGCCCACTGTTCCCTCCTCCTGGATTTTGAAAGATGCATCAATACTATCCTATTGTTTGTACCCCAAACGGGGCTGCCCAGGATGTGTTGGGGGGGGTGTGCTCCTGGAAGGCGGCCCCCACAAGCTGGCAGCTCTGTGTGGCTTAGAGAAGAGGGAGGGTCCCTGCTCCCTCACCCTGCGAGCTGGAGGAGCCCTCACTAGACTTGGTGCCAAATGCATTTGTCAAAACTGAGACCAGTGTATCCTTAGTCAGATGCTTTTACTCAGCTCAGTACAGGAGTACCTCCGTGTTTACTGGTTCTTGAGCAGAAAAACAAATGGAAGAAGGCATGTGTGCTGTGTTTACCTGGTGCCCAGCAAGCCACACACAATTAAAATCTCCTCGTGGGGCGCCGTCCTGCCTGCAGAGCCTCCTGCCGGGCCCCTGTGTTACCCTCTCCTGGAAGCGGACAGGCAGGGGGTCCCTGGGGCGGGGCCTCCCTGTCAGCACATCTGGTTACCTGTCACTTTCTTTAGATCTGTAGTGTCATAGGGAAATAGCTTCACAAGCTAATTGCTTTGCGACAAGCATGGGGGAGGGGCGGGGCCTGCGTGGTGCGGGCAGTTGTAGCAGCCGGTGAGTCTGGCCACGTTCCGTGGTGAGCCGGTGAGCTCTGGCAGAGGGGCTGGCACAGCAGGGCCTCTGGGTCCCACCCAGACAAGCAGGGCTAATGAGGGGGACTATGGCCTGGGGGAACCCTGGACTCCCCCACACTGTGCGTCCTGGATGTAGGTCTGTTCACAGGTTCCAGAGGAGTGAGTGCCATTACTGGACAAGGCACAGCCCCCCCATGGTGTCCTAGGACCCTCTGAGGCAGAGGGAAGGCTCAGTGCCCAGCATTCCATCCTATCACAGATTCAGATGCAGGACAAGGGAAGCAGTGACTCTGCTCGCAGGCACTGGCAGCCACAGCCCATCCTTGGCCTCTGTCATGGCTGTGACCACCCAAGCCCACCAGCTCTGTCTTATGCTCCTGAAACGCTGATGTGAGCAGAGGAAGGCCACGGCTAGCTTCGTGGCCGGGCAGCAGGCGCCCTGTGAGGCTCAGGAGTCATCCCCGAGGGCCTGTGCTGCTGCCGTGTTGTCAGGGAGGCTCCCTGGGGCCTGGGCCCTGACAAGGAGGGAGGGTCCCTGCTCCCTCACCCTGCGAGCTGGATCCACACAGGTGGTCCCTGCACCATGGGAGCCCCTTCTGTGCAGCAGTCCAACCGGGACAGCCTGGAAGAGCAGAACTGCAGTGCCCGTAGGGGACAGTCAGCTAACAACAACCATGATTATTTTAGCTTCTTCTGAGGCAAGGGTGGTGACTGAGATGCAGTGTCTACCCTCCAGGAGCTTATGGTCTGCTGGGAAGAGACAGAGAGGAGACTCATAAACAGCCAAACCAGATAATGTTAGGAATTCAGTAGTCAATTGCTTGTAAAGTGATAATGGTCACTCCTTCCCAGAACCTGTACCCCTGTGAGGTGACGCTGCAGACTCTGCCATCGGGGGGTCACTCTCCCCACCCCTTGGGCCTGGGGGCCTGTGGCTACTTTGGCCAACAGCACAGAGGAAGGGCAGGGTGCACATTGGAGGCCTTGTCCCTCTGCTCCTCTCTGCCTTGTGTATGGGGATAGCCTGCTGGGGGTGCAAGGCTGTGTGAACCACAGCCAAGGCTGGAAGAACCGCCTGGCTGAACCCGGCCTCAGTGTTGGCCCACATAACTTCGAGCTGTTTCGTAGGTGTCTTAGTTTTCAGGTGGTGAGCTGTGCAGCAGCTGCTAAGAATGATGGCGTCCGGGAGAACACGTGGGAGGGCTGCTCTGGCGAGGGTGTCAGTGAGGGTCCGGGGAGAACATGCAGGGGACCTGCTCTGGCGAGGGTGTCAGTGAGGGCACCGCTGAGGAGGTGATGCAGGTCTAGATCTGCAGGATGGGAAGGACAAACTCGTGTGGTGATACAGAAAGTTCCAGCCAGACAGAAAAGCAAGTGTGGAAGGACCCAGAAAGGCTGAGCCTGGAGGTGGAGGGTGAGGAGAGGACTGAGGCATGCAGCTGTGGCTGAGCACGGGGAGCGGACGGGGCTGCTGAGGGAGACCAGCAGGCCCAGGGGAGAGTGTCTCCCGCAGCGGGTGGGGCAGTTTGTGGCTTCATCATCAGATTGGAGCTGTCCCTTAAATATTCAAGTGCATGTGTGGGTCAGGAAGTTGTGAGCATCTGAAGCTCAAGAGGGAGAGTTTGAAGCACAAATGAAGGAACTGTCTAGGACGGCACAGTGGGGATAAGAGGTCAAGGCCTGGCCGGGCACAGGAGGAGCAGGCAGGGCCCAGAACTGACGAGGAGGACCCAAGGAAGACCAAACCGTCCGAGGGCACAGGTGGCCATGGCCATGGGCTCCATGCCTGGTGCTCTGCACGCACCCTGCCCTCTGCCCTTGATCTGGGCCACTCCTACTTACCCTGCAGGATCCGGCTCTAGTTCTGCTTCTCCGCAGCAGCCCTTCCTGGCCCAGGGTCAGAAGCAGCCAGGACCTGGGCCCACGATGGCCTCTCTGTCCTTCTATTGTCGCCCAGACCCCTGCCTTGTGCTTTCTGGGTAGCCTGTCATGGCCTCCGCTGCTCTGTGAGCCTCTCAGTCCCATCCTAGAGTTCCACCAGAGTGGGTCCCGAGGCATCCCCTACTTCTTCCCTGCCGACATGTACCGGGAAATGCTGAAGCCCACTGTGTCTCTCCCCTCCCCGCTGGCACCCAGTCTGGCAGCCTATGGCTTTAATTACAAAGTGCTGCATATTATACAGGAGAACTGGCCGGAATCCAGCGTTCTGGAAACTCAGAATGCTGTCCGTGTGCTCTCAGCAGCGTCTGTGCAGTGATCTCAGAGCCACGCAAACTCCGGCTGCTGAGAGCACTCGCGTCAGCTGGAGGACTGAGAAGTCAGACCCAGTGCCTTAAGGGGAGCAGCCCTCTTTTCAGAGGAGAGCCCTGCTCTGGAGTTCTGAGATTTTGGGAAAGGGAGAAGGGGAGTGGGTCAGAGAAGCCCAGTCTGCAGGCAGCCACCCTGACTCTGCATCGGGCCGGCCCCCACTTGCCCGAGGCTGACACTACGGGGGTGCGGAGACCTAGGGTCCCCGCCCATGCAGACAGGCTGACTGGGGTGTCCACGTGTGACCCTACCATCCCTCCCTGAGTTTCCGGGGGCCAAAGTCTCCCCAGTTCCACAATTGACATGGTAGACACATGCCATCCAGTGGTAACCAGGAGTGAGATGTGACCTACCCTTGCTACTCTGTAAGCTCTACTGAGACGCAGTTCACACACTATATCATTCAACCATGTAGTAGTCTTCAGTTTATTCACACGACTCTCACCACAGGTAAATTTGAGGATCTTTTCATCGCCCGGGAAAGAAACCCCGAGCACTTTTTAGCCATCACTCTCCCTACACTACTCACCCCAGGCTCCCAGTCCCAGCTCCAAGAAAACACTAATCTGCTTTCTGTCTCCAGAAATGTCCCTCTTCTGGACATTTCACAGCAGTGAAGTCACACGGCATGTGGCCTTTGGCGACTGGCTTTTATTCAGCGTAAGTGTTTGAAGGTTCGTCTGTGTTGCAGTGTGCATCACCGATTCATTCCTTTTTGTTGCTGAATAATGTGCTATTGTCTGAATACGCGACATTCGCCGTCCATTCCTCCTCGCATGTGGACCTGAGTTGTCTCCGTCTCTTAGCTGTCTCTTCTGGAGGGTGCTGCCACGAACATTCGTAGGCCGGTTTTGCGTGGGCGTGTTTCCAGTTCTTTGGGCATCCGTGTGCTCAACCCTGAGGTTTACGAACCACAAAACTTCAAAATACCTCTTGTTGACTCCCCAGTTTATTTTTTATTTTTTTGCCAATCAGTGTGAGCCTTGAACTCATGACCTCGCCTTCGCAAGCGCCACGACATCCGGCTGGAGCCACTTTGGACCCCGTGGCTCCCCAGTTTAAACCTGCTTTCTTGTTCAGGTGAAGGTAACTGTGGTGACCGAGCTCCACGTTCACACTCATAGCTACAGCCGTTTTGATGGTGGGTCTCCAACACGCAGCCATTTGAGCCAAAAGAACCTTGGCCTCCACACTGCAAATCATTTCACTCTTGCAGAAATGTGACAGGGGAGACAATTATCTCAGCATCAATCACAGATAATACTGGAAGGCAGGCCAGTGCCCTGGGGCATCCTCAGAGCCGGAGATGGTAGGGGCTGTCAGATTAAATTACATTTTACAACTCTTGAAGCTAAATGGAGATCTGAGCAGGAAGAGCAGAACTTTTCACTCTCAGATACGTGTGGCGTTTATTTGGGAGATTACAACGTCCATCTGGTTTGAAGTATCCCTACAGATCTTATCTTCTGCCTGTAAAGCCGACTGCCTAAGCCAATTGTGTGACTTTGCTCACGTGGGATTAAACAAAAGCTCCCAAAAAAGGTTCAGACAGGGGACACTGCTGGCTACCCTCCCGCTTAGTTTCCCTTCCCACACGCCTCTTCCCAACGGATCCTGACTTTGTTCAGCTATTCACACAGCCAACGCCTCTGGGGAAGCTAACCTCTCACCTCAGTGCAGCAATGGGGCGCAATGATCCAGGTGACCCCAGTTCCCTTGCTGTTGGGGAGAAATGGGCATGTGACCCAGCTCTGACCAGTGAGATACGGTGGGAATGCTACTCCAGGGATTCAAGGAAGTTTCCTCTCGCCTAGGAGAGACTTACAGGAAGAGACAGTCCTTCCTCAGTCTCTGAGTGTTTTGCATCTGGATGTGATGCCTGGAGCTGTTACGGCCATCTTTCTCTCAGTCTGAGGATGAAACCCACACGGAAGATGCAGAGGGGAGGACCTGAACCTGGGTTCCTTGATTAGCCACCGGAAATCCACCTTACCTCTGAACTTCCTGTCTTTTGAGATGCTGACTTTCTGTGGTACATTAAATACGGTCCTGTATTCTTTGCTGCCCTCCCATTAAGAATTGGGGTCTTCCCCCCACCCTCAAATCTCAGCTGGCAACTTGCCTTGACCCCTAGAATGTGGTGGGAGTAGCACTGTGTGGTTCTGAGTCTGGGCCTGAAAAGGCCTCTCTACTGCTGTGTCTTAGATGCTTCCATAACGAAGTCGTACCTGGCATCCTTGAGGATGGAAGATCCGTGGAGAAGGTTCTGCTGGCTGAGACCCTCCCTCTCCATGGGTCTTTCGTCCTCAAGAAACAGTTCCCAGCCAACCTGCCGGCTAAACACAGCCACACCTGAGCCCAGGCAAGAAGATTCTCCCAGGAAGCCTGGATTCATGAGAAACGATAAATTGCGGTTATTTTAAGCCACTCAGTTCTGGGATGGGTTGTCACACACAAAATCTAACGGACACTTTCTTTCTTCTTCAGGCCACTGTGAGTTGGTGTTGTTTCTCACTGGTACAGGCATCCTACTGGGGACAGTTGTCCAGCTCAGGCTCCAAACCAAGGCAGGGTTTTCTCCTGTAGAATCCGGTTTTTGCCACTTTATTGATGGGAGCTGACGTCTCTTCAGAGCAGACTGTTATTGCCAAACCACACCGCTCTCTTTAAAACGCTGGTGCATATGGAGTAGAGCCCTCCACGTCATGCCCGCGAGACCTAAGCATCAGCAGTGAACCGCGTGTTTCCTTCTGCAGGGCAGCTAGCTTTTCATCTCTGTGGCCTCCTTCCTGGGGGTGAGCTCAGGACCTCCTGAAGGTCTTATGACAAGGAGGCCACCACAGGGGACCCCAAATCTTGCAGAGTGTGACAGACATGTTTACTGAGGCCTGAGTTTATATTCTTAAGATCCAATGAGATCCTTAAATTATTTTTAATAAAAGTATTTTATACTGTTAAGTAAAAAAGAAGTGAAGAAAATTCTGGAGAAAAATGTCAAACCAAATTCAGCTTGGCCCGGGCTTCTTGGAGCCTAAAACTAGAGAAGGGCCAGCAGGAAAGCGATCAGGTGCTCGGGGCCAGGCTCAGGGACTGAGCTGCTGGAGGGGCTGGTGGCCCCACAAGAGTGGCCTCCTGGAGACAGTCACGGAGAGAGGGTGGCAGGGCAGGTGGGCTAAGAGAGAAGCTGCTGAGGGCATGAGGACCGTGAGCCCAGCAGCCTTGGTGGGGTGGGGGTCAGGGTCAGCATTAGGGCCCAGGCGGGGTCATGAAGGGGGCCACGACACCACCGAGAGCCCTGCAACTCTCTCCCTGTGACTGCACCCAGGAGGTCAAGGTCAGGGTCAGGGCCCAGGCGGGGTCAGCCGCAATGCAATGACACCATGACCACGTGCCCACCTGGCAGCCTGGGGGTCAGGAAGGGTGGGGACACAGGGCAGCAGGCAGTGGGCTGGAAACGAGGAGGGCGGCAGGGTCAGCAACCCCTCTGGACTACAGACCTCAGCTTGGGCGGACGCAGCGAGCGGCACACACCAGAGGCGGGAAGAGCAGACCCGTCCGGCTGAGGCCTCGGGGTAGACGGCCCAGCGGGAGCAGAAAGGATGATGGGAAGGGGGTGAGGGGATGATGGGAAGGGGGCAAAGGATGATGGGAAGGGGGTGAGAGGATGATGGGAAGGGGGCAAAGGATGATGGGAAGGGGGTGAGAGGATAATGGGAAGGGGGCAAAGGATGATGGGAAGGGGGTGAGGGGATGATGGGAAGGGGGCAAAGGATGATGGGAAGGGGGCAAAGGATGATGGGAAGGGGGTGAGAGGATGATGGGAAGGGGGCAAAGGATAATGGGAAGGGGGTGAGGATGATGGGAAGGGGGCAAAGGATGATGGGAACGGGGCAAAGGATGGGAAGGGGGCAAAGGATGATGGGAAGGGGGCAAAGGATGATGGGAAGGGGGGGCAGGGCTAGAGGAGTCACGTGCACCGCGGTGGACGATGGGAAGGAGAAGGGGCCCAGGGGGTGCCTTCTGCTCGCTGGGCAGTAAGACTTCTGGCGTGGCCTTGGGGGCTTCGGTGATCGGTGATCGTGCCGTGGGGGCTCCGCAGGGTGCACACTCACTGCCCGGGCGCCTCTGGAGGCTGCTCTCCCCTCTGTATCCCGGCGCTGCCATGGAGCCAGTTGTCCTTCTGCGCAGGCGCTGCAGGTGAGGCCGACATGCGCTGTGGGCTGTGGTGGGGGCCGCGCTCATCCCAGCTGGGCGGACACGTGCGTCACAGGCCGGGCCTCCTGGTGCCCGCACCCTGGGCACACCCCGTCTCCATCTCCGATTTCTCCTCTGCCCCAGTCACCTCATTCTAGCCCCTGAAAGTCTGGCGTCAGCCTGTGGCCTGGGCGGACTGGAGCAGCCCGGGGACGGTGCGTTCGCTCCCCAGAGACCACAGCTGAGGAGCCGGGAGGAAGCGCCCCGGCTCCCGACCCTGCACGGAGGTCACCTCGGAGTAGTGGGATGAAGGGGGGCGTGATGGACTGTTCTGACTTTGCTAAATCGGCTGTAAAAGGGATGCATAACTTTCCTAAGGAGGGAAGACACTGAGTGAGCAGAGGCAGCTGGCCCGGAGGGGTCGGCCCAGGCCATTCCCGACCCAGGCAGAGCATCTGCACACGGGCGAGGGCCGGTGTGAGACCCAGAGCCGCCCAAGTGTGCACCCCAAGAACCTGCAGCAGCAGGTGCCGCTGATCCTCCACTGGAGCCGGCGTCCACAGGAGTGGGGAGCAAACAGGAGACTGTGACCCTCCTGTGATGGCTCCATGACTCCGGGGTCTCACTCCTCATCCAGCAGACCACCTATCCTGGCTCTTCCTGAATTTCCCTCGGTCCCTGTTTCTAGCCTGGCTTTGTCTGTGAAGCTGAAGGCAGCCTGGGGAAAACGTGCATTTTCTACAGGACATGAGCTGGTGACTTACATAATGGCTTAAATAAGCCCCAAACTCAAATAAGCTAGAATTCTCTTGGCCCATCAGAGGCCCATCATGAAGCTCCTTATTCCATCAAATGAACTGTGAGATGCCCATAAACATTAAGCATGGAGCTCCTCTCTGATGCAGGAGGGAAAGCAGCAGGAAGGAAGGCACCCGGGAGACCCAGATGCGCATCTTTGTTTATCCAGCCTGGCTCTGTGCCCCTCCTGCCCTTTCTCACCGCTGGGCTGGGGCAGGCAGCGGCCCGCCACCAACATCCTACGTGCAGATGATAGTTCTGCTCTGCTTGAGGTGGCTGGAGGTCAGTGTGCAAGGCTGAGGGCCGCCCGCAGATGGGGGCTGGCTCTTTCTTTCAGAGGAAGAGTAGGGAAACAGTCACTTCACTGCATCAGTGAGTCCCAGTTTGCTTTTTACTGTATTGCAAAACCCAAAGGCCTTACTTTCGTATCCGATTTAGGCAGTCACAGATTTGGTACGTTTTATTTTAGCAATATCCGAGTATTTTCCCGACAGAGTGGCGTAAAACTGACAAGCAAATTAAAAATGGAAAATTAACTCCAACTGGTTGTCTTCCAACTGCCATCAGTAAACAGGAAGATGAAGGTCAGAGAGAGAATGTGCCTTCGAGAGGGGGGTGTGATTGAAAGGCCGTCGGCAGTGCCGTTGCGGTTGGAATCAAGATCCTCTACTTATCTCACCAGGCGTTTTATCTGTATTTGTTTTACATTAGATTGGGAGTGGGATCCATTCCAAATGATGGTTTTAATCTTAGGAAACATAGTTGAAATTGCTAGCCAGAGTGCTGTTAGGAGGCATACACGCTGCTGAATTTTATACAACCCAGTTCCGTTTTCTTTTCCATGTTTAAGTTTTTCCCTGGGCGGGTCTCTCCTTCATTTTGCGTGCGTGCCAGGCTCGGGGGCTGGGGCTACCTGGTGAAAAGACTCGAGATTGCCTCTGCAGAGACTGCAGGAACGTGGGTGCGGGAAGTTGCCGGGGACTGAACTGTGCTCCTTCCCAGATTAATATATTGAAGCCCTCATCCCAACGTGACTGTACTTGAAGATGGGGCTTTTGCGAGATAATTAAGGTGAAATAAGGTCACTAGGGTTGGGCTCTAATCTGATGGGACTGATGTCTTTACGTGAAGAAGAAGAGACAGCAGGGAGGCTCTTGTCCCAGAAAAAGGCAGAGTGAGGACAAAGTGAGAAGCCAAAGAGAGAGGCCTCAGGAGAAACCAGCCATGCCAACACCTTCATCTTGCGTTTCTGGCCACCGGAACTGTAAGAAGGTGAACGGCTGCCATAAGGCGTCCAGCCTGTGTGCTTGTTACTGGTGTCCTGGCAGGCACATACCAAACGAAGCTAATGATGGAGAGGAAGAGAAGATGAACTGGGACCTGTCTCCATCAACCCTCAGTTGTCCAGAGACTTAAACAGAACTGAGCAGGACGGGGATAGTGGCCTCGTTTTGCTGCCCTGGGAGAAGGCTGGCTTTGGCAGTGGTGAGAGGGCGGCACCTCCTCCAGGGTGGCTCCTCAGCTCCTCACTTCAGGGCTGCGTGGTGTTGGGGCTCCCTTTGGAAGGGCCGGCTGTGTCACGTCATGATGGTGGGCAGGTGGGAAGAAGGGCAGCTCCTCTGCATTTTCTGTTTCTTGTCCAGACTCTGTGCTGCCTGATTGCAGGGTCTCAACACCCCAGCCACCTGCAGAAAGGCCCCAATTCCGCTCCTCAGACCCCTGGGGGTGGGACTCTCAGAAGCCCCAGAGGAAGGCCCTGCCCACCTTTGTCTTCCGTAACCTCTAAGCCTGGCTTTCTGGATCTCCTCCTGCTGGGATTAAGCCAGATCACTCGGAGCCAAATCACTAACTATCAAATCACCTAAAACTAATTGGCTTAATTATCAATTTGCCTAATGGTATATTTAACTAAAATCTATATTTATCAAATTTGCATTGCTCACGTGACAGCAATTCCACCTCCATCTGAGGTTCCGCATAGATTCTCTCGTCTTTTTCTGTGTTTGCTTGTTCTTGACGATGTCAACAGTTTTTGGCTGGTCTAAGGATGTTTCTATCTCATTGTAATTTTTCAGATAAGAATTGATCACATTTATATCCACCCTCTAAGTGAATATAAATAAGAATTGGTCAGCTTTGTCTTCATCTGATGAGTTTTTGAGAAGCCTTTTTTCTTCTTTGTGACCCGTATCGTTGGTTTGCCTGTGTTTTGAGAGGGTCTCAGCTGTGTCGGAGAAGAGGGAGGGGAGTAGCGGGATCATGGGCCACCGTGGCCTCGACTTCCCCAGCTCAAGTGATTCCCCTTCCACGAGTAATTGAGACCACAGGTGTGTACCACTGTGTCTGACTAATTAAAAAATAGATTTTCTTCTTCTGTAGAGACAGGGTCTCACTACGTTGCCCAGGCTGGGTTTTTTTGTTAAGATTGGACGAATATCCTTTTGTTTTCAGCAGTTTGACTGTGATGGAAATAAACACTAGTTTTCTGTGTGTTCATCGAATTCGAAGTTCTTACATCTGTGGGCGGGTATATTCCATCCCTTTTATCAAGTGCCAGCATCTCTTCTGTTTCCTCTCCCCAGACCTTCTGACGGAAGGGATCATCTTGTCAGAATCTGATAATCGGGTCACTTTTAATCCTGTTTAATTGTGAAATTAATGTAAACATTTTTGTCTGACTTAAAGTAACTGATTGCTTTTATTAAAGGTTATAAATGCTTATTAAATGAAACTCCGGAGAACTGAAACAAGAAACAGGTGGCCCTGTAGGTTCCAGGGAAAAGTATCTTTTAAAAGTGTAGATCAAAGGGATTCTAAAACTGCCTTACATTATGACTGGACATTGAATTCACATTTCTCTGGCCTACCCCCCCCCCCCGCCACCCCGTGTTTACTGTGAGAAGCCTTCAGGAATGTCTGTTCAGCATCCGGTCACCGAGGAGCTGCCTCTACCTCCGCATCTAAACCACACCGAGGCCCCTCGGCTCCCCTTCTTTAAACTTCCTTGCTAGCAGGAGCACAAAGGCCATCACGGCGGAGACTGTGCGGCGGTGAGGAGGCCCCGCTCATGGAGCCTGCTCTAGAAACCCCTGATGACTATGGGCCCAGGGATTTGATTCCTGACAGAGATCCTCTCCCTGACCAAACTCCACACAAGCTCCTGAACTTTCAGTGGGACCTTGACTTTGAGACCCCTGTGCTTGTCTCTGCATTGTCAGCTCTGTAAGACCCCCCACCCTAGATAACAGGTCAGGAGACCTCCCCAGGTGCTGCTGCTCACCCGGGCCTGTCTTGAGCAAGAATCCTGTTAGGTTGCTTTCGCCAGAGGCTCCCGAGCCCGGCGTTTTTTCTTGGTAATTTCCCATCTGGCCCCCACGCTGCTCCTCGGTTGTGATCCCCGGACTCCTGCTGTCTTCAGAGCTGAATCCGGTCTCTTCCCCCGTTCAGGAAGGCCCGAGTGAAACGTGCTGTTCCCACGTCAGCTGCTGCCCAGCTCTGCTTCCCTTCCTCCCTGTAGCAGGGTCTTCCAGGCCGCGGGTTAGCCCCTTTCACACTCACGAGGGGGGGGGGCCTGGGGTTTCCTCCTCACTTGATTCTCAGAAATGAGGAGTCTGCGGTAGATGTGTCTAGATTCTTAGATGAATATTCTGATTTTTGTTCTTGTATTTTCTTTGCCCATTTGCAAGCAGATACAGTTTCCTGCAGACGAATCCAAGAGTCTCATGATGGCCCAGTCCTGTTCTTCCTCTGACTTAGTCTGTAAAGGCAGGTGTATTTATGCTAATACGGCTTTTCCCGGATTCCTAGAAACCTAACACGGAAATCCCTTAGTCTCCTGGTAGCGTCTCCCGTGCCCAGTCCCATAATTAGGCCCCAACTGCCAGCCACGCAGTTTTCACTGCCCAGCCCTGGCTTCCCAAGGCTGCAGTCCTGTTCCCAACCTGGAGGCCGCTCCTGCTCCCATGGCCCTTGTCCCCCCTCCTGGGGCTCCCTGGCCACCTGTGTCTGAGCTGGTCTCTGCTCAGAATCCCCATCAGGGTCTTTTTCTTAAAGGGCCCAGACCTCAGTTCCATTCTTTCCAAACACTGGGGACGCCTCCACATGCAGGCCTGGGCGTCCTGCCCCATGTCCCCTTGATTTGGCATGGGCATTCTTTGGTCCTTTGGGAGGTGCATATCAAATCATGCCAGCAAAAAATGAGGACGAAAATGTAAACCAAAGGAAGACTGAGCCTGCAAAGCTCTTGCCCTGCGTCCCTGCGGTCCCGGCCCTGCCCGGCAGCTCCTCAGGGCTGTGCAGTTCTGTGAATGCCTCGAACGCCCAGCGCCGGGTTAATGTTGCTGGGCACTGGGGGTGGTCATAACCGTTTTCTTTAGAAGGCCATTTGGTTCCTGTTATTTGGGAACAGCAATACACAGGGCTGGAAAACTGTCACGAAGCCAGACAGTTACCCCCAGCTTCTGTGCGGAAGATCAGCGGAGGGTGATGAGGACTTGGGGTTTTCAGCAGTCTACCTTGAGGAGACCCAGCAAACAGCAGATATCGTTAGCAAAATGAAATGCGCTTCGAACCACGGAAAGGCCGGCAGGTTGAGTCATTACTCCCGCTTCCACGGTACCTCATTGCCGCGGGGAGAGACCAAATTAAAAAAGAGGAAGAAAGGAATTAAAGTGGCTCTTCGGGTATACTGTGTCAGCTACAATTTAAAGAATAATGAAGCATGTCTTATTGCAGAGGTTAAGAGATTAGCGGTCCCTTAATTATCAGAGATATGTACTCACATCCCTTCTAGGCTCCTAAGTAAACCGTTTACTGGAATCATCTTGCTCCACTCTGCGATTATGGAAATCTGTTGACTTAATACAGCAGAAGATGCCTTTAAAGCGTGTGTGCGCCTGTGGCTGCTGCCTGTCGCCGTACAAATTAATTTTCTCACATTTAACCGGCCTGACCCTACATACCTCGTTAAATGTCACGCTGAGCAGGATGCAGCCGTGACTGGGCAGATGGGGCTGCACGGTCACGCGAGGACTCCTGTGGGGACAGGCCAGCTGTGCGGGCCCTCGGAGCGGCTGCAGGCAGGTTGATGAGGATGCTGCCAAGGACAGAGAACGCCGTGCAGGCCGGGAGCGCCGAGAGGGCAGAGGATGCCTGGCTCCGTCCAGCTCCTCTGTTCCCAGTGCTGGGAGGCTTCCGGTGTGGCGTCTTTTTCTTACGAATATTGTTAAGCTTGTCAGGAAAATTAAGTTATCGTCAGTAAGGTAATAACAGAAGCCAGAGCACGGCTGCAGAGGCGAGTATGGAGAATCCTAAGACTAAAGTGTAAAGAAGAGGACTTCACGGAGGAGGGAGGGGCAGGGTTCACGGCGGCCAGACAGCTTCAGAGTCATCAGCGTGTGGGCTGTGGGACCCGTCAGGCGTGGCCACAGCACCTCAGCATCAACCACAGAGCCAGATGGCTGCTCTGTGGCCACCGAGGCCCAGGCCTTCGCTCCTTCCGTTGCTGGCCGGGGTGCAGCGTCGCCCACTTCTTACTGTCCCCCAAGCCATGGGGTCTGGGTGTAGGGGACGCTCACCCCCTTCAGCCTCGCTCCCCAGCTCCCTCCGCCCAGGTGGCCCGGACACAGGGTCCCACAGAGGACTCCAAGGCTCTGGAAGGGGCAGGCCCCGAGGCAGGGTGGGGGTGTCGCGCGGGCCTCGGGGATGAACTGGCGATGCGTGAGGTTGCAGGGAGTATGAAGTTCTGGAAAACAGACCTCCAAGATGCTGCCCGTTTTGCATCACATTTTAAAGCTTCCAGGTAATGAAGAAAAGACTGATTTAACTAAATAAACATTTCAACCTTCAGGCCAAAGACAACGCTCACACCTAAAATAATGGCCCCGATGGGCTGGGGACAGCTTTTGCAAAGTGAGTTAAAGGGCCTGCGTCGGCTTAAGAGAAGTGGGCAGTGGGACGGGATGGGGCAGCCCATCCTCCGTGAGTCCTCCTTCTCCGTCGGCTGCTCCCACGCCCTCCACAGCTCCAAACTCTGGAGACAGCACCTGCAGGAGCCCTCCTGGGTGCTCCAGGGTGTCTTGGGCTCACTGTGATCAACACTGGACCTCCACTCCCTAGACAGTCCACCCCTGTCTCTCCCCACTACTTCCAAATCCCACGGGCGCTGCCTCCTCCACCCCTCCAGGATGCTTCTGTGGTCAGCGTTCCTATGGCACCATCCTCTTCTCCCACCTGGACTACTGTGGCCGGCCCTTATCCACTCAAGGGTCCACTTTCCAGGGAAGGCTTCCCCCACCACCCACAGGGAGACGCAGCCCTCTTGAGCCCCTGCCACGGAAGGAGGACTCTGCCTGTGTCAGAGTTGGTGACAGATGGCCTGGAGGATGCTGGCCACTGTTGGCTGTGTGGAGAAGGGCTTGGGTAGGACCCTGGGCAGTTGGCCTGGAGCCGGGCATCACCTGCTGCCCTCTGCTTCAGAGCCCACATCTGTCTCTCCAGGGCCGAAGCTGCTGTCCGCTGGACTCTGTTACTGGCGACCAGTGCTTAGTGATGGATAAAACAGGACTCAGGCAAACAGACGCCAAGCCAGAATGTATGTGCTCCTTTGCTCATTCGCTGTGACTGTGACTGCAGAGTGGGAATCTTCACCTGAGCAGGGGCGACTTTCTGCTTTTGCACGTTGTACCAGTGACCAGAGAGGGGTCACTGAGTACCGGTACAGACCGACTTTCTGCGTTTGCCTGCTGTGCCATCTCCTGCTCATATGCCACTGGCCTTTGCCCTCCTTCCTCGTTAGTATGAAACTGAGATAATCGTGGGTCAGGACTCAGGCCTCTGTGCCCAGATGCAGAGGGGCTGCTCCATGCAGCGACACAGACCCCAGCGCCGCCCGGCACGGGCTCTGCAGGAGCTGCCGGGTGCATGCGCACAGCCCCCTTCCTTGTCGCCCTTCATTTCATTAAAGGGCCGAACAACTAGGCATGAACAATTAGGATAACCTGAGCGAGGTGGCTCACCCCTATAGTCCCAGCACTTTGGGAGGCCAAGGTGGGTGGATCACGAGGCCAGGAGATTGAGACCATCCTGCCCAACATAGTGAAACTCCATCTCTACTAAAAATAACAAAAATTATCTGGGCATGGTGGTCGGCACCTATAGTCTCAGCTACTCAGGAGACTGAGGCAGGAGAGTCAGTTGAACCCAGGAGGTGGAGGTTGCAGTGAGCTGAGATGGAGCCACTGCACTCCTGGGCAACAGAGCAAGACTCTATCTCAAAAAAAAAAAAAAAAAATTAGGATAAAATCTCTTCACATTGAGAACTAAAAATAAAATCCTAAGCTCCCAAATAGACTGAACAGACCCTGTCTTGACCATGGAGGATCCCAGAGGAACCCCAGAAACTGAGTTTCCAGCCATAGTGAGACAAGAGGTCAGACATGCCTCATGGCACAGACAGCAACCGAGCAGCATTGGTGTTAGAGACCACACAACCAGAAGAACAGACCCTGTGGCCAGAGGGCACCGAGCCGTGGACAGAGTCAGCAGAGCAGACCCTGTGGCCAGAGGGCACCGAGTCGTGGACAGAGTCAGCAGAACAGACCCTGTGGCCAGAGGGCACCGAGCCGTGGACGGAGTCAGCAGAGCAGACCCTGTGGCCAGAGGGCACCGAGCCGTGGACGGAGTAAACAGAGCAGACCCTGTGGCCAGAGGGCACCGAGCCGTGGACGGAGTCAGCAGAACAGACCCTGTGGCCAGAGGGCACCGAGCCGTGGACAGAGTCAGCAGAGCAGACCCTGTGGCCAGAGGGCACCGAGCCGTGGACGGAGTAAACAGAGCAGACCCTGTGGCCAGAGGGCACCGAGCCGTGGACAGAGTCAGCAGAACAGACCCTGTGGCCAGAGGGCACCGAGCCGTGGACGGAGTCAGCAGAGCAGACCCTGTGGCCAGAGGGCACCGAGCCGTGGACGGAGTCAGCAGAACAGACCCTGTGGCCAGAGGGCACCGAGCCGTGGACAGAGTCAGCAGAGCAGACCCTGTGGCCAGAGGGCACCGAGCCGTGGACGGAGTAAACAGAGCAGACCCTGTGGCCAGAGGGCACCGAGCCGTGGACGGAGTCAGCAGAACAGACCCTGTGGCCAGAGGGCACCGAGCCGTGGACGGAGTCAGCAGAACAGACCCTGTGGCCAGAGGGCACCGAGCCGTGGACGGAGTCAGCAGAGCAGATCCTGTGGCCAGAGGGCACCGAGCCGTGGACGGAGTAAGCAGAACAGACCCTGTGGCCAGAGGGCACCGAACCGTGGACGGAGTAAGCAGAACAGACCCTGTGGCCAGAGGGCACCGAGCCATGGACGGAGTCAGCAGAACAGACCCTGTGGCCAGAGGGCACCGAGCCGTGGATGGAGTCAGCAGAGCAGATCCTGTGGCCAGAGGGCACCGAGCCGTGGATGGAGTCAGCAGAGCAGACCCTGTGGCCAGAGGGCACCGAGCCGTGGACGGAGTCAGCAGAACAGACCCTGTGGCCAGAGGGCACCGAGCCGTGGACAGAGTCAGCAGAGCAGACCCTGTGGCCAGAGGGCACCAAGCCGTGGACGGAGTAAACAGAGCAGACCCTGTGGCCAGAGGGCACCGAGCCGTGGACGGAGTCAGCAGAACAGACCCTGTGGCCAGAGGGCACCGAGCCGTGGACGGAGTCAGCAGAACAGACCCTGTGGCCAGAGGGCACCGAGCCGTGGACGGAGTAAGCAGAGCAGACCCTGTGGCCAGAGGGCACCGAGCCGTGGACGGAGTCAGCAGAACAGACCCTGTGGCCAGAGGGCACCAAGCCGTGGATGGAGTCAGCAGAGCAGACCACAGACTTCCCCAGTGACGTTTGAAAGTGAGGCCATGTCGGGCAGGACCTTGTTGGTTTACAGAGCTGCACGTGCGTGTTTGCACAGGTCTGTGCTCCTAGGTGCATTCTCGCAGGCTCACATGTGCCTCTTTCGGATCTGTGTGTCTGTTCATGTGCACACGGATGCATGCACACAGCTGCATGTGTGCACATGTCTGTGCATGTGTGTGTATGTGCCCATGTGCAGACACGCATCTGCCTGTGTGCGCAGGTGTCCAGGTCTCCTCAGGCCACATGGGCTCCCCGGTGAAGCTGCTGGCACTGAGAGCCTAAGCGCCTTAACCTTTGCACCTGCTTCTGTGTCTATCAGGACTGTGGTCCAGATGCCTCTGGGCCCATTTCACTCCCTGACTCTGTCTTGACCCTAAGAAATACTGAGGGTTTGTCATTGCATTTAATGCCAATTGCTGTTATTTATACCAAGAAATTCAGGAAAGGAAAAATGTGCATACCCAGAGAAGTGTGAATCTGATAGCTGATCAGTCCTTTAAGAGGTGCTAAATGCAAACAGCCTGACTTTTGCCATTTATAAATTATTTGGTTCATTACGACAAACGGCGTTTGACATTCTTCTGTCAGGGTGGAAAGAGAGCAATTCGCTGGGTTTTAGGTTGTGAGCAGATACGGCTGCACTCATTATGGCAGGAAATGCCAATTAGAACCAGAAAAATGAGAAGAATTGGCTAAATTTTCTCATCAATTGTTACTTATTTGTGTGTCTGATGTGACAAGTCCAAATCTGGAATGCCATTTCTGCCTGATTGATTTAGAAACTGTTTTCCCAGAAATAACGAATGTCAGCCTCCTATAAAACCTCAGCGGGCGAGAGCAAGCCACTTCCTGCATCACGAATGGACACAGAGCTTGGTGCCTGTACACACAGGTGCACACACACGCCTCCCACACAAACTCAAATGCCAGCCTCCTGTAAAACCTCAGCGGGCGAGAGCAAGCCACTTCCTGCATCACGAATGGACACAGAGCTTGGTGCCTGTACACACAGGTGCACACACACGCCTCCCACACAAACTCAAATGCCAGCCTCCTGTAAAACCTCAGCGGGCGAGAGCAAGCCACTTCCTGCATCACGAATGGACACAGAGCTTGGTGCCTGTACACACAGGTGCACACACACGCCTCCCACACAAACTCAAATGCCAGCCTCCTATAAAACCTCAGCGGGCGAGAGCAAGCCACTTCCTGCATCACGAATGGACACAGAGCTTGGTGCCTGCACACACAGGTGCACACACACGCCTCCCACACAAACTCAAATGCGTGTCCCATGTCCACATGGTTGCACACTGCACCCCAGACCCACACCACACGCCCACACCCCCACCCTGTACTCACACCGTTTGTCCAGGCCGCGTTCAGAAGCCTACCTGCTGTGCCAGAAAACAGAATCTTAACTGCACATTTCATATTGCGTTGTACCTTCAGCGCTTTGACAGCCTTGGAGTGAGATACAACATTCAAAGGGTGGCCTTGCTGCCTGTGGCTTGCGTGACTGTCAGCAAATCATGTAAAGATGGAGCTGACCTCCCACTTATGGTCAGCTCTGAATGAGATGCAGCAGATGAGGAGTGAGCATGGGACTGTGGCCATGCGGTGTCCACGAGGAGAGGCTCTGGGCACTCTGTGCACTTGGCCATGACTCCAGCCACCACCCTTTGTCCGGCAGCCCCTGCACTGGCCCCTCCAGTGGAATGTAAGCTCCCCAACACTGTCCTGTTCCAGCTTTCATTGCTGTCCCCAGGGTCAGCCTTGTGCTGGGCACATTAGGCAGCATGTGAAGGGTGGGGAGGTGTGGTCAGTGCCCTCTGATGTCCTTACCCTAAATCCACTGGCACCACCTCCTGTGGCAGCAGGCAGGGATCTCTGAATTTGGGGTAAAATGCAAGAGAGGCCATGGTGTCCTGTGCCCCTGGCCACTCCTGAGGACCATAGGGCATCCTGCTCACTGCCTGAATCTGAGCAGCAGGAGAAGCAGACGAAGTTTCCTAACAGGGAGGTGTGTCCCCTTCATCCCAGAGAGCTGGGAGCGGAGTGGGAGTGAGAATAAGAAGACTCGTAGGTACACAGAGAGCCCTTCAGACAGGCCTGTCCAGGGGAGTATTTGCGAAATGCAGAGCTCTGTTCTGCAGGGCCGCCTCCCCACCACGTGGTGTGCAGTCAGCAGCTGTATATATATTATTTATTTAGTTTTACATGTTTTTGAGATGGAGTCTGTCACCCAGCCTGGAGTGCAGTGATGTGATCTCAGCTCACTGCAACCTCTGCCTCCCTGGTTCAAGTGATTCTTCTGCCTCAGCCTCCCAAATAGCTAAGATTACAGGCACGTGCCACCATTTTTGTATTTTTTGTTTTTTGGTGTTTTTTTTTTTTTTTTTTTTTGTATTTTTAGTGGAGGTGGGGTTTCACCATGTTGGCCAGGCTCGTCTTGAACTCCTGGCCTCAGGTGATTCACCCGCCTCCCAAAGTGTAATCCGAAATGCTGGAATTATAGGCATGAGCCACTGTGCTCAGCAGGCAGCTGTATATTTTAAAACAGTGTGGTGTGTTGTGACAGACTGTGTGTTTGTCTATGTGCATGTGTGTGTGGTGTGTGCATGCGTGTACCCGTGTGTGCATGTGGATGGATGCATGTGATGTGTGTATATGTGTGCACAATTGTGTGGTATGTGCATGTGTGCACTCGTGTGTGCCTGTGGATACATGTGTGGGCATGCACAATCATGTGATATGTGTGTGTGTGCACCTGTGTGAGTGTGCATGCATGGGGGAACCAAGCATAGGAAGATGGCCACAGGGTCATTTGTGCACATGCATGGGGTAGGTGCACGTGTGTGTACTTGTGAGAATGCATGTGTGCATGTATGCGCACTTCTGATAATGCACGTGTGTTTTCACTGCGCGCTTGCATGTGTGTGCACATGTGTATGTGTGTATATGCGCATGAATGTGTATGCATGTATGTGCACTTGTGTACGTGTGTATATGCGAATGAATGTGTATGCATGTGTGTGCACTTGTGTACGTGTGTATATGCGCATGAATGTGTATGCATGTGTGTGCACTTGTGTACGTGTGTATATGCGCATGAATGTGTATGCATGTGTGTGCACATGTGTACGTGTGTATATGCGCATGAATGTGTATGCATGTGTGTGCACATGTGTACGTGTGTATATGCGCATGAATGTGTATGCATGTGTGTGCACATGTGTACGTGTGTATATGCGCATGAATGTGTATGCATGTGTGTGCACATGTGTACGTGTGTATATGCGCATGAATGTGTATGCATGTGTGCACATGTGTACGTGTGTATATGCGCATGAATGTGTATGCATGTGTGTGCACTTGTGTACGTGTGTATATGCGCATGAATGTGTATGCATGTGTGTGCACTTGTGTACGTGTGTATATGCGCATGAATGTGTATGCATGTGTGTGCACTTGTGTACGTGTGTATATGCGCATGAATGTGTATGCATGTGTGTGCACTTGTGTACGTGTGTATATGCGAATGAATGTGTATGCATGTGTGTGCACATGTGTACGTGTGTATATGCGCATGAATGTGTATGCATGTGTGTGCACATGTGTACGTGTGTATATGCGAATGAATGTATGCATGTGTGTGCACATGTGTACGTGTGTATATGCGCATGAATGTGTATGCATGTGTGT
Organism: Callithrix jacchus; assembly: GCF_049354715.1. Classification (NCBI taxonomy): domain Eukaryota; kingdom Metazoa; phylum Chordata; class Mammalia; order Primates; family Cebidae; genus Callithrix; species Callithrix jacchus. The sequence goes on along the minus strand of NC_133502.1, from coordinate 218,202,597 downwards.
GCACATGTGTACGTGTGTATATGCGAATGAATGTGTATGCATGTGTGTGCACATGTGTACGTGTCTATATGCGAATGAATGTGTATGCATGTGTGTGCACATGTGTACGTGTCTATATGCGAATGAATGTGTATGTATGTGTGTGCACATGTGTACGTGTGTATATGCGCATGAATGTGTATGCATGTGTGTGCACATGTGTACGTGTGTATATGCGAATGAATGTATGCATGTGTGTGCACATGTGTACGTGTGTATATGCGCATGAATGTGTATGCATGTGTGTGCACTTGGGAGAATGCAGCTGTGTGTGCACTGCATGAATGCATGTGTGTGGGTGTGTCCACGTGTGAGAATGCGTGTGTACAATGCACATGCGCACGTGTGTTTTCCAGTGTCAGGGCCTTTGCACTTAGCCCAGTCAACCCTGAAGCTCTTTAGTCAGATGTGACCCTAGAAAAAATAAATACAAACGGAACCCAACTCCTTCCTCCCTTTTTCTTTTGTTGTGAAAATGTTAATCTACCGTGTGTGGGGCTTTGGCAGAGCCTCATGCATTACCAGGCCTCCTGCCCCACTGGGCACCACTCATGGAACTAAAATAAAACGATTTCTTCATGTGAATGGTCATAATATTCGGGCCTGCAGTGATGTCTGTCTTTAAACTTGGTCTGCTAGATGAATTGAGGTCTGCTAGCGAAATGGAAATACTTTGATGCCGGGTGCGGGTGCGGGCATGCTCTCACCTTGTTAAGCTCAGCCGCCCCAAAAGCACATCACTTTCTCTCACTGTGGTGGGGACATCTCCATTGCAGCCCATGATGCCTCCGTATAAAACAGTTTGTCAAAAAGGTGGCCCCTTTCCTTGAACCAGAAGAAAAAAGAGAATAAGAACGAGAAGCTCCAACACCTTGTGCTGCCTCCTAGTATGTGGGCGCCTGAGGAGGCTCTCCCCGCTCACACCCCCACCCCGCCCTGGGGACCCCCCTGAGGGAAACTCTGAGGCTGCACCGCTGGTGCTGGGTCTGGAGCTAAGAGCAGGGCAGGGCAAGTCCACAGCACCCCTGCAGCACCTCGAAGACCTGCCTGGCTCCAGGATCCTGAGCCTCCAGGGCAGGGGCACCACCTGGGGCCTACGGAGCCCTTAGTCCTGCTCAGCAGAGTACACCCCTGCCACACGCCCCTCTGTGGTCAGACCTCAGCTCAGAGCCTGGTGAGGGGTGAGCCATGGAACTGCTTTCAAATCCTCCTGCCCAGGGCCCATGCTGCACGCCTTCTCTAGCTTGGGCTTGGGGGAAATGGGAACAAAGTGTGGACCCAGAGGGACTCAACAGTAGTGCTCTCTACAGATGCCAGGGCTCCCTACAGAGGGAGTCTATGGCAGTGCTCTCTACGGATACCAGTGCTCCCTACAGAGGGAGTCTATGGCAGTGCTCTCTACGGATGCCAGTGTTCCCTACAGAGGGAGTCTATGGCAGTGCTCTCTACGGATGCCAGTGCTCCCTACAGAGGGAGTCGATGGTAGTGCTCTCTACGGATGTCAGTGCTCCCTACAGAGGGAGTCTATGGCAGTGCTCTCTACGGATGCCAGTGCTCCCTACAGAGGGAGTCTATGGCAGTGCTCTCTACGGATGCCAGTGTTCCCTACAGAGGGAGTCGATGGCAGTGCTCTCTACGGATGCCAGTGCTCCCTACAGAGGGAGTCGATGGTAGTGCTCTCTACGGATGTCAGTGCTCCCTACAGAGGGAGTCTATGGCAGTGCTCTCTACGGATGCCAGTGCTCCCTACAGAGGGAGTCTATGGCAGTGCTCTCTACGGATGCCAGTGCTCTCTACGGATGCCGGTGCTCCCTACAGAGGGAGTCTATGGCAGTGCTCTCTACGGATGTCAGTGCTCCCTACAGAGGGAGTCGATGGTAGTGCTCTCTACGGATACACTGCTCTCTATCAAGGGAGTCTATGGCAGTGCTCTCTACGGATGTCAGTGCTCCCTACAGAGGGAGTCTATGGCAGTGCTCTCTACGGATGCTAGTGCTCCCTACAGAGGGAGTCTATGGCAGTGCTCTCTACGGATGCTAGTGCTCCCTACAGAGGGAGTTGATGGTAGTGCTCCCTACAGAGGGAGTCTATGGCAGTGCTCTCTACAGATGCCAGTGCTCCCTACAGAGGGAGTCTATGGCAGTGCTCTCTACGGATGCTAGTGCTCCCTACAGAGGGAGTCTATGGCAGTGCTCTCTATGGCTGCTAGTGCTCCCTAAAGAGGGAGTCGATGGCAGTGCTCCCTACAGAGGGAGTCTATGGCAGTGCTCTCTATGGATGCCAGTGCGCTCTATCGAGAACTGAGGCAAGCCTGGGAGGATGGTGCAGGAGGAGCCGGAATCCTGGTGCCAGGGCCTGCTGTGTGGACTGATTCTGTGGCTTGTGCCCCACACCCCACATGCAGTCGACAGAGGGGCTTCCCGGGACCTCTGGGCCCAGGAGAGATCACGCTTCAGGGGCGTCCTTGGGCTGTGATGTTCCCCGCCCCGTCCTACAGGTGCTTCTGAGAACCGGGCAGTAAAGTCATTTCTTGTCCCTGGAGCATTCATTTCTGGCCTATCCATGTTTAAATAAAACTTTTATATATCTCAATAATTATATCAATAGATCTTAATCTAGGTAATTAAAATTCAACAAGACATTCCCAAGGATATAACAAACACCCACAAGCCACTTTAACGACCACAAGCTGTTCCCCTGAAGGGACGTGTCCTCACCCGGGGGTGGGGGAGGACTCGGGCGGGAGCCTCTTCAGGCTCCTCCAAGACGGGCACCTGGCGGCATGTTTTCATTAAGTATTTTACGAGCCTGCGCCAGATCCTTTAGTAAGGTGACACGCGGTGCAGGATAGAGAATGCAGCAGGGCCGTGGCATGGCTCGGTGAGTTGCTGGCCTTCTCTGAGGTGCTAAAACTCTGGGAGGGCGACCCCGGGCTCCCGTGGACATGGATCCACTTGGATGACATCTCCTGCAAACCTGCAGTGCAGGTGCAGGGCCAGCAGCTGCAAAGGTCACACGAGGAGGCGTGGAGGGCTGCGGCTTGATGTCACCGGCTCTTTGCTGCGGTGTTTGATGACACCAGGATGCATGGCATGTTCCAGTTTTGGTGAGCTGTGTTTCACACTGGTGGAAGGAGGCCAGGCTGGCCTGCACTACGCTGCATCTGTCAGCCCCCGTCTAAGCGTCTTCTGTAGGGCAGTGGGGAGGGTCGCCAAGGTTGGGGGTCAGTAATGACCAGGGCAGGGGGGCTGCTGCTTCAGGGTGGGGGCCAGCAAGGCGCCCTCTGGCTCCAGCAGCCATGATTCTCTGGCCCTCATGTGTCTCACCTCTAAAATGGGCAATGATGGGACACACCTCAGGGCTGCATTGAGGGGAGGTGGTGCTGGAAAGCGGTCAGGGAGGTCAGAGAAGTCAGGTCTCCAGCTCTGCACTCACCGCCCAGTCCTTGGGGGTCGGGAACTGTTGCTCAGATGGCCTCTGGTCCTGTCCCTCGCTCTACCGACTGGCCGTGGAAGTTCTTCAGGGTCATCCTGCGCCAGTGCCATGGCAGGGGCAGAGAGGCCATGGGGTAGTGGTCTGCGCTCTTGGGGACTGGAGGATCACAGGAAATAGAGCTGTCCTAGGGCTGGTGTGCCTCCCTTCCTGTCTGCAGTCAGCTCAGGCATGGCTGAGATGGGATGGTGCCTCACACCTGGATGGGGAATCCACCTGGACTAGAATCTGAATCTCATGAGTCAGCAGGATTCAGGCCTCCAGCCAGAGGTGGACCTGCTGCCTGTGGTTCCTGGGTTTCCCACAGAGCTGGGGGCTCTAAGAGGAGCTGGGAGCAGTGAGAGCTCTGCGTAAGGCCGGGAGCCCAGTGTCTAACAAGATGTGGTGGCCAGGGTCCAAGGGGCAAAAATTTATTTAGCAGAGTTGAGAATTGTTGTGGGACCCACTGTCCCAGCTGTTGGATGCCACGTGTGGGTTGAGCCACTGTGGCTGCCATCACAGTCCACTCTTAGGTGGTGATGGGAGGTCAGTAACCCCAGGTGACCGTTCCTGAGCAAAAATTGAAAGGGGCTTTGCAGGGAAAGATGGGGCAGAGAAAAACAGGAGGGGCTGGATCAGGCGTAGAATCCGGAGGTCAAGACCCATCCCTCCTCCCTCCTTCCCTCCCGTTCTCCCCTTCACTTGAACAGAACTGAGGAGAACTGAGTTTACTTCAGTATCAGTGCATTTATGTAAATCCTTTCCTGAAACATCCAAGGGTCTTGAAGAATAAATGAAATGCCGATTAAAATGCCTGTGCCTGGCATGAAATAGATGTTGAGGAAGTGGTGAGTTATTTTTATCATTGTTACTTGGTACAACACGAGTGTTATGAATAACGTAGAGCTCTTTGTAATCGGCATTGACGCCGGCATTGAACGGGACCATCTAAACTTGAGCAGTGGCTTCCTGTGGGCTGCAGTGTGGCCCTGATGAGCCCGTGGCACACAGCACTGAACAGGACACATTCGTGCATAGGTCTTTGCCTTGGAGACAGACGAGCTTTGTGGGCTGAGTGAGGTTTTCTGCTTCCTATTCCATGGAATCAAAAGAGTTAGCATCAGGAAGGGTGGGACTGTGGAGGAGGGGGTAGCGTAAGCCATTGGAATATCAGTTTCAGGGCAAAACCGAACAGAGCACTGCTGTGGAGGGTCAGTGGGTCGGCCTCAGTTGGATGGGAAGGTATTTAGGGACTTTTGGATTTAGCATTCCCGTAGTTTTGTGACGGTGAAAGACAGGCCGTGACAGTCGGAGGAGAGGCCCCTCCACCTCATCACTTTGAGCCCTGGAGGAGGAGAAGCGGGATTCGTTTGTGTGCTTGGTGATGGATAGGAAACCAGTGCACGTGCACGGCAGAGGTTCAGGAGTCAGGTTTGGGAGTCGCTTCCTGCAGGGGGAGCCAGAGCGAAGGTCAGAGCGGGATCTTGCTGTTGACCTTCAGCTCAGGCTCAAGTGTGAGCCCGAAGTTGGTGTTTGTAGAGGCTTATATCCACGACACGTCAGAAGAAGCAGGCACAATTCCTTCCTCCACCGCAGCCGATGAGAACATGCAGGAAGCATTGCCAGCAGGCCTTCCCTGATAACCTCACGCTGCCTCTCGGGGATCCCACCCGGTCCAGCTTGTCTCCCATGCTGTACGCAGTCTCACTCGTTATTAATAAAATGTCACTCCCTACAGAACTCAATACAATGATATTTTTGCTATATTTACATTAAAACCAACAGATGTTAGCAAGTCAACGTCATTTATTATATAAGACATGATGACAATACAATTAGTATTTTTAAAACTGTAATTGTAAAATTGACCTTATTAAAATTCCACTTCCTCCATAATTAAAAAAAAACTAATTACTTGTAGTAATTGGACCAGAAATGACATTTTCAGTTCATTAATATTCAGCAAATTGTCGTTGAAGATGTTCTTGGCACGGTGCACTGTCAGCCTCTTGCATTTCTGTTCGTTTCTTATTTAAAAGTCATCTGGAAATAATAGTTTGCATTTTAACAAGATGTGTATCCATGAATTGATTTTATAAATAAAGTTTTTAATTGCTAATTAATTTGTGGGGCTATGTCTCTGTAACATTCTCCAGGCGAGAATGTGGGGGACTGGCACGCTGAGCCCGGCTCCCGGCCTGGATGGAGCCCGCCCACTGCTGGTACTGCTTTTGCAAGCCGTGAGGCAGTCCGGGACCCGGGCCACGCTCTGCTGCTCCTGAAAGCCTCCGCCTGATCACTCGGCCTGGAAGGTGGAGGCAAATCAAAATAGCAGAGTGTGAACTAGTTTTGTGATTTACTGGGCTCAGCTGAGATTTTTAAAGACTGGAAATCAAGCCACTTAGGGCTTCCCTGGCCAAGTGGTTCCTCCGGTGTCACAGCAGACACCGTCTGGCCTGCGGTCAGGGGAGGGTTACTCTCTGTAGGAAAAGGCGGACCGTGTGGCCTGGGTGCCTCTCTAGCAGGAAGGCTTCCGTGATCCCACTCTCCCGCCGTCCCCTGCAAGCTTGTTTGCAGAGAAGCCTTTTCCTCGCCAGCCCCCCTGAGTTTCCCCGCTTCGTCCTGATGTGTGGACAGGAAATGTGACTCCTGAACTGGCTGCTCCTTCAGAACAGGGTGGGCAGGGGACGTGGGCCCCCCAAAGAGGGGGGATGCTGGACGCTAACGGGGCCCCTCCCCGCACACACATGCACACATTCTGGAGAACCCAGGAGCTGACAGACGTGCGGGGCAGAGGGAGCTGGAAAAACGCATGAGAAGGACCTGGCGGGGCAGGACCTGTTACAGATCCTCAGATGGAGCGGGGCCCTGGGGAAAGCCGAGGCCATCAGGAGGGCACCTGGGCTGCCTCTTTTGTGTCTGCGGTGCCGGATTTCTCTAGAATCAACATGACTTTGAATAGGAAAAATGCATGAACGTTTAAAGGAAGGAACTGCAAAGGCCAGGTGACATCCCATCTCCCGAGGGGGGACCAGAGTTGTCCCGGGACACTGCAGTCCCACCTGGGAGCCACAGGCTGGTGTGAGCCGGGCCTCACTGGCTAGTGATGGTGTGAGCTTGGCCAGCCACCTTCCTCTGCTGGCGACAGTGAGGTGTGGGGTGAGAAGGTCTCTGAGGTGGCTTGTCATCCTTCCCAGGCAGGTAATCCAGGTGCCTGTGGAGAAAACTGCCTCGGGCTTCCCCTGGGCCCTGCTTCCAAGCCTCCTTCAGGCACCGCAGGAGCAGCCAGAAGCCTGCCCAGTGCAACCAGCCACACCCTGCTCCTCCTGCGTCCACCCTCTTGACCGGTGTTTCCTGCTGAGGCACTTGTCCACGTCTTATCTGTCCAACTGGGAGGCTGCTGGGAGCCTGACCCTGAGGGGGAACAGGGCCTGGGTAGGGGAGGCTGCTGGGAGCCTGACCCTGAGGGGGACCAGGGCCTGGGTAGGGGAGGCTGCTGGGAGCCTGACCCTGAGGGGGAACAGGGCCTGGGTAGGGGAGGCTGCTGGGAGCCTGACCCTGAGGGGGACCAGGGGTCCTGGGTAGGGGAGGCTGCTGGGAGCCTGACCCGGAGGGGGACCAGGGCCTGGGTAGGGGAGGCTGCTGGGAGCCTGACCCTGAGGGGAGCCAGGGGTCCTGAGTTGGGAGGCTGTGGGAAGCCAGATCCTGAGGGAAGCCCAGGAGTTCTGGGTGGGGAGGCTACGAGAAGCCTAACCTTGAGGGGGGCCCTGGGTCCTGGGTAGCTTTGCTGGGCTTCCTGGCAGGGTGGGTTCCAGGAACCTAGGCTGGGAGGTGGGGGAGCAGGTGCTGGGTCCCTGCCCCAGCCAGTTGGAAAGAGGTTCTGCATCCGGAGCTTCTCTTTTTGGGGGTGAGGGAGGGGGCCGGCCATGGGCTCTGTCCTCCAGCAGGAGCGGCTGGTGGGGGTCCCTTCATGCCCACTCCCAGGCCCAGCCTCCTGCCCCTCCCTGGTGCTCCATCCTCTCCCTGCCCGGGTGTGTCCTTTCTGAGCACACAGCACCCATGCCCTGCCTTGATCTCGCAGCCGCCCCCTGCTGCACTTGGCACCTGTCAGGGACCCCAGGTCCTCCCCACCGCCTGCTGTGCAATTACCCTTCCCACCCCCAACCCTGGGGACAGGGCCTGGTCAGCCTCACACCTGGACCCAGGAAGGCTCTCTTCCTGAACACAGTGTGTTCTCAGGACCCCTGGGCCCAGGCTCTGAACTCAGAGCTGTGGCCAGAGCTGGGAGCTGAGGCTCTGAAATCACCGTGGCCAGAGCTGGGAGCTGAGGCTCCTGGGGCCCCACGGAGAACTTCCCAGGAGGTGGGAGGGACAGACCCCGTCATCCCCGTCATCATCCCATGGCCGCCAGGTGTCCGAGTGTGCGGAGATGCAGCCAAGGCGGGTCCATACCTGCATGTTTCCCTTCAGGCCTTCCCCTGGGCACATCCTCAAGGGGTGGAGAAAACCCACCCCTGGGAGTGGGATCTCCAGAGCCTCCGCAGGTACTGCTGGTCCCAGGGGCTTCTGATGAGAACTGAGTGCAGACCTGGTGTGGAAGGTGGAGACCGGGGACTGGGTGGGGGGCGGGATTTGGAGGCCCTGCTCTCTCCCATCTCCCTGGTGGGGCCAGCTGTGCTTCCTGGGTGATCTCTTGGGGATGAGCCCTCCTGGTGTCACCCAGCCAAGTCAGCAGTCAGGAAGAGGTGGGTCCTGGGGCTCCGTCCACCTGAGATGAAGTGGCATCTGCGGCTGCTGCTGCCACTCCTGTGCTTTTGATCTTGATGATTTTCTTTTATTTTATTGCACTTTAGGTTCTGGGGCACATGTGCAGAACATGCAGGATCGTTGCGTAGGTACATACATGGCATTGTGGTTTGCTGCCTCCATCCCCCCGTCACCTGTATCTGGTATTTCTCCCCATGTTATCCCTCCCCAAACTCCTTGCCCCCGCTGTCCCTCCCCTATTCCCCCTCAACAGACCTCAGTGTGTGATGAGATCTTGATGATTTTCAGTGGTTTTCCCTCCAAGGTGGGTCCTCTGCATGAGTAGCCCGGGGAGGGCCGGTGGAACCTGGAGAAATCCCTCTTTGTTTTGACTTTGTCCTGGCAGTGAAACCAAATGCTCCTGTGGATACCGTGGGCCGTCAGTCATCTGCTCGGCCCCTCCCTCCCTTCACAGTGGCTGCTGGCCACCCCGGGTCAAGGACAGGCTGTGCAGAGGACAGCATGTCATGTTCCATGCATGCCCCCCCACCAGGCACACTTGAAAATACCTCTGTGTGTGCACTTGGAAATATCCACAGTTTGTCAATCCATGCACATATGTGCCCACCAGCCGCTATTGTGGTGGGGGACATGCATTCAGCCTCAGGTGCCTTAGAGACCCCTGAGCACACCTGTGCCTGGCGTGAACTCCCAGCTCGGCACTATGTGTCCTGAGAGCCGTCGGGTCCCTGGAGCCCTTCTGCCGTGCCAGTCCCTGGCAGGGGACTTCATCCCTGACAAGCTGCTTCCCTGAGGGCCAGTGAGGGCTCAAAGGTCAGGGCTTGGGGGCCTGGAGACAGCGTCTCTGACACCAGCAGGCAGCCCCCCAGGCTCTGTGCGCCAGTTGAGAGTCGAGCCCTTTGTGGCCAGAACCTGCTGAGCTCAGGAGAAGCAGGAAGGTCAGCGTCTGCCTTTTTAATGTAAATCAGAAACAAGTCGATACTTTACTCCGAGGCTGTATGGAGGGAACACAAAGAGAACTTGACACGTCTTTCTTCTCCTTAAAGTGGGGGGGACTTACAGTTAAGGGGAGATCAATGGGTCATTTGAATATGAAGTTTTGCATAGCTGCCATAACTGAGTTTCACCTCAGTCCTTTGGAGAACTGTCAGAATGGCCCAGCCTGCCTTCTGATGACCCTTGCTTGGAATCGAGGTGATGTGGCCCCACCCGGCTCCCTGCGCCCTTCCCGTCCATTTCCCACCAAGTAACAACCCCCACTCCCACCCCTCCACATTCACGTTCCCCCAGAAATCTCAATTAGAGTGCAAGACGGGATTAAACCTGACAAAGAGAATGATTGTGCTGAAGAGAGTGCAGATGGCAGCTCACATGCTCCCAGAGGCAGTAAACTGTCTGAATTTTACAAATTCAGGGGCAGAGATTCTAAACCAGAAGGTGCCATTAGAAACGGTTCTCAAGAGAACCTCCCACCCCAATTTTAGCACGAGGCATCAGTCATCTCAAAACCCTCTCTAATTGTGGAGACTGAGTTCTCAGAAGATGGGAGATCAGCATTGTAGGTCTGGGTCTGCTGAGCACAGGGAGGAAAGAGTGGACCCCCCGGCCCCTCTGAGGTCCTGGACCAGATCCTGGGGGAGGGTACATGTGGACTGGTCTATAGCCAGGTTCGTCCCAGCATCATGGAGGGCCATGCAGAGAGGTTAGACCACCACCCCTCTGAGAGAACCCTGGACCCAATCCTGACTAACTTGTATACACCTTTGGGTCCTAATCTCCACGTATGAAGACCCCTGGAAACCCAAAGCTGTTGTGTATTTTTTTTTTTTTGAGACGGAGGTTCGCTCTTGTTACCCAGGCTGGAGTGCAGTGGCGCGATCTCGGCTCATCACAACCTCCGCCTCCTGGGTTCAGGCAATTCTCCTGCCTCAGCCTCCCAAGTAGCTGGGATTACAGGCACGCCCCACCATGCCCAGCTAATTTTTGTATTTTTAGTAGAGACGGGGTTTCACCATGTTGACCAAGATGGTCTCGAGCTCTTGACCTCGTGATCCACCCGCCTCGGCCTCCCAAAGTGCTGGGATTACAGGCTTGAGCCACCCCCTCCAGCCAGCTGTTGTGTTTACGACGTTCCGGTGGCCTGAGAGGAGCCAATGGAGGACTATGGAGAGTCTGTGTCCCACGCCGGTGAATGTCTGTCTGCTTCCCACACCCCAGGGCCTTTGCATCCACTGTGCCTTTCGAATAGAAGGCTCTTCTCCCAGCTCCTTGTCCCTCCTCAGCCTACCTTTACCCTCCGGCCAGGATACATCCCTTTTCTCAGAACTACCTGACTTTCCCCCGTCACAAGAGCCAGATTTGTTAATCACGTGATTGGGTTAATGTCCCTCTCCCCACTGGGTCAATACCTCGAGAGAGGAGGGGCCCGATCTGCCTACTTCACTGCCAGATCCCCGGGGTACTCAGCGCAGGAGCAGAGGCAGGTCGGCCCTCACATCATCCTGTCCAGTGGATGAATAAATAGGTGAGTGAACGTTGTAGGCGCAAAGGGAGGAGGGAGCTGTCTGGCCTGTGGGATGTGATTGATCAGGAGTTTCAAAGAAAAGATGGAAATGGAGCTGACTTGATATTTACCCTCAGGGCTTGAGGTCAGAGCGTGGGAGCACTTTGGGCAGATGAAGCAGACGAGGAAGTGCACGCATGGGGCTCACGTGTGCCGGGCTGGTGGGTCCGCGGGTAGCTTGGCGTGGCATGCATGACGCACAGCAACTTGCACACAGCAGGTGCTCAGGAAGTGCACGTTTCTGCGCTAACAAGGCAGTCGGCATGTGTGGTTTGGAGCCAGCGCGGTGCAGAGGCGGAGCGGTTCAGAGCGCAGCCTCTGGAGTCAGCAGCAGCAGGCAGAGAAAGTACCTCCTGGGACTGAGGTGGAGACCGAGGGATGTGTCATCATTTCCCCACCGCTAAGTGTGGCTGGCCAAGACTGCGGGGGGGAGGCCGCTTTCTAGATGGTTAGCTTCTCAGTAGGTGAACGGGGTTGGCTCAACTATTTCCAAATCTTCGCCTTTCCTGTACCGACCTATTTTGCTGTGTGTCTTTACAAATAGGGTTCTTTGGACAAATAGAACCAATAGGATAGATAGATAGATGAGATAGATATCTATGTATCTATGTATCTATCATCTATCTATCTGTCTATCTATCATCTATCTATCATTTATCTAATCTATCTCATCTATCAAATCTATCTCATCTAGCATCTAATCTATCTCATCTAATCTATTTATCTCATCTATCACCTATCTAATCTATCTCATCTATCATCTATCTAATCTATCTCATCTATCTATCTCATCTATCAAATCTATCTTATCTATCATCTATCTAATCTATCTATCTATCTATCTGTCTATGAGAAAATTTATCATGGGAATTGTCTCAGGATTAGGGAGGCCAGAAGCTTTTTTTTTTTTTTTTTTGAGATGGAGTCTTGCTCTGTTGCCCAGGCTGGAGTGCAGTGGTGTCATCACAGCTCATTGCAACCTCTGCCTCCCAGGTTCAAGCGATTCTCCTGCCTCAGCCTCCAGAGTAGCTGAGACTACAGGCACTCGCCACCATGCCTGGCTAATTTTTGTAGTTTTAGTAGAGACAGGGTTTCATTGTTGGCCAGGCTGGTCTTGAACTCCTGACTTCAGGTGATCCACAATCTTGGCCTCCCAAAGTGCTGGGATTACAGGAGTGAGCCACTGCGCCCTGCCAACAAACTTTTACTCCATGGAGTCTGCAAGCTGGAAACCAGGAAAGCTGGTGGTATGAGTCTGAGCCCAGAGGTCTGAGAATCTGGTGTAAATTCCAGACTCTGAGGGCTGGAGAAGAGGGAGGAGCCAACTCCGGAAAAGAAGGAGAATCTGCCTCTGCCTTTTCCTTCTGGGGCCCTCATGGTTGGATGATGGCTACCCACACTGGTGAGGACAGAGTCTCTGTTCTCAGTCTCTGGGTTCAAATGCAAGTCTCTCCCAGATACCCTCACAGACACACCCAAAAATAATGCTTTTCCAGCTATCCGGGACCCCTTAGCCCAGCCAAGTTGACACCTGCAATTAACCATCACAGTGGTGGGGTGGGTTTTATTCCCGCCACCCATATGGGCTTGGTCACCACACTAGCTCTGGCCAGAGGAATGGTGGCGAGCATGGCATGAGCAGTCTTGGCTGGCACCTGTGAGCCGGGCTAGCCATCTTGCACTCCTCTCAGCTGGTACCTGTGAGCTGGGCAAGCCATCTTGCACTCCTGTCGGCTGGCACCTGTGAGCTGGGTGAGCCATCTTGCACTCCTGTCGGCTGGCACCTGTGAGCTGGGCGAGCCATCTTGCACTCCTGTCGGCTGGCACCTGTGAGCTGGGTGAGCCATCTTGCACTCCTCTCGGCTGGCACCTGTGAGCTGGGCTAGCCATCTTGCACTCCTCTTGGCTGGCACCTGTGAGCTGGGCGAGCCATCTTGCACTCCTGTCGGCTGGCACCTGTGAGCTGGGCGAGCCATCTTGCACTCCTGTCAGCTGGCACCTGTGAGCTGGGCGAGCCATCTTGCACTCCTGTCGGCTGGCACCTGTGAGCTGGGCGAGCCATCTTGCACTCCTGTCGGCTGGCACCTGTGAGCTGGGTGAGCCATCTTGCACTCCTCTCGGCTGGCACCTGTGAGCTGGGCTAGCCATCTTGCACTCCTCTTGGCTGGCACCTGTGAGCTGGGCTAGCCATCTTGCACTCCTCTCAGCTGGTACCTGTGAGCTGGGCAAGCCATCTTGCACTCCTGTCGGCTGGCACCTGTGAGCTGGGCAAGCCATCTTGCACTCCTCTCGGCTGGCACCTGTGAGCTGGGCAAGCCATCTTGCACTCCTCTTGGCTGGCACCTGTGAGCTGGGCAAGCCATCTTGCACTCCTGTCGGCTGGCACCTGTGAGCTGGGCAAGCCATCTTGCACTCCTCTCGGCTGGTACCTGTGAGCTGGGCAAGCCATCTTGCACTCCTCTTGGCTGGCACCTGTGAGCTGGGCTAGCCATCTTGCACTCCTGTCGGCTGGCACCTGTGAGCTGGGCAAGCCATCTTGCACTCCTCTCGGCTGGTACCTGTGAGCTGGGCAAGCCATCTTGCACTCCTCTTGGCTGGCACCTGTGAGCTGGGCTAGCCATCTTGCACTCCTGTCGGCTGGCACCTGTGAGCTGGGCTAGCTGTCTTGCACTCTTCTTGGCTGGTACCTGTGAGCTGGGTGAGCCGTCTTGCACTCCTCTTGGCTGGTACCTGAGAGCTGGGCGAGCCATCTTGCACTCCTCTCGGCTGGCACCTGTGAGCTGGGCTAGCCATCTTTCACTCCTTTCAGCTGGTACCTGAGAGCTGGGCGAGCCATCTTGCACTCCTCTTGGCTGGCTCCTGTTAGCTGGGCTAGCCATCTTGCACTCCTCTTGGCTGGCACCTGTGAGCTGGGTGAGCCGTCTTGCACTCCTCTTGGCTGGCACCTGTGGGCTGGGCTAGCTGTCTTGCACTCCTCTTGGCTGGTACCTGTGAGCTGGGCTAGCCATCTTGCACTCCTCTTGGCTGGCACCTATGAGCTGGGTGAGCCGTCTTGCACTCCTCTTTTAAATCACGGGAAGAATGTGCTTCCTCTAGCAGCAGCTGGCTGAGGAGGATGGGAGCCATGAGGAGCAGACCTGGCCCCAGGATGAAGCTACGGCCAAGCCCAATCCAGCCTGGCAGGACCCCCCAAGGGCCTGCAGGTGTGTGAGCAAAAATAAGTGTTTCTTGTGTGTGCCGCTCGTTATGTAGCAATGGCTGATCAATACACCTAACTCCACCTCGAGCCAGTCGGCCACCCTCCACAGTCCTGACACTCGATGTCCTCTGCACTCCCAGCTGAATCAATGTTGCAGGACGAGAATATTTATGGTTCCTCTCCTCTCCTATGCCAGGCTCCGCATTCTAGATAGGAAGCATTGCTGCTGAAGGCCAGACAGGTTTAAGGGATATTTGTTGCTCAGTCATTCGGCCAACAGAGCCACTCGCTTTGCTGGGAAGATGAGGTAATAAAGATGTAGAGCAGATTTTTAAAAACTGGTTTTTATTTAATCTTAATTTTTATTTTTTTTTTGAGACAGAGTCTCATACTTTCTCCCAGGCTGGAGTGCAGTGATGTGATCTCAGCTCACTGCAGCCTCCACTTCCTGGGTTCAGTCGATCCTCCTGTCTCCGCCTCCCGAGTAGCTGGGTTTACAGGCACCTGCCATCACACCTGGTTACTTTTTGAATTTTTTTTAGTAGAGATGGGATTTTTACCATGTTGGCCAGGCTGATCTTGAGCTCCTGAACTCAAGTGATCCACCTGCCTTGGCCTCCCAAAATGCTGTGATTATAGGCGTGAGCCACTGCGCCCGGCCTGTTTTTATTTAATTTTCGGTAACATATAGACTACATATATGCTGTCAAGAATAACAGTGTGATGACACCCGTGCCGCCTTAGCTGGTTTAAGGTGCCAGCGTTACCTGTAAAGTCTTTCAGAGATTCATCCTAGATCCTTCCTTCCCCACCAGCAGCAGCAAGCACCCTGAATGCTGTTTACTGTTCCTCTACTTTTCTTGTTTTATCATGTGTCTGCATATGCATTATAACAATAGTATATATTGTTCATGCTTTTGAATTTTATAAAACAGAACCATAGTGTATGAAACGGAACCATTTCTAAGACTCACTTATGTTCTTAAGGTTTCTATAACCCAACATGCTGTCTCCTGTCACTGCAATGGATTCGTTGTCATTGATACATAAAGTGTTTCTTTGCATGACTAGATAGACATTTTCTTCATTTATTCTCTGATGGATGGACATCAGGGTTGCTACCAGGTTTCTGATGTTTTTGGTGTCTTTCCGGCTATATACAGACAAGAGATGTGGCAGGACTTGAAGCCAGACATGGAATTACCCAAACGGAAATCACACTCAAATTCACTTTATCTGTCCAGGACACGTTATTTTCCGAAGTGACTGTTCCAGAGTCCTCCCACTGTGGTGTACAGAGAGTTCCAGTTGCTTCACGTCCTTGCAGACACTTCACACTTTAAGATTTATTTATTATTTACTTGTTTACTTATTTGCCTTTTGAGATAGAGTCTCACTGTGTCACCCAGGCTGGAGTGCAGCGGCGCGATCTCGGCTCACCGCAACCTCTGCCTCCTGGACTCAAGCAATTCTCCTGCCTCAGCCTCCCGAGTAGCTGGGACTACAGGCGTGCACCACCATGCCCAGCTAATTTTTGTATTTTTAGTAGAGATGGGGTTTTGCCAGGCTGGCCTCAAACACCTCAGGTGATCCATCCACCTCAGCCTCCCAAAGTCTTGAGATTACAGTCGTGAGCCACCGTGCCCAGCCATACTTTGAGATTTAAATTGTATCTGTTTTCCCGTTGATAAACAATGGTGCTGGACTAGTAACTATATATTGTAAATAAAGCAGCTATGAATGTTTGTGGGCAAGCATTTTTGTAAACATGTATTTTCATGACTCTTGGATAAACACCTAAAAAGTATATATTAATACTTAGCTTTATAAGAAATGCCTGAACCTTTTTGCAACGTGAGTGTGACATTTTCCATCCCCGTCAGTGATGTCTGAGTGTACTAGTGCCCGATTTTTGCTGCTATTTGACAGTGTCAGTCTCCTTAACGCACCTGTCTAATGGGTGTGTAATGGTAACTCACTGTAGTTTACATGGCATTTCCCTGACAGATGGTTTGGAGCACCCTTTCAAATGTCTGTCGCCTATTCATCGTGCTTCTTGTGTGAAGTGTCTGTTAAAGTCTTTTGCCCATTTCTTATTACTTGTCTTTTTTTTTATTATTGAAAGGTATGTGTGTTTTAGTCCAGATATATACCCTTCATCAGAAATATATTTTATACATATTTTCTCCCATTCTCTGCTTGCATAATTTACTTAGCAGTGTCTTTTGATGAACAGAAATTCTTCATTTCGAGAATTCCAATTTATCTGTGTTTTATGTTATTGCTTTCTAAGTACTGTGTCAGAAACCTTTATTTACCGTGAAATCATGATGATATTGTACTATGTTATATCTTATAGCTTTACAGTTTCATCTTGTCTTTATGTGTGCAATATATCTCACATTAATTTGGTGTATTTTGTGAGATAAGGATGCATACTAGTTTTTCTATTTGTCTTTTCAGTCCTATCGGTTTTTACCTCGTGTGTTTTAATGCTCTATTATTGGGCACATACAAATGAAAGATTATTATATCTCGATGCTCGTTTTTAGGCATATACAAATTAAGGATTATTCTATCTCCTTGGAAAATTGAGCACTTTATCATTATGTAATGTCCCCTCTATCTCTGATAAGTTTCCTTGCTATAAAGCCTGCTTTGCCTGAAATTAATATATCTATTGTAGCTTTCTTTTGATTCGTGTTAGCATGGGATACTTTTCTCCACCCATTTGCTTTTAATCCGTGTCTTTAAATATGATGTGGGTTTCTTGTAGACGGCATATACTTGGGTCTTTTTTTTTAACGACTGTAACGGTTTCTGTCCTTTAATTGGTGTATTTAGACCACTGATGTTGAAAGTGATGATTAATATGGTGAGATTAATATCCACTATATGTGCTTTTGTTTTCTACGGTTGTCCTTATTCTGTGTTTCTTTTTTGTGTGTCACTTCCACTCTTTTTCATTTGTTTTTGAGACAGGGTTTCACTCTGTCACCCAGGCTGGAGTGCAGTGGCATGATCTCAGCTCACTGAAGCCTTGACCTCCCAGGCTCAGGTGATCCTCCCCCCTCAGCTCCCTCCCGATTCGCTGGGACTGCTGGCGCACACCACCATGCCTGACTGATTTATGCCTCAGGTCTTGATAGCAATGCAAGAAGAGCCTAACATGCTCTTGTGAGTGAAATCTACTTGAATTTTGCTGACTTCAGTCTGAATGTTTTTGTCTTCCTGATGGAGTTTTTGTGCTCTGTACATTTGGGTGAATCAGTAATGAATCTGACGGTATAATCACTCTTATATGTTGTGTTTCTTTTCTAATCTTTCTTTACTTGTTTTCCCTCCACTTTTACTTTATTCTGCAGTGACTTTTTTCTCTTTAAAAATTTTCTCTAATGATTTTGGCATTGTACACTATATTTCTACTATTTTGGTGGTTAGTCTACAAATTTTGTCACTCATACACTTAATCAAATTATAAAATCAATCTCTACACCTTCTTCATGTATTACAAAAACATCAGAATATTCTGATCAACTCTTTCTGATGTATTTACCTTAGTTGTCAAAAATTCAATATTTCTTTTTTTGTAACTCCATGAGACATAATTATTATAGTTTTGCAGAGGTAGATTTATCCCACATTTGCCAATTTCCTTGTACCTCTCTCTTCTTTTTCATTTCAGACTTTCCCTCTGATAATGCTGTCCTTCTGTGTGAAATGTTTACTTAATGACACACCTATTTCAGGTAGGGTATATTGGTGCACACCATGTATATATTGAGTTTTCTGAAAAGTCTATATTTCATCCTGTTGAAATATACTGGAAAGATGGTATTTCCAGTTGGAGACTTCCATGTTAACAGTTGTTTTATGGATATCATTCCACTATCTTGTTACTTCTGCCATTGAGGCTGATAAATCAGCATTTGGGCTAAAAGTTCTTTGAAAGTAATCTCTCTTTCCTCCCCAGCTACATTCAGGTCTCTTTATCATTGATGACCTATCATTTCACTATGATGTTTCTCTGTGTAAATTTTTTTCGTATGTATTCTGTTTGGAATTAGTTGGCATTCTTGAATCAGTGATATGATTAATTGATTTTTCTATGGCTTATTTTTTGGAAATTGACCAGCCACTATCTTTTAAAATACTGCCTCTTTCTCTTTTCATCTCCTTCTGGGAGCTCCAGTTAAATGTGTGTTAAACCTCACTCTGCCTTTGTGCTTCCTCCATCTCTTTGTCTTAATGTATTTTGTATAATTTATTCTGATTTAATGTCCAACTTGTTAATTCTCCCTGCTTTCCTCATTCTCCCCCCTTTTCAGCTTTGCCTAATCAGGCATTAAATCTGTGCTGTGAATTATTAATTCTGAGAGCGGCCGTTTTTCACCTTCGGCAGTTCCGTTCGCTTCTTTCGAATTCTGCCTGCTTGGTGCCCAGCTTCACATCCGTCTTTATCTCTCGGCGCATGTTACTGGTCTGGGTCTGTTACTGTTTTTTAATTCTCTGTTATTTTTTCTGCCAGGTTTTGCTCACTGCCCCCTTTTCCTTGCCTGCTTTGTCATTTTGTCCCCCAGGAAGTGCTTACTGTTTTGAAAGTTTTCCTCTGGGAGGTTCCCCAGCCCTGGGATGGAAGTGGTGTACTCCAGAGAGAATTTGTGTTTGTCTCCGTAAAAAGAAAATAAAATTTCAGGACCTCCCAAATTCATCAGGCCAAGGGGAAAAGTTAAGCCCCGGAAGTGGAATCGTAACATAGCTGTTTTCCTTCTCTGGGGCATGATTGTTGCTTCTTGACCTGCGTGCTGAGATGTGACAGGTTCTCCCAACTCCCTGTTCCTCGTCCAAACTAGAGAGTGGAGCTTTGCTACAGTTCTCACTCTACACTGGAATGTTAGGCAACCCTCCAGGAGTGTTAATCAAGAGTAGCCCATCGGGTCAGGCACGGTGGCTCACGCCTGTAATCCCAGCACTTTGGGAGGCTCAGGTGGGCAGATCGCTTGAGGTCAGGAGTTGGAGACCAGCCTGACTAAGATGGTGAAACTCTGTTTCTACTAAAAATACAAACATTAGCCAGGCGTGGTGGTACGTGCCTATAATCCTAGCTACTCAGGAGGCTGAGGCAGTAGAATTTCTCGAACCCAGGAGGTGGAGGTTGCAATGAGCTGAGATCATGCCACTGCACTCCAGCCTGGGTGACAGAGCAAAACTCTGTCTCAAAATAAAAATAAATAAAAGAGCAGCTGATACAATCTTATGTTTGTGTTGTGGAAAATGTTGTAATTCTGCTCAACACCTCGCTCCTGCCTGTATAACTGGTCGTCACCTTTCCCCACGCAGGGAGCACTGTTCACCATTCTTTGGTGTCCTGTGTCCCCAGATGGCTGCCCTCATACTTCTTGCTTGAAGAAAGTCTTTCAACTGGATCCTGAGCAGTTGATTATTTTAGGTTGACATGTCTTTGGGGATTTGGAGGGAAATAGAGTCTAGAGCCTTGTTAACACGCAAGCTCAGTCGACATGTTGTTTAGTCCATGCAGTTGCCCATTTCAGGCTGTTAATTCATGCCAGAAGGGACTTTTTGTGAAGAATATTTAGAGGGAAATTTTCCCTTCCTGCAAATATAGAGACAGGCCTCTCCCTGCACTGTCTGGTGGAGACTGAGCACCACAAGTGACCTCAAGGTAAAACCTGGCTTTCAGTGTCTGTCCATCTTTTTTTTCCTTGTTTCCCTTTAGTTTTTTGGCCCAGGTATTACTTGCTTTATTTGTTAGTTAATGGATATGCTTAATTAAAATTTTTGATCTGATTTGTTTTTGATCTTCAGGGGGCAGCTGGATATTCACATTGCCAAACTGAGATTCTAGACCAGTTTCCAGAACTGTGGGTCACCATCTATGAGTAGGTTTTGAAATCAATTGAGAAAGTTACGACCAATATTTTAAAACAGAACAGAATGAAATGGAGTGGGAGAGAAAATATCATAGTTCATCAGCCATAGTAAGAGTAAGTAATCCGTCACTAAACTTTGAGTTTGGTTCTGTGTCTCCACCCAAATCTCATCCTGAATTGTGACCCCATGTGTTGGAGGAGGGGCCTGGTGGGAGGTGATTGGATTGTGCTGGGGAGCGGGGAGTTTCCCCTTGCTTCTAGTGATAGTGAGAGAACTCTCAGGACATCTGATGGCTTAAAGCTGTATGGCACTTCCCCCTGCATTCTCTCTCTCCTGCCTCCATGTGAGACATGCCTGGCTTCCCCTTCCCCTTCTGCCATGATTGTACGTTTCCTGAGGCCTCCCCAGCCATGCAGAACTGTGGGTCAATTAAACCTCTTTTCTTTATAAATTACCCAGTCTCAAGGAGTTCTTTATAGCAGTGTGAGAATGGACTAATGCATCATATATGCATATATGGGTAACTGGCTTCCTTGTAAATGTTTTTCTCACTCCTGGTAATATTGCAGTTATCTCTAAATGACAGCAGTGCTTCTGAAACTTTAGTGTGGTCACCAGCCATCTGAGGATCTTGTTAAAATGCAGATTCTGACTCAGCAGGTCTCTCAGGGGAGGGGCCTGAGAGTCTTCATGTCCATCATGCTCTCGGTAATGCTGACTCCGCTGTTCTGGAGGACACACAGAGGGGCGGACCTCCTGAGCACACTGAGATGGCATCTCCTCTCTGCTGCTGTGACCACCTGGGGGTTCTTCCTGCCTGCTGCACAAATAAAGACCATGGCGAGTTTAACTGAGGCCAGGCCAGTCACACCCTGTGGGAGATGGAGTTACTACTCAAATCGGTCTCACTGAGGATCCTGGGGTAGGGGCTTCTCAAAGGTAGTTTGGGGGAAGAGGTGGGGGTACCTGGGAAATGAAGGCTTGCTGCTGATTGGCTGGGGCAATACTATAGGGGTCGGAAGCTGGGGTGTAGCTGGGAAATGGGTGCTTGGTGCTGATTGGCTGGGATGGAGAAATGAGTGATTGTTGCTGCTGATTGGCTGGGGCCAAATCATAGGGGGTGGGAGCTGGGTAGTTGGATAATGGGTGCTTGCTGCCAATTGGCTAGGGTAGAGATGAAATTGTAGTGGGTGGGAGCGGGGGTAGCTGGGAAATGGGTGCTTGGTGCTGATTGGCTGGGCTGGAGATGAAATCATGGCAGGCAGGAGCTGTCCTCTTGAGCTGAGTTGCCTGTCGTGGGGCCACAGGGCTGGTTGGCGGTTCCAGGTGGAACCATGTGGGTCAGACATGCAAAAAAAACCTGAAAAGACATCTCAAAAGGCCCACCTTAGGATCTACTCTAGTGATGTTATCTGCAAGAGTTATTGGTGAAGTCATATATCCTGTGACCTCTAGAATAATGGCTGGCAATCCTTGATGCCCGCATCTTAGCAAGATTCACGTACCTCTCCTTCACCTAGCTGGAGGCGCTCTCATTAGCTTTATAAAGGCAAAGGTTGTTGAACTTTGGGGAACGCCTGTTATCATTTAAACTATAAACTAAAGGTCTTCCAAAGCTCGCTAGGCCTAAGCCCAGGACTAATTAAGGCGGCTTGAAGCTAAAGGCAAGAGGGAGGTGGGTTAGGTCGACCTCTTTCACTGTCATAATTGTCACACTGATACAGTTTCACCAATGGTGTCACCTCCTTCATGCAGCTGGCACAGGACTCTGGGTCATGAATACGGGTGTTTAGCACCCGCAAGCCTCGCCTCCACAGAGCCCTACTTGCAGCTCATACCAACGGCACTCTTCAAGGATTGGAGTCTAAGAAGTACTGGGGTCATCCGGACACCCTCGCAGAGGTCTGAGTATGCCATAGATGTCCTCCCTATCCCATAATAATAAAACATGTGCATTCAGAGCCGTCATTCTAAGCCGCCTTCTGAAACAGTGGGTGCCATTTATCTTCATGCACTTAGAGTCTTCTCTGCCAAAGACCTTTTTCTCTCTACAAGATGCGCATACCAACTCAACACTGCGGGCTAATAAAAATACCCAATAAATTCAGAATACACCTTCAAACAAGAAGACCATATGCAAATGGCAAAGTAATTCCACTATTAAATGTTATTCCTGAAACACTTGTGTGAGGCAGAGCTATTTACCTGGTAGGTCCGGTATAATTGCTGTTGTGTTTTCTGCCAGCGGCAAAGGCTGTAGTCAAACGGCTGTAAAATATAATAGGCAGCGCTCTCTGCTTTTGTTCTCCAAAGTAAAAACTTGCGTTACTATTTACATATCAGTGCAAACTTCCTGTCGCTAAATCATGCAAATAGAAGAGCAGGGTTCAGCGCAGCCCAGGAATGGAACACTGGAGATCACTTTGCAAGCTATTTCTTTTTTATTTATCCCAGATCCCCAAACATTTGGACTGGCCTGGCCTGTAATGCAATTACTCTGAATCTCTGGCTCAAAAGCGCTCGTGTTCATTGTGCCCATTTGATCTGGCATGGATTTAGAGATTAGAAGGCAAGAGATGACTTCAGCTGCTTGCCGAATTGCTGGTGCGCTGAGCAAAAGATGGGATTGATTGCAAAGCCGCCAGGGAATGCTAAAGTGGCCTGGATTTTTTTTTTCTTTTTTTTTAGCTTTAGGAATTGCACAAAGTCTTGATGCTACAAGATGCTTTTTAGAGTCAGAAAAATCATAGTTTGGTTTCAGGGCAAAACAATATAAAGGGGTGACCACTGTATTGGTGCGTTTCATGCTGCTGTAACAAGGTATCGTAGACTGGGGTTTTATACGCAACAGGAGCATATGTCCCACAGTTACGGAAGCTGGAGGTCCAAGGCGAGGCTGCAGCAGATACTGTGTCTGCTGAGGACCCGCTTCCTGGTTCATAGATCAGTGTCTGGTGAGGACCCGCTTCCTGGTTCATAGATCAGTGTCTGGTGAGGACCCGCTTCCTGGTTCATAGATCAGTGTCTGTCTGGTGAGGTCCCGCTTCCTGGTTCATAGATCAGTGTCTGGTGGGGACCCGCTTCCTGGTTCATAAATCAGTGTCTGGTGAGGACCCGCTTCCTGGTTCATAGATCAGTGTCTATGTGGTGAGGACCCGCTTCCTGGTTCATAGATCAGTGTCTATGTGGTGAGGACCCGCTTCCTGGTTCATAGATCAGTGTCTGGTGAGGACCCTCTTCCTGACTCATAGATCAGTGTCTGGTGAGGACCCGCTTCCTGGCTCATAGATCAGTGTCTGGTGAGGACCCGCTTTCTGGCTCATAGATCAGTGTCTGGTGAGGACCCGCTTCCTGGTTCATAGATCAGTGTCTATGTGGTGAGGACCCGCTTCCTGGTTCATAGATCAGTGTCTGGTGAGGACCCTCTTCCTGACTCATAGATCAGTGTCTGGTGAGGACCCGCTTCCTGGCTCATAGATCAGTGTCTGGTGAGGACCCGCTTTCTGGCTCATAGATCAGTGTCTGGTGAGGACCCGCTTCCTGGTTTATAGATCAGTGTCTGGTGAGGATCTGCTTCCTGGTTCATAGATCAGTGTCTGGTGAGGACCCACTTTCTGGTTAATAGATGAGTTTCTGGTGAGGACCCGCTTCCTGGTTCATAGATCAGTGTCTGGTGAGGACCCACTTCCTGGTTCATAGATCAGTGTGTATCTGGTGAGGACCCGCTTCCTGGTTCATAAATCAGTGTCTGGTGAGGACCCACTTCCTGACTCATAGATCAGTCTCTGGTGAGGACCCGCTTCCTGGTTCATAGATCAGTGTCTGTCTGGTGAGGAACCGCTTTCTGGTTCATAGATCAGTGTCTGGTGAGGACCGGCTTCCTGGTTCATAGATCAGTGTCTGGTGAGGACCGGCTTCCTGGCTCATAGATCAGTGTCCTGTGAGAACCCTCTTTCTGGTTCTTAGATCAGTGTCTGGTGAGGATCCACTTTCTGGTTCATAGATCAGTGTCTGGTGAGGACCCGCTTCCTGGTTCATAGATCAGTGTCTGGTGAGGACCCGCTTCCTGGCTTAGGTTCAGTGTCTGGTGAGGACCCGCTTCCTGGCTCATAGATCAGTGTCTGGTGAGGACCCGCTTCCTGGTTCATATATCAGTGTCTGGTGAGGACCGGTTTCCTGGGTCATAAATCAGTTTCTGGTGACGACCTGCTTCCTGGCTCATAGGTCAGTGTCTGGTGAGGACCCGGTTCCCGGTTCATAGATCATTGTCTGGTGAGGACCCTCTTCCTGGTTCATAGATCAGTGTCTGTCTTGTGAGGACCTGCTTCCTGGTTAATAGATCAGTGTCTGGTGAGGACCCGATTCCTGGTTCATAGATAAGTGTCTGTCTGGTGAGGACCCGCTTCCTGGTTCATATATCAGTGTCTGGTGAGGACCTGCTTCCTGGCTCATAGATCATGTTCTGGTGAGGACCCGCTTCCTGGTTCGTAGATCATTGTCTGGTGAGTACCTGCTTCCTGGTTCATAGATCAGTGTCTGTCTGGTGAGGACCCGCTTCCTGGCTCATAGATTAGTGTCTGGTGAGGACCCGCTTCCTGGCTCATAGATCAGTGTCTTGTGAGGACCTGGTTCCTGGCTCATAAATCAGTGTCTGGTGAGGACCCGCTTCCTGGTTCATAGATCAGTGTCTGGTGAGGACCCGCTTCCTGGTTCATAGATCAGTGTCTGATGTGGACACGCTTCTTGGCTCATAGATCAGTGTCTGGTGAGGACCCGCTTTTTCGTTCATAGATCAGTGTCTGGTGAGGACCCGCTTCCTGGCTCATCGATCAGTGTCTGGTGAGGACACACTTCCTGGTTCATAGATCAGTGTCTGTCTGGTGAGGACCGACTTTCTGGTTCATAGAGCAGTGTCTGGTGAGGACCCGCTTCCTGGTTCATAGATCAGTGTCTGGTGAGGACCCGCTTCCTGGTTCATAGATTAGTGTCTGGTGAGGACCCACTTCCTGGCTCATAGATAAGTGTCTGGTGAGGACCTGCTTCTTGGTGCATAGATCAGTGTCTGGTGAGGACTCGCTTCCTGGTTCATAGATCAGTGTCTGGTGAGGACCCGCTTCCTGGTTCATAGATCAGTGTCTGGTGAGGACCCGCTTCCTGGTTCATAGACCAGTGTCTGGTGAGGACCGGCTTCCTGGTTCATAGATCAGTGTCTGGTGAGGACCCGCTACCTGGTTCATAGATCTGTGTCTGTCTGGTGAGGACCTGCTTCCTGGTTCATAGATCAGTGTCTGTCTCGTGAGGACCCACTTCCTGGTTCATAGATCAGTGTGTGGTGAGGACCTGCTTCCTGGTTCATAGATCAGTGTCTGGTGAGGACCTGCTTCCTGGTTCATAGATCACTGTGTGTCTGGTGAGGACCCGCTTCCTGGTTCATAGATAAGTGTCTGTCTGGTGAGGACCCGCTTTCTGGTTCATAGATCAGTGTCTGGTGAGGACCCACCTCCTGGCTCATAGATCAGTGTCTGGTGAGGACCGGCTTCCTGGTTCATAGATCAGTGTCTGGTGAGGCTCTGCTTCCTGGCTCATAGATCAGTTTCTGGTGAGGACCCGCTTCCTGGTTCATAGGACCCGCTTCTTGGTCCATAGGTCAGTGTCTGGTGAGGACCAGCTTCCTGGTTCATAAATCAGTGTCTGGTGAGGACCCGCTTCCTGGTTCATAGATCAGTGTCTGATGAGGACCTGCTTTCTGGATCATAGATCAGTGTCTGTCTGGTGAGGACCTTCTTCCTGGTTCATAGATCAGTGTCTGGTGAGGACTCACTTCCTGGCTCATAGATCAGTGTCTGGTGAGGACCTGCTTCCTGGTTGATAGATCAGTGTCTGGTGAGGACCTGCTTCCTGGATCATAGATCAGTGTTTGTCTGGTGAGGACCTTCTTCCTGGTTCATAGATCAGTGTCTGGTGAGGACCTGCTTCCTGGATCATAGATCAGTGTTTGTCTGGTGAGGACCTTCTTCCTGGTTCATAGATCAGTGTCTGGTGAGGACCATCTTCCTGCTTCATAGATCAGTGTCTGTCTGGTGAGGACCCGCTTCCTGGTTCATAGATCAGTGTCTGGTGAGGACCCGCTTCCTGGTTCATAGATCAGTGTCTGGTGAGGTCCCGCTTCCTGGTTCATAGATCAGTTTCTGGTGAGGACCCGCTTCCTGGTTCATTGATCAGTGTCTGGTGAGGACCCGCTTCCTGGTTCATAGATCAGTGTCTGTCTCTTGAGGACCCCCTATCTGGTTCATAGATCAGTGTCTGGTGAGTACAGGCTACCTGGCTCATAAATCAGTGTCTGGTCGAGGACCGGCTTCCGGTATCATTGATCAGTGTCTGGTGAGGACCCGCTATCTGGTTCATAGATCAGTGTCTGGTGAGGACCTGCTTCATGGTTCATAGATCAGTGTCTGGTGAGGACCCGTTTCCTGGCTCATAGATCAGTGTCTGGTGAGGACCTGCTTCCTGGCTCATAGATTAGTGTCTGGTGAGGACCCGCTTCCTGGCTCATAGATGAGTGTGTGGTGAGGACCGGCTTCCTGGCTCATAGATCAGTGTCTGGTGAGGACCCGTTTCCTGGCTCATAGATCAGTGTCTGGTGAGGACCGGCTTCCTGGCTTATATATCAGTGTCTGGTGAGAACCGGCTTCTTGGTTCATAGATCAGTGTCTGGTGAGCAGCCGCTTCCTGGTTCATAGATCAGTGTCTGGTGAGGACCTGCTTTCTGGTTCATAGATCAGTGTCTGGTGAGGACCCGCTTCCTGGTTCATAGATCAATGTCTGGTGAGGACCTGCTTCCTGGTTCACAGATCAGTGTCTGGTGAGGACCTGCTTCGTGGTTCACAGATCAGTGTCTGGTGAGGACCCGCTTCTTGGTTCATAGATCAGTGTCTGGTGAGGACCCGCTTCCTGGCTCATAGGTTAGTGTCTGGTGAGGACCCGCTTCCTGTTTCATAGATCAGTGTCTGTCCGGTGAGGACGCGCTTCCTAGTTCGTAGATCAGTGTCTAGTGAGGACCCGCTTTCTGGTTCTGAGATCAATGTCTGTCTGCTGAAAACCCGCTTCCTGGTTTATAGATCAGTGTCTGGTGAGGACCCGCTTCCTGGTTCATAGATCAGTGTCTGGTGAGGACCTGCTTCCTTGTTCATAGATAAGTGTCTGGTGAGGACCCGCTTCTTTGTTTATAGATCAGTGTCTGGTGAGGACCCGCTTCCTGGTTCATAGATTAGTGTCTGTCTGGTGAGGACCCGCTTCTTGGTTCATAGATCAGTGTCTGGTGAGGACCCACTTTCTGGCTCATTGATCAGTGTCTTGTGAGGACCTGCTTCCTGGTTCATAGATCAGTGTCTGGTGAGGACCCGCTTCCTGGTTCATAGATCAGTGTCTGGTGAGGACCTGCTTCCTTGTTCATAGATAAGTGTCTGGTGAGGACCCGCTTCTTTGTTTATAGATCAGTGTCTGGTGAGGACCCGCTTCCTGGTTCATAGATTAGTGTCTGTCTGGTGAGGACCCGCTTCCTGGTTCATAGATCAGTGTCTGGTGAGGACCCACTTTCTGGCTTATTGATCAGTGTCTTGTGAGGACCCGCTTCCTGGTTTATAGATCAGTGTCTGGTGAGGACCCGCTTCCTGGTTCATAGATCAGTGTCTGGTGAGGACCTGCTTCCTTGTTCATAGATAAGTGTCTGGTGAGGACCCGCTTCTTTGTTTATAGATCAGTGTCTGGTGAGGACCCTCTTCCTTTCTCATAGATCAGTGTCTGTCTGGTTAGGACCCGTTTCCTGGTTCATAGATCAGTTTCTGGTGAGGACCCACTTTCTGGCTCATTGATCAGTGTCTTGTGAGGACCCGCTTCCTGGTTTATAGATCAGTGTCTGGTGAGGACCTGCTTCCTGGTTCATAGATCAGTATGTCGTGAGGACCCCCTTCCTTGTTCATAGATCAGTGTCTGGTGAGGACCCGCTTCCTGGTTCATAGATCAGTGTCTGGTGAGGACCCGCTTCCTTTCTCATAGATCAGTGTCTGTCTGGTTAGGACCCGCTTCCTGGTTCATAGATCAGTGTCTGTCTCGTGAGGACCCGCTTTCTGGTTCATAGATCAGTGTCTGGTGAGGACCCGCTTCCTGGTTCATAGATCAGTGTCTGGTGAGGACCCACTACCTGGTTCATAGATCAGTGTCTTGTGAGGACCCGCTTCCTGGCTCATTGATCAGTATCTGGTGAGGACCGGCTTCCTGGCTCATAGATCAGTGTCTGGTGAGGACCCGCTATCTGGTTCATGGATCAGTGTCTGGTGAGGACCCGCTTCCTGGTTCATAGATCAGTGTCTGTCTGGTGAGGACCCACTTCCTGGCTCATAGATCAGTGTCTGGCGAGGACCCGCTATCTGGTTCATGGATCAGTGTCTGGTGAGGACCCGCTTCCTGGTTCATAGATCAGTGTCTGTCTGGTGAGGACCCACTTCCTGGCTCATAGATCAGTGTCTGGTGAGGACCGGCTTCCTGGTTCATAGATCAGGGTCTGGGTAGGACCCACTTCGTGGTTCATAGATCAGTGTCTGGTGAGGACCGACTTTCTGGTTCATAGATCAGTTTGTGGTGAGGACCCGCTTCCTGGTTCATAGATCAGTGTCTGGTGAGGACCCGCTTCCTGGCTCATAGATCAGTGTCTGGTGAGGACCGGCTTCCTGGCTTATAGATTAGTGTCTGGTGAGGACCGGCTTCCTGATTCATAGATCAGTGTCTGCTGAGGACCCACTTCCTGGTTCATAGATCAGTGTCTGGTGAGGACCCGCTTCCTGGTTCATAGATCAGTGACTCTCTGGTGAGGACCCACTTCCTGGTTTATAGATCAGTGTCTGGTGAGAACCCGCTTCCTGGTTCATAGATCAGTTTGTGGTGAGGACCCGCTTCCTGGTTCATAGATCAGTGTCTGGTGAGGACCCGCTTCCTGGTTCATAGATCAGTGTCTGGTGAGGACCCGCTTCCTGGTTCATAGATCAGTGTCTGTCTGGTGAGGACCCGCTTCGTGGTTCATAGATCAGTGTCTGGTGAAGACCCACTTCCTGGTTCATAGATCAGTGTCTGGTGAGGACCCGCTTCCTTTCTCATATATCAGTGTCTGGTGAGGACCCGCTTCCTGGTTCATAGATCAGTGTCTGGTGAGGACCCGCTTCCTGGTTCATATATCAGTGTCTGGTAAGGACCCGCTTTCTGGTTCATAGATCAGTGTCTGTCTGGTGAGGACCCGCTTCGTGGTTCATAGATCAGTGTCTGGTGAAGACCCGCTTCCTGGTTCATAGATCAGTGTCTGGTGAGGACCCGCTTCCTGGTTCATATATCAGTGTCTGGTAAGGACCCGCTTTCTGGTTCATAGATCAGTGTCTGTCTGGTGAGGACCCGCTTCGTGGTTCATAGATCAGTGTCTGGTGAAGACCCGCTTCCTGGTTCATAGATCAGTGTCTGGTGAGGACCCGCTTCCTGGTTCATTGATTAGTGTCTGGTGAGGACCCGCTTCCTGGCTCATAGATCAGTGTCTGGTGAGGACCCGCTTCCTCGCTCATAGATCAGTGTCTGGTGAGGACCCGTTTCCTGGCTCATAGATCAGTGTCTGGTGAGGACCCGCTTTTTGGCTCATACATCAGTGTCTGGTGAGGACCCGCTTCTTGGTTCATAGATGATTGTCTGGTGAGTACCTGCTTCCTGGTTCATAGATAAGTATCTATCTGGTGAGGACCCACTTCCTGGTTCATAGGTCAGTGTCTGTCTGGTGAGGATCCACTTTCTTGTTCATAGGTCAGTGTCTGGTGAGGACCCACTTCGTGGTTCATAGATCAGTGTCTGGCGAGGACCCGCTTCCTGGTTCATAGATCAGTGTCTGGTGAAGAACCACTTCCTGGTTCATAGATCAGTGTCTGTCTGGTGAGGACCCGCTTCTTGGTTTATAGATCAGTGTCTGGTGAGGGCCTGCTTCCTAGTTCATAGATCAGTGTCTGGTGAAGACCCACTTTTTGGTCCATAGATTAGTGTCTGGTGAAGACCCGCTTCCTGGCTCATAGATTAGTGTCTGGTGAGGACCCGCTTCCTGTTTCATAGATCAGTGTCTGTCTGGTGAGGACCCTCTTCCTGGTTCATAGATCAGTGTCTGGTGAGGACCCGCTTTCTGGCTCATTTATCAGTGTCTTGTGAGGACCCGCTTCCTGGTTTATAGATCAGTGTGTGGTGAGGACCCCCTTCCTGGTTCATAGATCAGTGTCTGGTGAGGATCCGCTTCCTGGTTCATAGATCAGTGTCTGGTGAGGACCCACTTCCTGGTTAATAGATCAGTGTCTGTCTGGTGAGGACCCGCTTCCTGGTTCATAGATCAGTGTCTGTCTCATGAGGACCCGCTTCCTGGTTCATAGATCTGTGTCTGTCTTGTGAGGACCCGCTTCCTGGTTCATAGATCAGTGTCTGGTGAGGACCCGCTTCCTGGTTCATAGATCAGTGTCTGGTGAGGACCCGCTTCCTTGTTCATAGATCAGTGTCTGGTGAGGACCGGCTTCCTGGTTCATAGATCAGTGTCTGGTGAAGACCCGCTTCCTGGTTTATAGATCAGTGTGTGGTGAGGACCCTCTTCCTGGTTCATAGATCAGTGTCTGGTGAGGACCCGCTTCCTGGTTCATAGATCAGTGTCTGGTGAGGACCCGCTTCCTGGTTCACAGATCAATGTCTGGTGAGGACCTGCTTCCTGGTTCACAGATCAGTGTCTGGTGAGGACCTGCTTCGTGGTTCATAGATCAGTGTCTGGTGAGGACCCGCTTCTTGGTTCATAGATCAGTGTCTGGTGAGGACCCGCTTCCTGGCTCATAGGTTAGTGTCTGGTGAGGACCCGCTTCCTGTTTCATAGATCAGTGTCTGTCTGGTGAGGACCCGCTTCCTGGTTCATAGATCAGTGTCTAGTGAGGACCCGCTTTCTGGCTCATAGATCAGTGTCTGGTGAGGACCTGCTTCCTGGTTCATAGATCAGCGTCTGTCTGGTGAGGACCCGTTTCCTGGCTCATAGATCAGTGTCTAGTGAGGACCCGCTTTCTGGTTCTGAGATCAATGTCTGTCTGCTGAAAACCCGCTTCCTGGTTTATAGATCAGTGTCTGGTGAGGACCCGCTTCCTGGTTCATAGATCAGTGTCTGGTGAGGACCTGCTTCCTTGTTCATAGATAAGTGTCTGGTGAGGACCCGCTTCTTTGTTTATAGATCAGTGTCTGGTGAGGACCCGCTTCCTGGTTCATAGATTAGTGTCTGTCTGGTGAGGACCCACTTCCTGGTTCATAGATCAGTGTCTGGTGAGGACCCACTTTCTGGCTCATTGATCAGTGTCTTGTGAGGACCCGCTTCCTGGTTTATAGATCAGTGTCTGGTGAGGACCCGCTTCCTGGTTCATAGATCAGTATGTCGTGAGGACCCCCTTCCTGGTTCATAGATCAGTGTCTGGTGAGGACCCGCTTCCTGGTTCATAGATCAGTGTCTGGTGAGGACCCGCTTCCTTTCTCATAGATCAGTGTCTGTCTGGTTAGGACCCGTTTCCTGGTTCATAGATCAGTGTCTGTCTCGTGAGGACCCGCTTCCTGGTTCATAGATCAGTGTCTGTCTGGTGAGGACCCGCTTCCTGGCTCATAGATCAGTGTCTGGTGAGGACCGGCTTCCTGGTTCATAGATCAGGGTCTGGGTAGGACCCACTTCGTGGTTCATAGATCAGTGTCTGGTGAGGACCGACTTTCTGGTTCATAGATCAGTTTGTGGTGAGGACCCGCTTCCTGGTTCATAGATCAGTGTCTGGTGAGGACCCGCTTCCTGGCTCATAGATCAGTGTCTGGTGAGGACCGGCTTCCTGGCTTATAGATTAGTGTCTGGTGAGGACCGGCTTCCTGATTCATAGATTAGTGTCTGCTGAGGACCCGCTTCCTGGTTCATAGATCATTGTCTGGTGAGGACCCGCTTCCTGGTTCATAGATCAGTGACTGTCTGGTGAGGACCCGCTTCCTGGTTTATAGATCAGTGTCTGGTGAGAACCCACTTCCTGGTTCATAGATCAGTTTGTGGTGAGGACCCGCTTCCTGGTTCATAGATCAGTGTCTGGTGAGGACCCGCTTCCTAGTTCATAGATCAGTGTCTGGTGAGGACCCGCTTCCTGGTTCATAGATCAGTGTATGTCTGGTGAGGACCCGCTTCGTGGTTCATAGATCAGTGTCTGGTGAAGACCCACTTCCTGGTTCATAGATCAGTGTTTGTCTGGTGAGGACCCGCTTCCTGGTTCATATATCAGTGTCTGGTGAGGACCCGCCTCCTGGTTCATAGATCAGTGTCTGTCTGGTGAGGACCCACTTCGTGGTTCATAGATCAGTGTCTGGTGAAGACCCGCTTCCTGGTTCATAGATCAGTGTCTGGTGAGGACCCGCTTCCTTTCTCATAGATCAGTGTCTGGTGAGGACCCGCTTCCTAGTTCATGGATCTGTGTCTGTCTGGTCAGGACCCGCTTCCTGGTTCATAGATCAGTGTCTGGTGAGGACCCGCTTCCTGGTTCATAGATCAGTGTCTGGTGAGGACCCGCTCCCTGGTTCATTGATTAGTGTCTGGTGAGGACCCTCTTCCTAGCTCATAGATCAGTGTCTGGTGAGGACCCGCTTCCTGGTTCATAGATCAGTGTCTGGTGAGGACCCGTTTCCTGGCTCATAGATCAGTGTCTGGTGAGGACCCGCTTTTTGGCTCATACATCAGTGTCTGGTGAGGACCCGCTTCTTGGTTCATAGATGATTGTCTGGTGAGTACCGGCTTCCTGGTTCATAGATCAGTATCTGTCTGGTGAGGACCCGCTTATTGGTTCATAGATCAGTGTCTATCTGGTGAGGACACACTTCCTGGTTCATAGGTCAGTTTCTGTCTGGTGAGGATCCACTTTCTTGTTCATAGGTCAGTGTCTGGTGAGGACCCACTTCGTGGTTCATAGATCAGTGTCTGGCGAGGACCCGCTTCCTGGTTCATAGATCAGTGTCTGGTGAAGAACCACTTCCTGGTTCATAGATCAGTGTCTGTCTGGTGAGGACCCGCTTCCTGTTTCATAGATCAGTGTCTGGTGAAGAACCACTTCCTGGTTCATAGATCAGTGTCTGTCTGGTGAGGACCCGCTTCTTGGTTTATAGATCAGTGTCTGGTGAGGGCCTGCTTCCTAGTTCATAGATCAGTGTCTGGTGAAGACCCACTTTTTGGTTCATAGATTAGTGTCTGGTGAAGACCCGCTTCCTGGCTCATAGATTAGTGTCTGGTGAGGACCCGCTTCCTGTTTCATAGATCAGTGTCTGTCTGGTGAGGACCCGCTTCCTGGTTCATAGATCAGTGTCTGTCTCGTGAGGACCCGCTTCCTGGTTCATAGATCAGTGTCTGTCTCGTGAGGACCCGCTTCCTGGTTCATAGATCAGTGTCTGGTGAGGACCCGCTTCCTGGTTCATAGATCAGTGTCTGGTGAGGACCCGCTTCCTGGTTCATAGATCAGTGTCTGGTGAGGACCCGCTTCCTGGTTAATAGATCAGTGTCTGTCTGGTGAGGACCCACTTCCTGGTTCATAGATCAGTGCCTTGTGAGGACCCGCTTCCTGGTTCATAGATTAGTGTCTGTGTGATTAGGACCCGCTTCGTGGTTCATAGATCAGTGTCTGGTGAGGACCCGCTTTCTGGTTCATAGATCAGTGTCTGTCTGGTGAGGACCCGCTTCGTGGTTCATAGATCAGTGTCTGGTGAAGACCCGCTTCCTGGTTCATAGATCAGTGTCTGGTGAGGACCCGCTTCCTGGTTCATAGATCAGTGTCTTGTGAGGACCCGCTTCATGGTTCATTGATTAGTGTCTGGTGAGGACCCGCTTCCTCGCTCATAGAACAGTGTCTGGTGAGGACCCGCTTCCTGGTTCATAGATCAGTGTCTGGTGAGGGCCCGTTTCCTGGCTCATAGATCAGTGTCTGGTGAGGACCCGCTTTTTGGCTCATACATCAGTGTCTGGTGACGACCCGCTTCTTGGTTCATAGATGATTGTCTGGTGAGTACCGGCTTCCTGGTTCATAGATCAGTATCTGTCTGGTGAGGACCCGCTTATTGGTTCATAGATCAGTGTCTATCTGGTGAGGACACACTTCCTGGTTCATAGGTCAGTGCCTGTCTGGTGAGGATCCACTTTCTTGTTCATAGGTCAGTGTCTGGTGAGGACCCACTTCGTGGTTCATAGATCAGTGTCTGGTGAGGACCCGCTTCCTGGTTCATAGATCAGTGTCTTGTGAAGACTCACTTCCTGGTTCATAGATCAGTGTCTGTCTGGTGAGGACCCGCTTCTTGGTTCATAGATCAGTGTCTGGTGAGGGCGTGCTTCCTAGTTCATAGATCAGTGTCTGGTGAAGACCCACTTTTTGGTTCATAAATCAGTGTCTGGTGAGGACCTGCTTCCTGGCTCATAGATTAGTGTCTGGTGAGGACCCGCTTCCTGTTTCATAGATCAGTGTCTGTCTGGTGAGGACCCTCTTCCTGGTTCTTAGATCAGTGTCTGGTGAGGACCCGCTTCCTGGTTTATAGATCAGTGTGTGGTGAGGACCCCGTTCCTGGTTCATAGATCAGTGTCTGGTGAGGATCCACTTCCTGATTCATAGATCAGTGTCTGGTGAGGACCCACTTCCTGGTTAATAGATCAGTGTCTGTCTGGTGAGAACCCGCTTCCTGGTTCATAGATCAGTGTCTGTCTCATGAGGACCCGCTTTCTTGTTCATAGATTTGTGTCTGTCTTGTCAGGACCTGCTTCCTGGTTCATAGATCAGTGTCTGGTGAGGACCCGCTTCCTGGTTCATAGATCAGTGTCTGGTGAGGACCCGCTTCCTGGTTCATAGATCAGTGTCTGGTGAGGATCTGCTTCCTGGTTCATAGATCAGTGTCTGGTGAGGACCTGCTTCCTGGTTCATTGATCAGTGTCTGGTGAGGACCCGCTTCCTGGCTCATAGATCAGTGTCTGGTGAGGACCCGCTTCCTGGTTCATTGATCAGTGTCTGGTGAGGACCCGCTTCCTGGTTCATAGATCAGTGTCTGGTGAGGACCCACTTCCTGGTTCATAGATCAGTGTCTGGTGAAGAACCACTTCCTGGTTCATAGATCAGTGTCTGTCTGGTGAGGACCCGCTTCTTGGTTTATAGATCAGTGTCTGGTGAGGGCCTGCTTCCTAGTTCATAGATCAGTGTTTGGTGAGGACCCCCTTCCTGGTTCATAGATCAGTGTCTGGTGAAGACCCGCTTCCTGGTTTATAGATCAGTGTGTGGTGAGGACCCCCTTCCTGGTTCATAGATCAGTGTCTGGTGAGGATCCGCTTCCTGGTTCATAGATCAGTGTCTGGTGAGGACCCACTTCCTGGTTAATAGATCAGTGTCTGTCTGGTGAGGACCCGCTTCCTGGTTCATAGATCAGTGTCTGTCTCATGAGGACCTGCTTCCTGGTTCATAGATCTGTGTCTGTCTTGTGAGGACTTGCTTCCTGGTTCATAGATCAGTGTCTGGTGAGGATCCGCTTCCTGGTTCATGGATCAGTGTCTGGTGAGGACCCGCTTCCTGGTTCATAGATCAGTGTCTGGTGAGGACCCGCTTCCTGGTTCATAGATCAGTGTCTGGTGAGGACCCGCTTCCTGGTTTATAGATCAGTGTGTGGTGAGGACCCCCTTCCTGGTTCATAGATCAGTGTCTGGTGAGGACCCGCTTTCTGGTTCATAGATCAGTGTCTGTCTGGTGAGGACCCGCTTCGTGGTTCATAGATCAGTGTCTGGTGAAGACCCGCTTCCTGGTTCATAGATCAGTGTCTGGTGAGGACCCGCTTCCTGGTTCATAGATCAGTGTCTTGTGAGGACCCGCTTCATGGTTCTTTGATTAGTGTCTGGTGAGGACCCACTTCCTGGCTCATACAACAGTGTCTGGTGAGGACCCGCTTCCTGGTTCATAGATCAGTGTCTGGTGAGGGCCCGTTTCCTGGCTCATAGATCAGTGTCTGGTGAGGACCCGCTTTTTGGCTCATACATCAGTGTCTGGTGACGACCCGCTTCTTGGTTCATAGATGATTGTCTAGTGAGTACCGGCTTCCTGGTTCATAGATCAGTGTCTGTCTGGTGAGGACCCGCTTCTTGGTTCATAGATCAGTGTCTGTCTGGTGAGGACCCACTTCCTGGTTCATAGATCAGTGTCTGTCTGGTGAGGATCTGCTTTCTTGTTCATAGGTCAGTGTCTGGTGAGGACCCACTTCGTGGTTCATAGATCAGTGTCTGGTGAGGACCCGCTTCCTGGTTCATAGATCAGTATCTGGTGAGGACCCACTTCCTGGTTCATAGATCACTGTCTGTCTGGTGAGGACCCGCTTCTTGGTTCATAGATCAGTGTCTGGTGAGGGCCTGCTTCCTAGTTCATAGATCAGTGTCTGGTGAAGACCCGCTTTTTGTTTGATAGATCAGTGTCTGGTTAGGACCCTCTTCCTGGCTCATAGATTAGTGTCTGGTGAGGACCCGCTTCCTGTTTTATAGATCAGTGTCTGTCTGGTGAGGACCCGCTTCCTGGTTCATAGATCAGTGTCTGGTGAGGATCCGCTTTCTGGCTCATTGATCAGTGTCTTGTGAGGACCCGTTTCCTGGTTTATAGATCAGTGTCTGGTGAGGACCCGCTTCCTGGTTTATAGATCAGTGTGTGGTGGGGACTTCCTTCCTGGTTCATAGATCAGTGTCTGGTGAGGACCCGCTTCCTGGCTCATAGATCAGTGTCTTTCTCGTGAAAACCCGCTTCCTGGTTCATAGATCAGTGTCTGGTGAGGACCCGCTTCCTGGTTCATAGATTAGTGTCTGTCTTGTGAGGATCCGCTTCCTGGTTCATAGATCAGTGTCTGGTGAGGACCCGCTTCCTGGCTCATAGATCAGTGTGTGGTGAGGACCTGCTTCCTGGTTCATAGATCAGTGTCTGGTGAGGACCCGCTTCCTGGTTTATAGATCAGTGTCTGTCTTGTGAGGACCCACTTTCTGGCTCATTGACCAGTGTCTGGTGAGGACCCGCTTACTGGCTCATGGATCAGTGTCTGGTGAGGACCCGCTTCCTGATTCATAGATCAGTTTCTTTCTCGTGAGAACCCGCTTTCTGGTTCATAGATCAGTGTCTTGTGAGGATCCGCTTCCTTGTTCATAGAACAGTGTCTGGTGAGGACCCGCTTCCTGGTTCATAGATCAGTTTCTGGTGATGATCCGCTTCCTGGTTCATAGATCAGTGTCTTGTCAGGACCCAGTTCCTGGTTCATAGATCAGTGTCTGGTGAGGACCCGCTTTCTGGTTCATAGATCAGTGTCTGGAGAGGACCCGCTTCCTGGTTCATAGATCAGTGTCTTGTGAGGACCCGCTTTCTGGTTCATAGATCAGTGTCTGGTGAGGTCTCGCTTCCTGGCTCATAGATCAGTGTCTGTCTGGTGAGGTCGTGCTCCCTGGCTCATAGATCAGTGTCTTTTGAGGACCCGCTTCCTGGTTCATAGATCAGTGTCTCGAGAGGACCCGCTTCCTGGTTCATAGATTTGTGTCTGGTGAGGACTCGCTTCCTGGCTCATAGATCAGTGTCTGGTGATGACCTGCTTTCTGGCTCATAGATGGTGCCTTCTCGCTGTGTCCTCATGTGGTGGAAGAGGTGAGGGAGCTCTCTGAGGTCTCTTTTCTTAAGGCACTAATCCCATTCATGGCGGCCCCACCCTTATGATGTCATCCCTTCCTAGAGGCCCTACCTCCTAGCACCACAGCCTTGTGGGGAGGAGTTCAGCAAGTGAATTTTGCCGGGATACTAGTAGTGTTAAGACCCTAGCAGCTATTCATATTTTGGAGATAGCAGAGACGGCCCATGCAGGCAGTGCAAGACTGAGCTATTTCCCACTTGTCTGTGGTGACCAAGACGCGATGTCTCCCTTACAACAGACTCAGATCCGTCCCTCTCACTAAGTGGCTCCAAAATAATATTATACATATGATCTGTGACATGTCGGAATGGCCAAATAATAGTAAAATCCTTTTAGTTAAACCCTCCGCTGCCCTTGGCTGCAGCTGACACACTGGTGGCACCAGTGGCTTTGCACTGAAATCTCTCTGATCTGTCTCGTGATCTGTTTCATCTGTGAAGGTCCCCCAGACGAATGCCACACTCCTTGAGATCAAAGTTTAATAGTTTTTGTTGTCGTTGATGTTGTTTTTTGAGACTGGTCTTGCTCTTGTTACCCAGGCTGGAGTGCAATGGCGCGATCTCAGCTCACTGAAACCTCCACCTCCTGGGTTCAAGGAATTCTCCTACCTCAGCCTCCCGAGTAGCTGGGATTACAGGCGCCCACCACCTTGCCTGGATAATTTTTGTATTTTTAGTAGAGATGGGGTTTCACCATTTTGGCAGGATGGTCTCAATCTCCTGACCTCAGGTGATCCGCCCGTCTCGGCCTCCCAACGTGCTGGGATCGCAGCATGTGAGCCACCCTGCCTGGCCTAACGGTTGTATTCACACCATGTTATAAAGACAGAGCCAGAGAGGGGCTGAGGATGTCCTGGCTCTCCATCCTGCAGTGACAGTCTTGGTGGATTATGCAGCTGACACGGGGTGGAAGGGCAACCTGCTGCCTCCCCACAGAGAGGCCTTCAGGAACATGTGGGCAGTATTTGGTAAATTACATCACTTCTTTTTAAGTTAGGGAAGACAAAGGAAGACTGCAGATCTGGGGCATCCCCCATTGGCTGAAACCGCTTCCTCCTGCGGCCCCCTCTTTCATTAGCTGGCCTGGTTTCTCAGGCTGGAACGCCCTTCGTGGACCTGGGGATGAGCTTGTGTTGTTTCTCAGCTCTGAGTATACCCAGAGCCTGCTGTGCGCAGGTGCCCCAGGCTGTGCCTCGGGCGCCTAATTCTGGCAGGGCTTGTCATCCTCAGTGCTGGTGACACTGTGGGCTGGTAATCTCTGTGCAGCAGGGGAAACCGAGCTGCACCCCTGGTCTCCACCCACCATATGCAAGTAGCACCCTCCAGCAGCAGCAGCAGCAGCCAGAAATGCCTCCAGACATTATGACATGCCCCTGGAGGGCACAACTGGCCCCCCCACCCCCTCCCAGGTGAAGACCTATGGTTTAGAGCATGGATCCCTAGACCCCCGGGCCTGGACTGTGCCTTTCCTGTTAGAACAGGCAGCAAAGCAGGAAAGGCACAGTAAATGTCGAGTCTTTACTTTTATTTCCCATTTCAACCCAATCAGCAGCTTCCTTAGCATTCTCCGGAGACGGCCAATGAGATTTTGTTTTGGCGCCTTTATGAATTCATGCGAGTGGACATATTTGACATGTTTCAATACATTGCAGTTATCATCGATAATGACTGACACTCGAGAGTTTTGACAGCTACTTTTTAGTCTTTGTTATGTCTTTGTTTTCCAGTCCCCAAAAAATGTTTAGGCACATGTTGTATTTATTCTGCCCCAGCCTTGGAAACAGTGTTAATGGGAATGATATTTAAGTTCTGTGATTTATAGCCTTTGCTGTTGACTTGGTCAGTGATTGAAGACCTTTTCAAAAGACAAAGCTGGTGAATGGGCTTTCTTTTGTTGAAATGGAGTCTCACTTTGTCACCCAGGCTGAAGTACAGTGGCACGATCTCGGCTCATTGCAACCTCTGCCTCCCGGGTTCAGGCCATTCTCCTGCCTCAGCCTCCCGATAGCTGGGAGCTGTATTTTTAGTGGAGACAGGGTTTTGCTATGTTGGCCAGGCTGGTCTCAAACTCCTGACCTCAAGTGATCTGCCCACTTCGGCCTCCCAAAGTGCTGGGATCACACGTATGAGCCACCGCACCCGGTCAGAGACTAGGCAGTTTCTAAAGGTAGAGATTCCTCATGAGCTCCTGTGTCAATTCTTTTCAAATTCAGGGCTACATTGTCTTCAGTTAATTTCACAAATAGGACGTTTGTGTCTCCTGTCAGAGGCCCCAAATTCCATTTCTTACTGACGCTGACAAAATTTCCCCCACAGCGCATGCGTAGGAACCTCAGAATATCGGTCTCAGTGATGGTGACAGTGGTTTCAGGCTTTAGTTTCTGCCGTCTCTCTTGTCCTGAGGGTAGGTCTCACTGAGGATGTCACGCTGAATGTCTGTATTTTAATGTCCATCGCAGTAGCTGCTCTTCCTGTATTATGTCACCAACTAGATACCATTGGGTTCCTTTATTTCCTATTTTTAGATATTACTATGTAAGATTTCTTCTATTGTATTTTTCAATTTATATCTGATTTGCTGTTACAGATTCCAATTCTGTCTTAAAATTCTCTATTTTTTCCATCCATTTTCCTCTATGTTCTTAAATATGGGTAATAACAACTATTTTAAAATCCTGTCTGCTAACCGCAATGTAAGAATTACACGTGGGTCTCCTTCTGTCATATACGTTCTTTCTCCTGATCACACATCACAGTGTCTTGTCTCTTTTCTTGTCTAATAACTTTTCCATTGTATGATTTTCGTGATCCTCCAATATCAGCAGAAAACTCATGATTTTCAAGGGCACATGGAATATTCCCTAAGATAGACTGTGCCTCGGGGTCAGAAAACAAACGTTAACAAATTGGAAAGAAGTAAAGTTAAACAAGTATGTTCCTGGCCAGCATCAGCATTTGATTTGGGAAACTCAAATCCAGACATGTGGAGGGAGCAGTACACAGTTTCTAGAACGGCTGCAATAAAGAATACGGACAGTAGTACGTGTGACAAGGGTACAGAGAAGCGGAACTCGCGGCCATTGCGGGGAGCTTGTGAGATGGCGACGCCGCTCTAGAAAAAACCTCACACCCCCTTCTTCACCTCCCACATGATCCTTTGATTCCAGTCCTAGGGATTCACCCAAGTGGACTGAGAATTTTTGT
The DNA here is from genome assembly GCF_049354715.1 of Callithrix jacchus. Lineage (NCBI taxonomy): Eukaryota > Metazoa > Chordata > Mammalia > Primates > Cebidae > Callithrix > Callithrix jacchus. The sequence continues at coordinate 218,161,685 of NC_133502.1, read as the reverse complement.
CCATGTAAAGATCTCTGTATAAATGTTTTAAAATTGATTCATAATTGTTCAAAACCCCGAACAGTTCACCGGAGGATATATAGGAGCAAACCAACTGAATGCCCTTGAACAGATGCCTGGCTAAGCAAACTTGGGCCACAGAATGGAATACTACTCAGCGATGAAAAGGAATGGATGACTGATACACCCACCACCTGGGTGAGCCTCAGAGCCACTCTGTCCAGTGAAAGAAGCCGGTCTCAAGTGGTGACATCCTGTGTGTGATTCCACTTGTTCCAGATAAGACAAAGGCTGATCAGCAGTCAGGGCTGGGGTAGGAGGGGTGTGACTATACAGAGACATGAGATTTTTGGGGGCGATGACTTGTCCTGTATTCTGATTGTGGTGGTGGTTGGGTGAATCCATACATGCTAAAACTCTTCACGGTACACACCAAAACAGCCAGTTTTACTATATGATAATTAAAAGTTGAAATTAATAAAAATATCTGTGAGCCCCATCCCTGCGCTTGTATTGTTTTTAGTCTGGTAGGGAGCTGAAGGTCCGCCCCTACGATCTGTGAGTGACGTACCGTGTTTACTTTCTAGTAAAGCTCCTCGTGTTACCGTGACGATTTTAATGTTACCCACGTGGCATTTTAAACTAAGCGAAGGCAGATAATTTGACCAAGAGCCAAGGCGTCAGCCAGATCATTCCTGTTGGTATTTGTACATGAGTGTCTTCAACTTGATGGAAACAAACCAAAGAGAAATGGGGGCCAAACCCTGAGCAGAGCTCTCATTTCCCTTCAGCTAACGTTCCTCCCTCTCTCCTCCACGCTCACTCACTGGTGCAAATCATGGCCCCGGAGACACAGCCCCCAACGCCACATCGTGAAAGACCCAAGTCCCCAGACTCTAAAAATCCCTAATGTCTGAGGTCCCCAAAGTCACAATCCCAAAATGTGAAAATCTTGAAGGGCTCAAATCCGAAAGCCAAATTCTGGGGAGGGGATTGGTGCGTCTTCAGCTGTATGCAGGGTAGTTGCACCGTGTTAGGGAGAACTGCTGCCTTGCTACTGTCATTATCTGAAAATCAATATGGTTTAAAGAGACTCCTATGGGTGCTGAGTGGACAAGGGGTGGCCTTAATTTTAGGTGTCGACCTCCCTGGACTAAGGAATACCTAGAAACGTGGTAAAACACTAGTTTGGGTGTGTCTGCGAGGGGGTTTGCAGGGGAGGTGGGTGTGTGCCCTTCTAAAGCTGGGCAGACGAGCTGCGGAAGATGTGCCCTCTGTGTGGGTGAGCACCGTCCCTTGGGCTGGGCATGCAGGGAACACACATGGAAAGTGATGTGGAGGGTGAACTTGTCTCTCTCTGAGAGCTGGGACAGATGTTTCTTCTCCTGCCCTGGACATCAGAGCTCCAGGAGGGCTGGCTTTGGACTCCCAGACTTACATTGAAGGCCCCAGGTCCTGAGGCTTTTGGCCTCCAAATGAGAGTTACCAGCAGCTCCCCTGGTTCTGAGGCCTTTTGACCTGGCCTGAGCCACATTGCCGGCTTCTGAGGGTCTCCAGCTTGCAGACAGCCTGTTGTGGGACTTACAACCACCACAATAAATTCTCTCTCATATATAGGTATATGTATCTTACTGGACTGTCTTTCTAGAGAACCCTGAATAATACAGATTTGAGACTGGAAAAGCTGAATATTAGTTTTACCTACTATATTCCTTGCAATATAATAGAAGAGACCTTGGAAATTGTTCCCTCGCAAAAAGGCTGTGGTAATTTAAGTGGACGACGCCACTTAACAGTGAAAGATAAAAGTTTAAAAGCTGATTATTACTGAGGCCGTGAAAGCTTCACTGCAGCGACTGAGCAGTAACTGACTTTCAGACATACATTTGCAGACCGTAGCCGCCACACAGACACACAGGCAGCCAGCGTCCTGAAGACCCCGGAGGTGACAGGTGGGCGGCAAATGTGAGGAATCTCTCCGGCCAAGCTGTTCGGTGTGTAGGGCTCCTGTCTCTTCACACATGGCGCAGGTTTGGTACGCTGTTTATTTTTTTAAGCTGGGCATGTTGGTACATGCCTGTAATCCCAACTACTCAGGAGGTCAAGCCAGGAGAATCCCTTTAACCTGGAGGCAGAGGCTGCAGTGAGCTGAGATCATGCCACTGCACCCCAGCCTGGGAGACAGTGTGAGGCTCCATCCCCCGGAATTAATTATTCTTTCTCATCCCTAGCCCCGTTTTATGCTCAGTGTGCACAGTGGGTCCTACTGTTCTCTGCAGCTGTGCCGTCCCTGCTGTTTTCCACCTCCACCCCATATCTTCTTCAGCTTCTACCTATCTAGCCAATGTCACACTTTTCATCATGAGCCAACAGGGTTAACACCACGACGATACGTCCTTACAGCATGCTGTGTGCATTTCACTCTTATTTATGATGGATTACCGCGTGGGCGCTCCCCAGGCTAGGAGCCCATTTCTATCGTGCACATGGGTGGGAACTGGGCTGGCATGTAGCACATGCTCAGTAAGCATCTGTGGAATACTCATCTGAGTACAGAAAAGCACAAAACTCATCAAGCTTGCGTGGGATGGAGGCTGCAGTTCAAGCCAGTTCTCATCGGCCACAGTCAGGTTATTTCCATTTCAAATCAGACAAAAGAGAACATCATGAGCCTCCATGTGTAAGGAATGCAGAGTTAAAGGGTGCAACACGCCCCTCCCTGTGCTACTCATCTGGCCCCACGTGGCCGGATGCCAACGAGGTCACCGTGGACCCTCCTGCCGTGCGGCTGTGACCTGCAAAGCCACCTGCCACCCACACCCATTTGTGATTCACTTACCCCTTCCAGGTTCTTGATGGTGATTTTGAGAAATAACGTGAAATCGGAGAGACAGAAGCCACAGGAACAAGGAGAAACGTTCTGCCGGTCATCGGCATGGCAGCGAGTCCCTGTGTCCCGCTTCGGCGTCTTGTCCAGCAATATCCGGTGACGATGCAGGGCCGCTGCCCTGCCCAGCAGGCTCGCCACAGCTTAGGCCCGGAGAGTAAGGGGGCGCGATGCCCACTGTTATTATTTGAAGCTTTACTACGTGGTAGGTACTTGGCGTGTTTTTTACGTGAGTTCATTTACTCTCCGTGGATGGGTCGTTATTATTCCCATTTTGCAGGGAGGAAGCTGATGGGCACAGACGTTCATTATCATTCCCAAAGTCACACAGTTAAAGGCGGCATCTGAGGTTAGAACCTGTGATGGGGGGACTCAAGATTATATGAGCAATGTTTTCTCTTAGAAATCACTTAGATTTGAGACTGCGATGGGTCAGAGTACTTCTTTATTTATTTTATTTTATTATTTTTTTAATGAGACATCATTTCACTCTTGTTGCCCAGGCTGGAATGCAATGGCACAATCTCGGCTGCAACCTCCACCACCTGGGTTCAAGTGATTCTCCTGCTTTGGGCTGCTGAGGAGCTGGGATTACAGGCGCCCACCACCACACGTGGCTAATTTTTTATTTTTAGTAGAGGTAGGGTTTTACTATGTTGGCCAGGCTGGTCTTGAACTCCTGATCTCAAGTGATCCGCCTGCCTTGGCCTCCCAAAGTGCTGGGATTGCAGGTGTGAGCCACCACACCTGGTCCAGAGTACTTCTTAAAGAGTTTATGCCACACTCCCGAAGTCCTGCCTCCCCTCCCTTCCTTCATTCACAATGTGTTTTTGTGCTAGCTCCATGGTCTTCTTTGTGGCTGACTCTGACACATCCTTTAGGGCTGAGCCTAGACGCTCCCTCCCTAGAGAACCTTCTGATCACCCTTGGCTGTTAGGTCTCTTATTTCAAGTTTTCTTTGCAAGCTACAGCTTCCCCTGGCGGCATCCATCACAAGAGGGAAAGCACTGTTATTAATAGATCATTGTTTTCCAGATTAGTGGGAGCTACAGAGGACAGAGCTTCTCATGATGGGCCCCTTTACCCAGCTCAGCAGGTTTACCATGGAACAGGATGGACACAGGGCCCGAGCTAGGAACACAGAGACCTGCATGGCATGGCCCTCCGTCCGGCCCCCAGTGAAAGAAGCAGCGGGTGGATGCCTCTTTTGAGTTAGAGATGCTGAGTGCTTCCGCTATGAAGCACAGAGGAGTGAGGGGCATGTGCTCCGTGCCGAGGGATCGGGGACAGTGTCACAGGGAGCTGGGGTCAGTCCCCCATTGAAGGTGAGGAGATCTCACTGCAGGGAAATGGAAGAAGGACTTCAGGAGTTTCTCTGTGGATGGTGTGTGTCTGGAGAGCTCAGAACGTCTGACTCTGGACAGTGTCCCCAGAGGTGCCTCACGTGGAGGGAAATCCGTGCATTTTTAATACATGAGTCGATAGAATTTGGTCTTTCTGGCTGATCACATTTCCTGGTCTGCATACGCAGTAGTGTCTTTAGCACAGGCTGTGAAGTCAGAATACCTGGGTTTGAGTCTTCATTCCTCGGTTAACCTGTAACTTCAATCAGATGATTTAACCTCACGTGCGTCACTTTTCCCATGGATGTGTTAGGAAGGGTAAGTAGTATTATTGTCATACTAAACGTGACAATGAGTATGAAGTAGAGTTCCCAGTACATGGATTTAACTGTTGCCATCGTCATTGTCACCATCACCGTCATTGTCACCGTCATGATCATTGTCACCACCCTCACCATCCTCATCATCACTGTCATCACCACCATCACCATCACCACCATCACCACCACCACCCTCATCACTACCATCACCACCATCACCACTATCATCATCACCATCCTCATCATCACTGTCATCACCATCACCATTATCACCATCCTCACCACCACCATCACCACACTCACCATCCTCACCACCATCATCATCATTGTCATCACCACTATCATCACCATCCTCACCACCACCATCACCACCACCACCCTCACCACCACCATCACCACCATCACTGTCATCACCAATGTCATCATCACTGTCATTATTACCATCATGATCACCATCACCACCCTCACCATCCTCACCATCCTCATCATCACTGTCATCACCACCATCACCACCATCACCATCACCACCATCACCACCACCACCATCACCATCACCACCATCACCACCACCACCACCACCATCACCATCACCACCATCACCACCACCACCATCACCATCACCATCACCACCATCACCACCACCACCATCACCATCACCATCACCACCACCATCACCACCACCACCATCACCATCATCACCATCACCACCACCACCATCACCATCACCATCACCACCATCACCACCACCACCATCACCATCACCACCACCATCACCACCATCACCACCACCACCATCACCATCACCATCACCACCATCACCACCACCACCATCACCATCACCATCACCACCACCATCACCACCACCACCATCACCATCATCACCATCACCACCACCACCATCACCATCACCATCACCACCATCACCACCACCACCATCACCATCACCACCACCATCACCACCATCACCATCACCACCACCATCACCACCACCATCACCATCCTCACCATCACCACCATCACCACCACCACCCTCATCACCCTCATCACCACCATCACCATCACCACTATCATCACCACCTTCACCACCATCACCACTATCATCATCACCATCCTCACCATCACTGTCATCACTATCACCCTCATCACCACCACCACCACCACCATCATCACCATCCTCACCATCCTCACCCTCACTGTCACCACCATCACCATCACTATCACCATCATCACCATCATCACTATCACCACCACCATCACCATCCTCACCATCATCACCATCACTATCACCATCACCATCATCACTATCATCACCACCACCACCATCACCATCACCACCACCATCACCACCATCACCACCACCGCCATCACCATCACCGTCACCACCATCACCACCACCACCACCATCACCATCACCATCACCATCACCACCACCACCATCACCATCACCACCATCACCACTACCACCATCACCATCACCATCATCACCATCCTCACCATCATCACCATCACTATCACCATCACCATCAGCACTATCATCACCACCACCATCACTGTCATCACTATCACCCTCATCACCACCATCACCACTATGATCATCATCACCATCCTCATCATCACTGTCATCACCATCATCACCATTATCACCATCCTCACCACCACCATCACCACCCTCACCATCCTCACCACCATCATCATCATTGTCATCACCACTATCATCACCATCCTCACCACCACCATCACCACCACCACCCTCACCACCACCATCACCACCATCACTGTCATCACCAATGTCATCATCACTGTCATTATTACCATCATGATCACCATCACCACCCTCACCATCCTCATCATCACTGTCATCACCACCATCACCACCATCACCATCACCACCATCACCATCACCACTATCACCACCACCACCATCACCATCACCACTATCACCACCATCACCATCACCACCATCACCATCACCACCACCACCATCACCACTATCACCACCATCACCACCACCGCCATCACCATCACCATCACCATCACCACCATCACCATCACCACTATCACCACCATCACCATCACCACCATCACCATCACCACCATCACCACCACCGCCATCACCATCACCGTCACCACCATCACCACCACCACCACCACCATCACCATCACCATCACCACCACCACCACCATCACCATCACCACCATCACCACCATCACTATCACCATCACCACCATCACCACCACCACCATCACCATCACCATCACCATCACCACCATCACCATCACCACTATCACCACCATCACCATCACCACCATCACCATCACCACCATCACCATCACCATCACCACCATCACCACCACCACCATCACCACCACCATCACCACCATCACCACCACCATCACCATCACCATCACCACCACCATCACCACCACCACCATCACCACCATCACCACCACCACCATCACCATCACCGTCACCACCATCACCACCACCACCACCACCATCACCATCACCACCATCACCACCACCACCATCACCATCACCATCACCACCATCACCACCACCACCATCACCATCACCACCATCACCACCACCACCATCACCATCACCACCATCACCATCACCATCACCATCACCACCACCACCACCACCATCACCACCACCACCATCACCATCACCATCATCACCATCCTCACCATCATCACCATCACTATCACCATCACCATCATCACTATCATCACCACCACCATCACTGTCATCACTATCACCCTCATCACCACCATCACCACTATGACCATCATCACCATCCTCACCATCACTGTCATCACCATTATCATCAACCATCATCGTCACCATCATGATCATCATCACCACCCTCACCACCACCATCACCATCATCATACCATCTTTTTTATTACCACCAATGTCGTCACCATTGTCAGAACTGTCATTATTGTCATCATTCTTATCCCTGTCATCAACATTATTGTGTTAGACTCATTTTCCTGTCTCGGTATTAACGTTTTGAGCACATGACATACTTACGGGAAATCTGATACTGACTTGTGTCCACAGGATTCTACAGGTAGCAAACACACGTTTATTGTTTTCTAAACTGAATTGGGTTTTGCCAACTGTGGACCATTTGGAAGCAAGAAATTGCAGGGCTGTTGAATCGGCAAGGGCAGTGAATTTAACATTTGGACCTTGGCCACTGGCAGTTGAACTGTTAGTCAGGTGTCAATGTTTGGTTGGACTATAAGGTCTCTGAAAAACAAGTAGGGTCTTAACGCAGGAGATTCTGATGGTCTATGATCAACCAGGGACCAATGAGGCTAGTGTTGGGACTGACCCGATGGAGGGAAGGGTGGGATGAGGAATGGGGCGCTCAGGGTTCAGTGAAGCTGAGCTTAACGGAACACTGTTCGGGAAGGGGGAGTAGGGACATGCTGTGGGAGGCTGGGCATCCATACGGGCTGGCGGGTAGCAGAGCACCTGAGAGCTGTATATTCAGACAAGCCCGGGTAGGAGCCTGAGCTGTCTGCTGTGTAACCTTAGAATGTCCATCATACTTCTCCAAGGCTCAGTTGTCACATCTGCAAAGTCAAAATACTGGGAGACACTGGTTTCTAGATCTATTGTGGACACAAGAGGGGATGAGGCAGCTGGAATGTGCATCTGTGATGCTGTGAGGGTAAGATCAGTGGGCATGGTCTTGGCTTGTCGCAGTAACAAGCAACCTCAGGTCTCTGTGGGTTCACATGTCAAAACCTTATTTCTCACTCATGCAAATGTAGGCCAGGCCCTCTGTCTCTCGGGTACTCATCCCCCATGACTCGGCTCAGAATTCCTGGGGCTGCTCTGATTCTCAGCCCCTTCCATTTCAATCTAGGACCGCAGTGGCCAGGCAGAAGCGCACTGGGGGAGTCATGCCAGTGAGTGGGGGCTCTGGCCCCGAATGGCTTGTCCTGCAATGTCTCAGGACCATGACAGAGCTGGTCACGTGGTCCCACCCAGCTGCCAGGTGGCAGGAGGCGCAATGACCCCTTGAGCCCACAGGGACGAAAGAACTGGGCATAGGGCGGCAGAGAGAGCTGTTCCCCATGCCTCGGCTCGTGCTAGGTAGCACTGCTTCAGGTGTGACTGTTGTAAAACCAATAAAAAAGCTCGTAACTATAATAACGTGGGGTTTGCTAAGCCGTGTCTGAATGTTCCTGCCTCAAGTTGTTTCCATGGCAGTCGCTTGCTCCTGCTTCTGAGGCATGAAGAAAGGAGTGGGTGTGGGAGGCGGGCCTTCGAGTTGGAGGGTCACAGAGAGAGAGGTCAAGTTTAGAGGAGCAGCCGGAGGGCTCTGAGGCCAAACAGACCTCCTCGAGAGAGCCAGCGAGTGGGGACCTTCTCAGCTGGGAGACTCCGAGTAAGTCACTCTAGGCCTCTGAGCTGTTGTCTGCATTTAACATTTTGCTGGGGTTGCAACCTGCTTTTTAAGACTTTAAAAATCTTGATGAGAAGTGAAAGCTGTTATTTCTAATGTGCAAATGGCTTTCAACCTCCGGAGGCAAACCCAGCCAAACCACAGTGAGGCTGGTTATAACTTGGTTTCGAGGAAATTAGCAGGACTGGCCTTACATGATAATTTAACCAAGGAGTCATTTGACATGTTCTATTTGACAACATAAAAAAATAAAAATAAATTGGTGTAGCTCAGCCCGAGCTGAGCACTTCTTACATTATTTTTTTTTCTTGGAAGTTGTATAGGTGAAAAACACGTCGTGGCCAACCTGAGACTCGGGTGAGGTGAGATGTGCCGGCAGTTGGTCCTCCAGGAGCTGGACGTTGTTTCGTCCTCTCCGCACCTGTAAGATCTCTGCAGATGAGGCCATGGCACCATCTTGAATTTTGAAATGGGCCCAGGTGAGTCTACACATGGAGGTGGAAAGAGTGATGGGAGATGCAAGATGTCACTGTGGGAGGTGGGGAAATGTGAGCCCAGAGATGTGACCTTAGGTGGCAGATGTCAGCGCTGAGGACAGAGCCCAGGGTTGCCATGCCGGGCAGAGACCCCCCAAGAGTGTGATGAGTGGGGATGGTGTTGGCTTGCTGATAGTGTTGGGGCTGACCCGGAGGGACGGGTGGGATGAGGAGTGGGCCACTCAGGGTTCAGCGAAGCTCAGCTGAATGGGACGATATTCAGGGAAGAGTGAGTAGGGACGTGCCGTGGAAGGCTGGGCATCCAGGAGGGCTGGCGGGTAGCAGAGACCTCCAAGAGTATGAGATTTTCCTGGAGATAAAGGAGAAAGAGTTTGGAAGCTGTGGTGTAAATTAAAAGGATGTGTGTCTTCCTGTGCCTCAATTTCCCCCGTTGCCTCCACAGTCACTTCTTTGCCTACCACTGGGGGCCGAATCAAGCATTCAACAAAAATTGGTCTCTGTTAATGTCACGTGTCTGTCGTCATCTTAGTCTCCCAGATGGGAAGCTGGCAGCGTTTCCGAGAAGACAGCTCTATTTGAGGCGTTCCAACGGTTATGAGGGTGAGGCCAAAAGATGCCACACAGCATGGGATGCACCTGGTGTGATGTGAGGAGGGAGCTCTGCCTTCGCTCCGTCCCCGACAGTGCTCTCAGACATCTGCTGACGTGGACACGCTGCTCCACGCTCACCTGCTGCTCTGATTGTCAGAGCTCCAAGGACCCGAGAGAAACAGTTGGAAAAAGGGCACAAGGAAATCTATTGTAAATTAATAACGACAAATCCAAGCAGACGGAGAAAGGGAGAAGCTAATCAAAGTGCAGATCAAAGAAATGGAAAATGAAGATTAAGGAACTGGAGCTCGCACAGGCGTCCCGGCGGTTTCTGCCGTTCGCAGCTTCTCAATTGCTCTCTGCACCATCTCAGTGATGTCTCTTCAGTGAGTCACGTCTCTTCCAACACCACCACTCTCCCATCCGAATCCCCTCACAGCTGGGGGACGTGGGCTGATTAGCTCCCCACTTCCAACTGCCACATCGGGGAAGATGAGTCCCGAGTAAACTCGGGCATTTTTGGAATTCAGTAGTGACAACAAAGAACAGATGGTGTCTGAACGGGACCGAGGGGAAGGGAAATGTTTCAGTGTGTTTTCGGAATTGGCGTTTGGCATTTGGGTAAAATGAATCTTCCAATCTGTAACTTAAAGTCATGGCAACAGAGACAAGTCATCACGACTCTCTCTCCTTCCAGTGTGCTCACGTTGGCGACGCTATCTGGGTTTTCACAAGGTGTCATCAGGATTTGCATTTTCCAATTTCAGTGAACATGAAAAAATAATGCAGTGTTCTCTGCCGCATGATGTCCCTGGCCGGCTGGAGAATCTAAATTCAATCCTGCCTTTCCCCGTGTGCTCTCCCACAGGCAGACACAGACACGCTCATTTTGCACGGGAACATGAGTCCCTGAGTATGGGATCCTGCTTTTAGAGCAAGAGCACATGGTCCTTGAGCAGTGGGTCTCAAGCGGGCTACTCAGCCCCCAGGGAATGTATGGACATGTCTGGAAATATGTCTGGTTGTCACAACTAGGGGTTGCAGTTGCTACCGGCGTCTAGTGGGTGGAGGCCAAGGATGTTCCTAAATGTCTTACGGCGCACAGGACAACTTCTACAACAAAGAATTCTCCAGATCTCGAATGTCAATAGTGCCAAGACAGAGAAATCTGGTCCTAGGATAATTGTCCACAGACAGTAAAAGATAATCCATCATCTGATGATAGTGATGGTAGATGATGGTGATGGTCATGATGGTGATGATAGTGATGGTGAGAATGATGATGGTGATAGTGATAATTATGGATGGGAATGGTGGCGATGATGATGATGGGGGTAATGATGATGGTGATGGTGATGGTGGTGATGATGGTGATGATAGTGATAGTGATGGTGATGATAGTGGTGATAATAGTGATGATGATGATAGTGATGGTGATAGTGATGGTGGTGATGATGGTGATGATGGTGGTGATGGTGATGGTGATAGTGATGGTGATAGTGATGATGATGGTGATGATGGTGAAGATGATGGTGATGGTGATGGTGGTGATGATGGTGATGATGATGGTGATGGTGATGATGGTGGTGATGGTGATGATGGTGATGGTGATAGTGATGGTGATGATGATGGTGATGATGGTGGTGATGGTGGTGATGGTGGTGATGGTGATGGTGATAGTATGGTGATAGTGATGATGATGGTGATGATGGTGATGATGGTGGTGATGGTGATGATGATGGTGATGATGGTGGTGATGGTGATAGTGATGGTGATGATGATGGTGATGGTGGTGATGGTGGTGATGGTGGTGATGGTGGTGATGGTGATGGTGATAGTATGGTGATAGTGATGATGATGGTGATGATGGTGATGATGGTGGTGATGGTGATGATGATGGTGATGATGGTGGTGATGGTGATAGTGATGGTGATGATGATGGTGATGATGGTGGTGATGGTGGTGATGGTGATGGTGATGGTGATGGTGATAGTATGGTGATAGTGATGATGATGGTGATGATGGTGGTGATGGTGATGGTGATAGTATAGTGATAGTGATGATGATGGTGATGATGGTGGTGATGGTGGTGATAGTGATGATGATGGTGATGATGGTGGTGATGGTGATGGTGATGATGATGGTGATGATGGTGATGATGGTGATGGTGATGGTGATAGTATAGTGATAGTGATGATGATGGTGATGATGGTGGTGATGGTGGTGATGGTGATGATGATGGTGATGATGGTGATGATGGTGATGGTGATGGTGATAGTATAGTGATAGTGATGATGATGGTGATGATGGTGGTGATGGTGATGGTGATAGTATAGTGATAGTGATGATGATGGTGATGATGGTGATAGTGGTGATGGTGATGGTGATAGTGATGGTGATGATGATGGTGATGATGGTGGTGATGGTGATGGTGATGGTGATAGTGATGATGATGATGGTGATGATGGTGGTGACGGTGGTGATGGTGATGATGGTGGTGATGGTGATGATGGTGATGGTGGTGATAATAGTGGTGATAGTGATGATGGTGATGGTGATTATGATGGTGATGGTGATGATGGTGGTGATGGTGATGATAGTGATGGTGATGTTGGTGGTGATGGTGGTGATGGTGGTGATGATGGTGATGATGGTGGTGATGATGGTGGTGATGGTGGTGATAATAGTGATGATAGTGACGATGGTGATGATGGTGATGAAGGTGGAATGCCACACAACTCTATGCCGTGAACATACTCTCTTCTTTCAGCGACTCTCCTGCCTTCTCTTCAGACCTGGCCTCTGGGTTGACAGTTTCAGATTGAGGTTAGCAGGGATGGCGGTCGCCACCTGTAGAGCAGTGTCTTCAGCTGTTGGGCCTCAGACTCAACAAGAACATGATGGAAAAGTCCTACTTAACATTCAGTGTGGGTGTCACGCAGGTCCGAGACACACGGGCTGCACAGCTCTGCTGAGTCTCGAGTACTCACCTGTGGGTTTTGTTTTGTTTTTTGTTTCAGGCACCGAGCTGACCATTTCCCCAGACATTCTTGCTCATGGACATAACGCACATAACTCTGTAAATCATTGCTCCCATTGTGCAAGTAGAGAAACTGAGGCTCCAGGCTATGACCTTCTCAGGTGTATGTTCACTCTTTGAAACATGTGCCTGAAAGTTCAGTTGACGTCTGTGCCAGCTCATGTGTTAGCGTGAGTGGGTCGTGGGATGCCCAGATTAAACATTGTTTCTAAGTGTGTGGGTGAGTTTGTTTCAGGAGGAGTCAGAGTTTGAGTCAGTGGACTCAGAAGAGACCATCCCTTCCTAATGTGAAGGCAGGCATCATCCAAGCCCCTGAAGCTCTGGATAGAGCAGAGGCAGATGAAGGAGGAGTTCACCCTGCTTTTCCCTGCTTCACTAAGCTGGGACATCTCATATCGTCTCCTCCAGCCTTGGACTTGTATTTACACTATTGGTCCTCTGGGTTCTCAGGTCCCCCTGAGTCTCAAGACTCAGACTAAATTATACCACTGGCTTTCCTGGGTCTGGAACTTGCAGACCCATATTGTGAGACTTCTCAGCCTCCATAATAACAGGAGCCAATTCTTGATATTTATCTATCTATCTATCTATCTATCTATCTATCTATCTATCTATCATCTATCCATCCATCCATCACGTCTATTATCTGTCTAATCAATCTAATCTATGTATCTGTCTTATCTATCATCTAATATATCCTGTCTATCTAATGTATTCTATCTTGTCGATCTAATCTACCCTATTATTTATCTATCATCTATCCATCCGTCATCTCTCTATTATCTATCTTATCTACTATCTATCTAATCTATCTATCTATCATCTATCTACATATGTATCTATCTTTTCTATCTATCCCATATGTCATCTATCTGTCTATTATCTATCTAATCTATCTACCTACTTATGTGTCTATCTTATCTGTCTTATCTATCTACTATCCATCAATCATGTATCTAATCTATCATTTATCTAATGTATGCTATCTAGTCTTATCTAATATATTTATTATCTATCTAACTATCTATCGATCTATCTATCTATCTATCATCTGATCTCTCTCCCCCCCCCGCCCCCGTCTAATCAGTCTCTTCCCTCCTGGCTCTGTTTCTCTGGAGAACCCTGGCTCATGACAGTGTCACTCTGGGTGCGTGTGGAATTGTCTGCTCATTATTTTGGTCTCAGCTCTGTTGCCTTTTACTGCTTCCTTCTGCAAATGCACTTCAGTCTCTTCAACGTGGCTAAGAGCAGACAGCTCTGCCGTGTCTGGTGGTGGGAACCTGACGGTCCATTCATTCAGTGCTAAGCCTAACTTTTTTTTGCATACATTTATATAAACTCATAAATGACAGTTAGGTGACAGTGATACTGTCTCCCATGAGACCAAGAGAGTGCTGGGGGAGAAGATGCCTCCTGGAAACCACAGCAGGGGTCGCAGTGCTTTGACTCCGTTTGACTAAAAAAGAGACTTAAGCAATTTTCTCAGTATCTCCAATTCTTTCATTTCCTGGAGTTCACCTAAATATGGAACGTGTTCCTTTCTTGCGCGAGGTGTCCGTGAGACATACTTAAAACCAGTCAGTACCAGTGTTTCAGTAGAGAGAAACCGTCCACCCGTATATGTTTATATTTTCACAATGTGGGTGTTAAAGAGAAATAAAAATGGAGGCCACACTTTGGACATACCTTGTGGTCAGCCACCCGTAACCTCATAGCTGGAACAAATCATCCTGATAGCCTAAAACTTGTAGCTCTACTCATACTGAAACACAAAACGTAAGCTTCACATTCTTATGACTGTGATTCAGTGACATTAAACCAATCAGCCTTTGACAAAACAGCTCAGACAGCTCTACCTGTGCTAAAAAAAAAAAGAGTTAAAGTGGGCCGGGTGCGGTGGCTCACGCCTGTAATCCCAACATTTTGGGAGGCCGAGGTGGGTGGATCACCTGAGGTCAAGAGTTCGAGACCAACCTGGCCAACGTGGTGAAACCCCATC
This sequence comes from Callithrix jacchus, assembly GCF_049354715.1. Lineage (NCBI taxonomy): Eukaryota > Metazoa > Chordata > Mammalia > Primates > Cebidae > Callithrix > Callithrix jacchus. The sequence continues at coordinate 218,146,578 of NC_133502.1, read as the reverse complement.
TCTACTAAAAATACAAAAATTAGCCGGGTGTGGTGGCAGGTGCCTGTAATCCCAGCTACTTGGGGGGATGAGGTAGGAGAATCGCTTGAACCCGGGAGGCAGAGGTTGCAGTGAGCTGAGATCACGCCACTGCACTCCAGCCTGGGCAACAGAGCAAGACTCCATCTAAAAAAAAAAAAAAAAAAAAAGTTAAAATATGCTAGTTAATCCTGCAAAAGTTGGAATACTTCCTGTTTATGCGTTATGAACTGCTGTGACTGCCATAGGCAAGCTTTCTATACTTCGTTTGAAGTTTCTTGGATTGTGAGCTGTGCCTTCTCTAACTGTTTGACAATAAACTTAAAAATTTTTCCTAAGTTGATAGGACTTCAGTGTTGACAGATACAATAACTTCCTACCGTAGCATTTGGGTGAAGAATAAATGAATTAGTGTCTGTTAAGTGTCATGCAAAACTGCAGAGAGAGCTATGTAATTGCTAACTTCTTCTTTTCAGTTTATTTCCCTCTGTCTGGTAGCTTCTACGTGCGTAATTCGTGTATAAACACACAAGACATATTTATTACCCTTACATTTTAAGCATATCTTTAAAAATAAATCTAAAAGTATTCAGTGTATCTATCCTCCTCCTGCATGAGACAGGGAAATTAGCCTGATTTAACTTCCGCCCATGCTCACCCGTTCCCCCAGCACCCACCACACTGTCGTCAATTATTTTGTCAGATGTTGTTATTTTTTGTTCTTATTTATCACCAATGCCTTTTAATATTTATGACGAGGCTTCAGCATTTGTTTGCTGAGCCTTGATTTGTCACACGAATGTGTCTGTGTTTCTGGCAGTGCAGAGTTCGGGGCTCGCCCTGGTGATTCCTCTCCTGTGAAGGCGCCATTGCTCCTGCATCCTGAGGGCTCCGCTGCCTCTGCGTCCCGCTGCAGGTGAGCCCCTGCAGTCAGTTCCAGGATGCTTCTGTGTCGATGGCCTGCTTTTGACCTGCAGAAGTGTAGAACTCCTCTGTGTGTGATGTGTCCAACTGCCCTAGATGGACCAGGAGAGGGTTTTCCGTAAGCAAAAGGTTCCTACCCATGACCTCCTAGAACGGGTCTTTCCTCTATTACCTCTGCCATCTTCTGGCCATCGTAGTGGGCGTGTGTCAGACACATGGGGCATTCAGACAGGTGGGGGATAAGGCTCTGTGTGTCCCTCCAGCCTTGGTGCAATTCCCGCTTCCCGTCTCCGGCTGCGGCTGTCAGAGCATACTGGCCTCTACAAGCGCATGCACGCCTGGCTGAAGCTGTGAAGACGGGCTGCCTCTTCTCTACAAGTGAGAACCTGAGTGGGCTCTCCTGTGCTTTATTTCAACCTTCAGAATGGCAGATGCCCCCTGCCCGTGTGGACGGGGGCTTCTCATGGCCCAGAGTCTCCAGGTCAGGCCTGTCCCCACCCCGGGACTGAAGCCTGCTTGGGTCTACTCCTGCTGCCTGGAGACCACTGGGCCAGCGTAACTGCCCATCCTCTGTACACCAGGAGCTCCTGCAGCTGAAGCGAGGCTATGCTGCACACCCGCCCAGCACTTCCACACGGCCCGGGCACACCTGCCCAGCACTTCCACATGGCCCGGGCACACCCGCCCAGCAATTCCACATGGCCCGGGCACAAGTGACAAGCCCCTGCATCCTGCCGCTGTGAGAAGAAAGGACCCTCACATCACAGAGGAGTAAGGTGTGGCTCTTGAGCTAAAAATCATCTGTGAAGTTCTCAAATCATCTCTGATGGATGGGTCTTTTCCTTTAATTTTTTTAGAAAATAATTTTGTATTAGGTTCATTACTTCCCTTGACACTCCTCCTTCAGCTGGAAAACCAGCTCCAAGCTAAGATAAACTTCAGCTAAACACTGGAATGGAATCCAATTTAGATGTCCCACTAATTCAGTAAAGCTGATTAACATGGCTCTGCTTTTCGAATCCGTTTGGCGGGCTGCAGGGTTTCTGTTTGGTAAGCAGAGAGGAGATAAATGGGTCACTGTGTTTATGACTCACCATTCCCCTTAATGTCCACACTGGAGAGAGTCCGTTCTGATTACAATTAAAATGCTTTTATGCCATTTTAGCAGTAATCGAGCGAACCCGGCCATTTGTGCTTTGATTCTCTCAGTTAAGTAATTGATGATCACCAGCCATCATTGGATGATAACATTCCATCACTCGGCCTCCGCCCGTGACTTAAAAAGAGCCGGGACTGTGCTGCTGAGTCACTCAGGGAGTCGGCCTCTCGGGGAAAAGTGGGCACTTCCTTACTGACAACGGCTTCTGGAGGTCACGGCTGTTTGCACAAACCTTCCCAGGTTTAGGAGTTTGATGTTACCTCGGAGGGCTGTGGGTGAGCGTGGGTGATGGTGCAGGCCCAGGAACCCATGTGGAGGTCTCAGCCTCCTTGATTAGCCCCAGACAGGAGCCAAATAAACACGAGTGGGAGGCTCTGTGGGCAAGTTTGTAGCCAGCCTGCGGGTCCTGCTGGAGTCCGGAAGCCACAGGAGCCATCTTCCTTCCTGGGCAGCCGCCGCGCGGAGGAGGAGCCCACACAGGAGTCAGGTTCTGAGGCTGAGTCGGTGCCTGGGAACAGAAGGGAGCCCCAAGGGGACACTGGGTACAGCTGGGGGGCCGTGGGCTCTGAGTAAAGACTTGAAAGGGTTGTGACATTGGCGGTGGGACTTTCCAGGGAAAGGCGACAGCTCCTTGAAGGGCCGGAGGCCGGAGGCCAAGGCAGTCAAGAAACAGCAAAGAGGAGGAAGAGCAGTTGGAGAGGTAGGAGGACTGGGTGTGCCCGCCTGGGGGGCTGAGCAAGGCGGGCTAGAGGGAGGGAACAGGAGGACTGGGGCCCCAGGCTGACCTCAGCCTAGGGGAGTGGCACCTGGGTGTACTTTGGGGGCCTCCTGGGGCCCCTCACGTGAACCCTGGCGCTACACCTTCACTTTGCTAGCAGAACGCACCTTGATGGGGCTGGCGCCAAGTGGGGACCAGTGCCTGACTCCGGAAGGAGGGGATGGAAGCTGGAAGGCTGCTCAGGTGTGGGCAGCACTCCCAGACCACAGCCCAGCCCTGTGAGGACTCGCACAGCCTGCAGGAGCAAAGGCCACAGCACCCAGGCTACAGGTGCGGGAGGGATTGGAGTGGGGAAGGGCAGGAGGGGTTGGCACTCAGGGTTCAGGTGCGGGAGGGATTGGAGTCGGGAAGGGCAGGGGGGGCACCCAGGGCTTCAGGTACGGGAGGGATTGGAGTGGGGAAGGGCGGGAGGGCACCAGAGCCCCATCAGGCCCTGGCACTTCCAAGGGGGAGCTGGTACCACTTGCGGCTAATACAAAGAAGGGCCTCCTGGCTCACTTTGGACACAAACCCCTGTCTGAGCTGCCTGATCTCAGATGCCCCAGAGAGGAACGTTCCTGCATGGGGCCAGTTGGCTGGCAGCCTGAGGGCCTTTCCTGAGATCCCTTTCTTGGGTCTCCCAGAGCCATGGGAAGCAGACCCCGGCCACTTCCCTGGTGACCAGCTGGGGCCAGAGGGGCAGCCAGTCTTGGGTGGCAGAGAGGATGGTGAGGCCAGGCCCTGGGGACTGCAGGGAGGCAGCTCCAAGGAGGACCCCTGCCTTGTGAAAGGGCCTGGTTGCCGCCTGGAGGAGCTGGGGCTGGAACGCAACCCCTGACTCGATGGAAGACGCAAAACCAAGCATCCCTGCAGGTGCCTCTGGCCTGTGCTGCATAGGATGCTGCTGGCCTCCTTTCCCTTATTTCCTGGGGCACAAGGGAATGAGCGGGGAGGATGTAGCCTTCCAGGTTGCAGCCATGGGAAGATAAGGAAGGGAAGGGGGCCTGGGGGGAGATAGTAGTGGGGCAGGGCTGGGAGAAGGTCAGGGCCCCAGCAGAAGCTCCCGCTGACAGGCAGGTGGGGTCTGCCCACTCCCCTGCCCTGCCAGGCTGCCTGCAGTGCCCACCCAGACCAACTTCCTTTCCTTTCCACAGCCTCGCAGTGGCCTCAGGATGAGAGACCCTGCTAGGCAGTTAGGAGGAGGGTTCCCTGTCATCTGCAAGAGCTGGTCCTGCTAGAGCCAGTCAGATCCCTGAATAGCAGGAGATGAAGGTGAAGAAGAGAAACTGAGCGAAGCCCCGTGTCCCAGATGGCAGCCAGAGGCACACGTGCAATTCGGCGTCCAAGCTACCCGTGCTGTGTAACAAGCGGCCCGGCACTGGGACTTCAGCCCACAAGAGCTGCTGTTTCTCAGGGTCGGTGGGTTGGTGGGGTCCCTGCTGACCTGGGCTGGAGGAGGAGGCTGGCCCCCCTCACATGCCTGAAGAGCAGCAGGCGGGCAGTCTCAGCTCTCCACTGTGGCCTGCCCAGCAGCAGCCCTGGCACCATCACAGGCTGGCCTCCTGGCTCCCAGTGAACCAAGACAGCGCAAGCTCTGAGGTGCAGGCTTTCAAGTTTCTGCTGAAGCCACGCTGTCCAATGTCCCAGCAGATTCCAGGGAGGAGAAATAGATTCTGCAACACAATGAGAGTGAGTTCCCCTGCAGGGGGCTCTCATGGCGATGGGTGGGAGGGCCCTGCCCTCGGTGCTGACAGCCCACCCCGCCAAAGGGCAGGTGCAGGGAGGGCAGGCGGCAGGAGGAGGAAGCCATGACCTCGTCTCGTCAGGGGTGTCCGGGAGCAACTCCTCCCTGACCACCCGGTGCCTGGAGGCCTGCGGAGTGTCACTTAGCCTCTCCTTGCCTCAGTTTCCCCAAGAGTAAACTGGGATAGGAAGGCCCCTCCATGGCTCCACGTCAGCACCCATGGGTGATTGGGGTGGAACACAGCACTTGCCTGGCCTGCTATAACCACTCAACAAATGTTTGCTGTTAGTGGTATTCCCCACCACGTTCGCACTGTCCATGGTCAAGAAGGAATTTGGCAAATCGTATTAAATATTTGCTCTTACTGTTTTTTATAAAATGGATAAATATCCTCTTTAAAAATTCAACTCCAAAAGAAAAATACAAATCAAAAGGCAGAAGGTGGAAGCCGCAGCCAGACTTTCCCGAGGCTGGAAGCTCTTTTCAATGATGGAATGAACTCAGTGTGGTCTGAACAGGTGGGCGCGGCCCCGTGGGAATGGTCGACTTAAACACGCGGCCGAGATCCAGGCTGGTCTCGAATTCATCTTCAGACCTTCCGGAAACCGTGGCTCCCTGGGGTGCTGCTGAGTGTCTGACTGTGCAGCACGTGGAGGGTCAGTTTCAGGCTGAGAGGGCGGTTGTTCATGGATCTGTGGGAAGGGGCTGATTGGTTCCTGTGGGCCCTGGGGATGGGGTGCAGAGGGTGGGTGATGACCCGGAGTTGGTCTCTCCCTGAGTTTCTGGACTTAACACCCAGAATCGAGTCCTGCATGCAGAATCCACAGAGAAGATGGATGTGAGTTGAATGACTGTGCCCCAGCGTTCCTGAAGGCTCTCCAGGTGTCCTCTGCGTCCCAGGGCGGGCCCTCCCCTGCACCCCACCACCCTCCACTGGCCCTGAGCATCCCCAGGCCCGGCTGTCCTTCACATGCGTCTCCTTATCCTGCCGCCGCCGTCCTCCCTGTTAGGGCCCCACCCCTGTGCCTGCCCAGTTTAGGGCCCCACCTGGTCATCAACTTCTCACATTTGGCAACTGGCTCGCTCTGTCCCCAATTGTCCACTGGCCATGGGAATGGGCCCTGCACAGAACTCTTTCACCACTGGGCCTGAGGCGTGGCAGGGAGCACAGCCCCCCGAGGAGGAGGATAGAAGGTGGTGAGTTGGTGGGTGGGCTCCACACGGTGTGATGTCACGGTGGGAGGCGTCTGTACCCACACGGTGTGATGTCACGGTGGGAGGCGTCTGTACCCACACGGTGTGATGTCACGGTGGGAGGCGTCTGTACCCACACGGTGTGATGTCACGGTGGGAGGCGTCTGTACCCACACGGTGTGATGTCGTGGTGGGAGGCGTCTGTACCCACACAGTGTGATGTCATGGTGGGAGGGGTCTATACCCACACGGTGTGATGTCACGGTGGGAGGCGTCTGTACCCACACGGTGTGATGTCGCGGTGGGAGGCGTCTGTATCCACTGTGGGGATATCAGTCGATATCCACTGTCGATATTGCTCCCCGACAGTCCCCCACTGGGGCCCACAGGTGTCCACAGATCCTGCTTCTTTTCCTGATACCAGGTCGGGGTCTCCTCCTGGTTCTCTGTCTCCAGGCGTGGGGTCAGTCCTGGCTTCCATCCGGCTTTCTGGAACGTGGCCTGAGGTGGAGGTGCTGCTTTGGCCGGGCCTGGGTGTTTGTGGAACTCGCCTGTTCCTGACCCTGGCCAGAGCGCTCAGGATGACGAGGACAAACCAGAGTGTCCTCAGCACACCTGAGCGGTCACCGGAGATGGTGCGGTCAGCTGCCAGGCGATTTCCCTGCAGAGTCGTTGTCTGTGAACCTGGGGAGGGTGTGTGGTTTAGACGCTGCCATTTGAAGGTTGATCGAAACTTGCACCCATTTGAACCTCCAAGGAGCACTAATGTCTTTTCTGGAAAGCAGACGGTCACGCGGCCCCATGTGGGGACTTCGAGTCCAGCATCATCTTCATCTGAAACTTCCTTGTCATGCCGAAAATGAGGTGTCATGGCTCATTCAAATGAATATTAATAAATACAAAGTTTGCTAACTTTCTGAGTCAGAAATAAAACCCTTAAGCCCCTTAAGCCTCAATCTCATATTCTTGCGATGTCTAAATATTGCTTAAATTTGGGGCTGGATTCCACTGCTGTCATATTTTACGAGTCACAAAAACTGTGACTTTGTTTCATTGTTTAATGAAGTTGTAAATGTCAAAGCCGATTTAGTGCCTGCAGTGAAGGTTCTTTCTGCTTTACTGGGCATCTGATTAAGAATTTATATTTCATTTAATTTTCCGTGTGCAGACTAGAAATAAAGCGTTTCTCTCTGATTTCTTTTATGAATAAAACGATAAAACTTATTTTTCCAGTAAGTTCTTTGATGTGTGGGGGAAGTGTCTGAGGAACCCTGGAACTGTTGCGTTGGGGGTTTGGCGTGCGGTGCCCGGAGCAGACGGTGTATCTGTCATCAGCCACCATGAACGCAGCACATGACAAGGACCCCAGCAGCTCAGGGACAGCGCATATGGACAGTGGGCTCAGCTCAGGACGATGGGTCAGCGATGTTGGCAGGCGCGGACTGGCAGTTCCCTGGCCTGAGCTGGACTCCGTCACTTGTCCTGGTCACTGAGGGTCGATGACCTGGGTTGGCCTGGGCTGGGCGGCCAAGGTGACCTGGTCCAGCAGGCCAGCCCAGGGGTGCTCAGGGGTGCTCACAAGGAGATGCTGAGCCTACAGGAACGGTGGCACCCATGCCCGTGTCTGGAGGTCAGGAAGGCTCAGGAGCCGCCAGTGTTGCTATGGACATTTCGTGGGTGTCCTGTTTGTTACCCACTATATATTTACATAAATCCATATATTTATATAATTACAAATCAGCAGTTTGTGTCAATTTAATTAAATTTCTTATAAATTGGGCAAGGAAGTAGGATTCCCACATTCGAAAGAAAACGCAGACACGGCACACAGAGGCTTGGCAAAACATCAGAAAAGAGGAGACGGAAGTTTCCAGAAACGTAGAGTTTAGGTAAGTAAAACAAATAAGAAAGAGAAAATAAAATCCAGAATATGGATGAGGTCTTAATGAGAACAGAATACATTCCCCGTTCAGTGAAAGAATGACTGAGTTAGAAGACAAAAGTCAGCTCCATGGCTTAGAAGAAACACTTGAAATTAGGTGGCATACAAAGGTCAAATATAAATCAGTGGCCATTTTAACTTCATTCCTGGAAGAAGATACACTTAAAAGCAGACAAGAGGAAAGTAGATGATTACATAACGAAAAATTGTCCATAAGAAATTTAAGGCTGGGCACGATGGCTCACGCCTGTAATCCCAGCACTTTGGGAGGCCGAGGCCTGTGGATCACAAGGTCGTGAGATCGAGACCATCCTGGTCAACGTGGAGAAACCCTGTCTCTACTAAAACTACAAAAATTAGCCGGGCATGGTGGCGAGTGCCTGTAATCCCAGCTACTCGGGAGGCTGAGGCAGGAGAATCGCCTGAACCCGGGAGGTGGAGGTTGCATGAGCTGAGTCCACGCCACTGCACTCCAGCCTTGGTGACAGAGTGAGACTCTGTCTTCAAAAAAAAAGAAAAAAAAGAAAGAAATTTCATTAAATAGACATAAGCTGCTAACTTATATTGGTGTAAATATATGGAAGGTAGCAAATATATTTATACACCCACTAAATGTACAGAGCAAAAACTACCAGAAAATCCAGAGTAATGTGAACAAAAATAGAAGCAGAATAGGGTGTCCGCATACGTCTCTCGGAATCGCAAGCAGAAAATACATCAAAAAGACTATCAGAAACACAAACAATGAACAATACAACATAACTCACGTTCTTCAACAAGAAAACATCACGCTTTGTCCTGTCACCTGAATATTCCAATAAATGGATTGCCCTCAGCCATCAAGTAAACCTTAACATATTTAAAAAGGGAGAATCGCACAAATTGTAAACTCTGTTTATAATCCATTTATAATCACAAATTATAAACTCTATTTGTAATCCAAACATTTATAATTTGTGAGATTATGAACTGTATTTGGTTTCTAAGCATTTGACGTGCAAAAATGGTTAGAAACCAAAAGAACCTACTAACATCCTGCAAGATATCAACACGTGAAGAGAGAAAATAGAAATTTAATAACAGTTAGAAGGTGTTTGTTTTTTGTTTCTTGAGAGGGAATCTCGCTCTGTCGCCCAGGCTGGAGTGCAGTGGCGCGGTCTTGGCTCACTGCAGCCTCCACCTCCCAGGTTCTACCTTTCCACAGAGGCAGTCATTCTGTCATGGGACCCACCCGCCTGACCTCATCTGGCCCTAATAACCTCCCCAAGGCCTCACTTCCAAATACCTTCACACCGGGGATCGGGGCTTCGACATATGAATTTTGAGGGCACAAAACATTTAGGTCACCGCAGCAGTGATCCCATGTTCTTGGAGAGAAAGGCTTCATAGGAAAACCAAAGCCAATTCTCCCAAAACTAATATAAAAATTCAGTGAAATCCAGGGAGAAAGTCCGCATGGATTTATTGTGAGGATTGGATGGAATGATCTTCCGGTCCGTACAACGGTCTCCGAATGCTAAGAAAATCGTCAGAGGACTCAGTGGTTTGTCTTAGTCCATTTGTGGTGCTACAGAGAAACACCCAAGGCTGCCCAGTGTACCAAGAAAAGAGGTTTATTTGTCTGCCAGTTCTGCGGGCGGTACAGGAAGCATTGCCCTGGCCTCTGGTCCTGGGGAGGCTCAGGGAGCTTCCTCTCATGGACGAAGGGAGCTGTGTGCAGAGATCCTGCATTGAGAGAGGAAGTGAGGGAGAGAGAGGAGGAAGACCCCCAGCTGTTTAACAACCAGCCCCTGCAGAGTGAGGCCCCCCAACTTGAGGACAGCGCCAGCCATTCCTGAGAAGTCCGCCCCCACGACCCAGGCACCTCCCACCAGGCCCCACCTCACACGCTAGCAATCACATCTCCACATGGAGTTTGGGGACAAACGTCCTACCCTAGCAGTGGTTCTAGGAGGAAGAGTCCATAATCAGGTGTTGAGCTATGGAGATGTGGAAATGGGAACAGTTCCGTAACCTCGTGAGAATGCACGACTCGGTCTGTGGGAGGGGAGAGGGCTGGGTGGGTCCCAGCACCCGTGGGCTGGATTGGAAAGGAAGGCGGGCTGGTCTTTAGTCCCAGCATGAGGTTAGATTATGTGTGTGCAGGGGCGAACCCATTTAAATCAGCCTCTGGGCACGCAGACCCCTCCCTGTGAACACAAAGGCCTCTGAGAGAGTCTGAGGTCGAGGTGGTGACGGAGCTGTGGCCCATCTCACCCCATTTCACCCCCTGAGGATCTTCCAGACAAAGCCCGGCAGGAGAGGCGGATGGAGGTGCAGCTACACGGCACACAAAACGAGCTTTCTGTAATTTTCCAGCTCGACAGAAGGGGCGGCACTCACAGAGCCTTCTGCTAACACTGCACATCTGAAGAACTAGTAGCCGAAGATGGGGTTGGAATTTAAAACTTGCCTCGTCACCCGCATTCCCAGATGTGCAGGGCCGGGCGGGTGCCGGGAGCTGATGTCGGGAGCTGGTGCCACAGCTGCCATCTGGGTGTCTCTTCTGGTCGCCTCTGCTCCCTGCACCCTGGGGAGTGGAGGAACCGGCGCCCAGGCCCTTTAGCGAGAAAAGGGAGAGGGTGCGTTGTCTTCACGGCACGTGGTCCCAAGGTCTCCCGTGGCAGCCTCAGAGGCGCCAGCACAGTGGCCTCTCGCTGGGAGAATCTCAGCAGCACACACGCCTTGCCCACCCCTGGCCCAGAGCAGTTCTGGGCACCCAGCTGGTCGCTGAGCTGGGTCCTCCACGGCCCTCCTGCATGTGGGCACTGACCTCAGCTGCTCTGGTGCGGACCCCAGCAGTTGCAAGCCACCTCCACCCCCTCCCCTTCCCTGTCTCTTTTCCTCTCTCTCTCTCTCTCTGCCTCTGTCTCTCACTGTCTCCCTGCCTCTGTCTCTCCCTGACTCTGTCTCTCCCTGCCTCTGTCTCTCCCTGTCTCCCTGTCTCTGTCTCTCTCTGCCTCTGTCTCTCCCTATCTCTGTCTCTCCCTGTCTCTCTCTCTCTGCCTCTGTCTCTCCCTGTCTCTGTCTCTGCCCCTGTCTCTCCCTATCTCTGCCTCTCCCTGCCTCTGTCTCTCCCTGTCTCTGTCTCTCCCTGTCTCTCTGCCTCTGTCTCTCCCTGTCTCTGTCTCTCCCTATCTCTGTCTCTCTCTCTCTGCCTCTGTCTCTCCCTGTCTCTGTCTCTGCCCTTGTCTCTCTCTCGGCCTCTGTCTCTCCCTGTCTCTGTCTCTCTCTCTGCCCCTGTCTCTCCTTGCCTCTGTCTCTCCTTGCCTCTGTCTCTCCCTGTCTCTGTCTCTCTGTTTCTCCCACTCTCACGTCCTCACCCCTGTGCTTACCCTGGCCTGGAGCTCTGTTCCCGTCCTCTGGTCCCTTCCTTCCTCTTTGACCCCCGACCCTCACCTCCAGGAACCTGCACTGATGCCAGTGATCTCAGCCCAGCTGCCCTCACCCTCCCTTATGGGGGAATCCCTCATTCCCCTCCGTGCCCATGGCCTCCTTCCTACCAGCATAGCTCAGAGGCAGGGGTGCTGACCTGCATGGATGGCCATGATGGCCTTCAGAGACAGATGTGGTGGCTCACAGCTGAGCAGAGAGGCCTCCTGTGTGTGCCCAGATGAAGCTGGGGTGCCAATGGGACAGAGGGACTCAGAGAGGAAGGAGAGAAAGTAACATGGAGAGGATGGGGAGGACACAGAGACGAGGGGGATGAGGGACTCACAGAGGATGCAGGGTATGGGGGACTCGGAGAGGAAAGAGAGCACCTAGAGAGGAAAGGGGATACTCAGAGAGGAAAGGGGGGACTCAGAGAGGAAAGGAGGGATCTGGAGAGGAAAGGGGGGACTTGGAGAGGAAAGGGGGCACCTGGAGAGGAAAGGGGGGACCTGGAGAGGAAAGGGGGGACTCGGAGAGGAAAGGGAGCACCTAGAGAGGAAAGGGGGTACTCAGAGAGGAAAGGGGGGACTCAGAGAGGAAAGGAGGGATCTGGAGAGGAAAGGGGGGACTCGGAGAGGAAAGGGGGCACCTGGAGAGGAAAGGGGGCACCTAGAGAGGAAAGGGGGTACTCAGAGAGGAAAGGGGGTACTCAGAGAGGAAAGGGGGGACTCAGAGAGGAAAGGGGGGACTCAGAGAGGAAAAGGGGGACCTGGAGAGGAAAGGGAGTACTCAGAGAGGAAAGGGGGACTCAGGAAAGGGGGGATCTGGAGAGGAAAGGGGGGACTCGGAGAGGAAAGGGGGGAACTGGAGAGGCCAGCAGGAACTCGCTGGCTCTTTGTCATGGGTCTTGTTTTCTCTGAGCCTGATGCCCACATTCAGGAGCCCCTTGGTCCTGGCTGGACAGACGTCCACCCCCAGCCCTCCCCGCCATCCTTCCTCGAAGCGTTACCATTTTCTCTTCTCTGAGGGGAGTACCTCGAGAGGAGGAAGTGCGTTGTGTTCCAGTGTGTGCTCGGGGTGCAGGAGGTGTGACGCTGGGCACAGAAGCGAGGTGGGTTACCAGGTGTCCACCTGAACGGCCACCCCAGCTCTCGCTGGGCTCCTCTGTGATGGGAATTTCCCCTAATGTAGCAATGCATTCAATTTTCACCCGAGCCTGTGAGGCAGGTGCCGTAATTATCCCAACTTTATAGTTGAGAGTTTGCGCCATTTTCTGGGATGACCTGAAGGGCTGGATTTGTTTCCGAGCCCCCTCCCTGCCACATGTCCGGAGGGTCCCATCACACGGCACCAAGCTGTGCAGATAAAGGGGCTGTTTGAGACAAAGCCTGTCCCAAGCTGTCGGGAGAACCAAGCCGAGAGGAGATCTAAGACTCAGCGATTTTCCTCCCTGCTTCCTTGAAGGAAGGGGCCATCATCACCCGCACCTCTCTGACCCCACCGGGAGAGCCCAGGGTCACCTGCACCTCTCTGACCCCACCAGGAGAGCCCAGGGTCACCTGCACCTCTCTGACCCCACCGGGAGAGCCCAGGGTCACCTGCACCTCTCTGACTCCACCGGGAGAGCCCAGGGTCACCTGCACCTCTCTCACCCCACCGGGAGAGCCCAGGGTCACCTGCACCTCTCTCACCCCACCGGGAGAGCCCAGGGTCACCTGCACCTCTCTGACTCCACCGGGAGAGCCCAGGGTCACCTGCACCTCTCTGACCCCACCAGGAGAGCCCAGGGTCACCTGCACCTCTCTCACCCCACCGGGAGAGCCCAGGGTCACCTGCACCTCTCTCACCCCACCAGGAGAGCCCAGGGTCACCTGCACCTCTCTGACCCCACCGGGAGAGCCCAGGGTCACCCGTGCCTCTCTCACCCCACCGGGAGAGCCCAGGGTCACCTGCACCTCTCTGACTCCACCGGGAGAGCCCAGGGTCACCTGCACCTCTCTGACCCCCCAGCCTTGGTTCTGCCCCTGCATGGTGTGATGAGCGTGGTGTCACCTGCAGAGGTGTGTCACCTCCCAGGGATGTCCGGGTGAGGTCGTGGGGAATCCACACTGCCTTCCAGGAGGTGCATGCTGGGAGGAGACTCACCTGCACCTGGGAGGTGATTCCACCTGCTATAAACTTTATGCCATAGTTGGGGGGAAGAAACGCAGCATTAACCCTTTATGGTGCTATACCATGTTAATGACATGTAAACTGAAGGGATCAGCCACAGCCCAAACACCCCACAGGTTAGCAGGAGAGGAAAGCACGTGTCCATGGTTCTGACTTCCTGTGTTCAAAAGCCACAGGCTCCTCACCAAATGCAGGTTCCTGGGCCCGGGATCCCAGCTGGGGTGGAGTCTGGGGAGCTGTGTGTTCATGAGCAGGTCAAGTGGTTTCGGTGCACAGGCTTTCAGACGATGAGCTGGCAAAACTGAGGTGCCCGAATAAGCACCCCGCGAGGAGGTCGTGTTTTACTGGAGATAGTGCTAATAATTCCTTTCTGTCATGTCTACTGTTATGGCAGCGGCCGCTTCCGGGAATCAAGACCAGCACAGGCTTTACACCTTCCTCAGAGGCCCCTGGGGAATAGGATGGCTTTAACAGACAGGAATGGCGAAAACCCACAGGTGCACACCGTAGGTCCACGCAGTGTGCTGCAGCCAGAGGTGCGAATGACGTCTTGGCTCATCGCTGGGGGACCAGGGCGGCTCTGGTAGTGTCCCCACCCGGGGAGGGGCGCACATCAGCCCAGGAATCCCGGGACGAAGGGCCTTGTCCTGGGCCTAGATTATCTTGCAACCGGCTGGCTCCTGGGCTTATTAAGCCAAGGAGCCCTGGAATCCTTCTGGGACCTCATCGGATGAGCAAGGGCCTCTCCTCTCATGGGTTCCTGGCTCATTTGTGCCAGGGAAGGGGTGGGAGGGGGGTTCACACCTGCAGCTGACCCAGACTTGTGGCAGGAGGAGGGGTGGCCCCAGGCACAAAGACCCCCTTGGAAGGTGACGCCTCCACCACATGCAACCGCAGCTCTTTCTGGAGGCTGCTCAAACACTCTCCTCCCCCGTTACCAGCTCCGGCCCCGGCCTGGCTCACTCTTCCCTCCTGCCTTAATTTTGCTCGTGGCCCTGACTGTGGGCATAAACTGTGGAAGTGCGACTGAAGCTTCCCTCAGGGTCTGCCTTTCCCAGCAGGTGGGGCCAGTGATGGTTTCATCCACAGCTGGATCCAAGCCTCTGGAAAGTGGACCGGAACAGACCCTCATAAAATAAACGGGGACACCCACACCCCTTCCCATCTCCAGTTCTTCTGACTTGAGGGAGAAGTCAGACCGGGCTCCTGGGAGGAGCGGGTGCTGCCCCTCCTTCCTCTCACACTGGGGTGAGGGTGAGTTATTGTGAGCTCCAGCACTTACAGGGAGGAGGTAGCTGATTAATCAGCTCAGTTCTGGGTTTTCTTCTGATCATCTATTTTTTCCTGCATAAATCCCCTGAATGACATGTAGATAAATTCTTGAAATGATGAGTGTCCCCCCTTGAGACAGGATTTCATCATCTCACCTATTTAACTAATTTATTAGTTACAATTACAACTCAAAATGGCACCAACTTCAGCATAATCAAAACTACATTTCAATTATTCATTGAGCCTTTAATTAAGAAGCCCCACTAAATTAGTAAAAGCTTCAGTGTGAATCAAATGAAAAAGCGCATCGAAAGTCTTGACCAACTTTTCTCCATCTCAGGGATTAAGTTTCCTTCTGCAGATGGCTGCGAGCTCCCTCCTGACAGGGGCGTGCTGCGGGGGTCCTGCCGGCAGGTGGACAGGTGCGTGTGAAGGGAGGCAGCCAGCGAGCTTCTCACCTCAACAGCCGGGAAGGAATTCTGAGTCATCATTTGTGCAATGACTGCGGACGCCCAGGAAGGAGGGTCCCCGTGGAATGGAGGTGGACGAACACCCAGGAAGGAGGGTCCCCGTGGAATGGAGGTGGACGAACACCCAGGAAGGAGGGTCCCCGTGGAATGGAGGTGGGCTGCGTGCACCCTCGGGTGGGGGATAGGATGAGGCCTCCGTCTCCTTTTCGCCCTGTCCAGAACCTGTCAGCGCAGGTTTCGGAAGCTGGAGGCAGGGAGCTGACCTTGGTGCTGATGCCTGTCCCGGCCTCTTAGGACCTGGCAGTTCTCCCGGCAACTCTGTCCTGTCCACAGCGGAGCCCTTCTGGCCTCCTCCTTTGCATCTGTTTCCTGCTGTGGGAGATGCTTCTCCTACCCAGGGCCAGTTTTCCAAGTGCTCAGCCTTAACTTCGGGGAGAAAATGCAAATTAGGGTGAGGCAAGGGGCTGTTCAATCTTGTCTCTGGGAGAAGGCTCCATGCTGGCTCTCCCAGCTCAGGCAGCTCCTACCCCCAACTTCCAAATGGACAGAATTCGTCCTGCTCTGCTCGTCACCAAGAGCTTAATTCTCCTGAGGCTGCAGGGCTGCAGTGAGCTAAGCTGACACCTCCCTCGCCCCCAAAACTGCCACCTCCGCACCCCACCTCTGGGTGTGAGCCAGATGAGACAAGGGTGTAGCAAAGTGCCCACACCAGCAGCCCCTGAGAAGACGCCCTGACAGTGAAGAGGACACAGGCTGCTCTGCTCGCCTGTCCCTTGGAAGGGCATGTCCACTTCACCTTTGGAATGCTGCACTTCATGAGCACTTGGCAGCCCTGGGAGTTTCGGCAGCTCAGTCCCCATCACGCCAAGGTCAGGCCGGGGCTGAGTCACGAGTCACAGCCTGGGTGGTGGGATTCCCTGTCTGTGGTCACGTCCCAGATCCAGGGGAAGGCACAGATATAAGTCTGCTGTTTTCTTTTATTTTCTTTCTTCTCGATTCCTTCCTTCCTTCCTTTCTTTTTTTTTTGCTCTCTCTCTTTCTTTCTCTCCTTCTTTCTTTCTTGACTGGGTCTTGCTCCGTCACCCAGGCTGAAGTACAGTCCCAGCAACCTCCGCCTCCCAGCAACCTCTGCCTCCCAGGTTCAAGCGATTCTCCTGCCTCCTGAGTAGCTGGATTACAGGTGCGTGCCATCACGCCTGGCTAATTTGTGTAATTTTAGTAGAGACTGGGTTTTACCACGGTGGTCAGGCTGGTCTCAAACTCCTGACCTCAAGTGATTCATCTGCCTCGGCCTCCCAAAGTGCTGGGATGACAGGCGTGAGCCACCGTGCCCGGCTGAGTCTGCTGTTTCCAGAACTTGGTCCCCAGTTGCAGGGAGATGCCACTGAGGACACCACTGGAGAGCTCTTGACACACTGAAGAACACAAACTGTCTGTGAGATTAATTCATTGCACCCCAGTGCTTGTCAGAACGTTTCGGAGATGGTAGCTGCCAATTAATAATGCATCTTTATGTGACGTCCTTTACTTTATTATCCTTAGCATTAGGGATTCAAATACTGCAGCCAACACGTATATTCAATTATTTATTAGAAACACAGACGAGGAATGAGACAATACAAGCACAGTTTACCATCCAAAAACAGTGGGGAAAGATACGGCCCTAGATCACCTGGGTTCTGTGCAGAAAAGTGAAACACGTGCAGGTTCTCAAGGGGACAGTGTTGGTTTGGGTTTTGTGTCAAAGGGTCTTAAGACACAAAGGTCCTGGGTTTTGTCTGTGTCTATGGATGCTTTCCTGCAGCTCTGCTCCTGTGCTACCTGTCCCGTCATCTCTCTTTACATATTAATAGAGGGATTATCTTCACCGGCCCAGGCCTAAGACCAGAAGGAGGACAGTGCGACACTCCTCTCCCCGCCTTCCCTCCTCCCACTCAGTGCCTCTCAATCTCCCCCTTTCTGTCTGTGTCTCCTTCACACACACACACACACACACACACACACACACACACACACACACACCTGGACCTGATCACCTCCCGCTTTTCGGGGAAGAATCTCAGAATCTCCACGTGGAGACTGGAGACGCTTATCTGTCCTTGAATCTCCTCCAGGAAATTCTTTTTTTTTTTTAAGAGACTGGGTTTCACTGTGCTGGCCAGGCTGGTCTTCTTCTTTTTTTCTAGTTCTCATTAAATTCTGGAAAGACATGTTCTTTCCCTTGGCCCATCAGGCCTGTGAGTGGGAGCTTCCTACGGTTGCTAGTCCCTGGGTTGCTAGTCACTTTCTCTTGTTTCCTTAACTTTGTCTATACCTATGTAGATGGCCCCTTAATTCATACAGGAAATGCTTCACAGGATGTATTCTGCTGCTGCTCCCCGGCCTCAGCGAGGTCAGTCTCCGAACAGAAGCAGCTCACGGTGTCATCACAGGGTTAAGATGAGTAGGAAAAACCTCTCACAGCACAAGTTAAACACAAAGAAATGGCATCTGTACATCCAATCTTTCACTTCCTGAACCTTCTAGATTTCAGCTGGCCCCTGGAGAGAAACACACACACACTCTGTATTTCTTGCACTTGAAAGTTTCTCCAATATTTGAAGGACTCTCTCATGCATCCTCCCCACCTTTCTGAGCAGGCAAGCCCAGGCCCGTCCATAGATTCAAGAGTTCCAGATTCCGTCACTCTAACATCCACTCAGCTTCAGCAAACGCCACGGAGCACCTGCCACGGCTGACGAAACACCGTGAACACGCCGTGAGTCTCTGCCCTGTGCGCGTGCCGCACCCCAACGAATGCCACCTACCCAGTGCCCACGCCGCGCCCTCCTGGAGCGGGGCCCTCGGACACACAGACGTCCTCGGCGCTGCCTCACGGGCCCTGCGGACCACACGATCTCACACCCTGAGTTCTCTACTTTGATTAGATACCCTGAGTTCTCTTGATTACATAGCCCACCCTGAGTTCTCTTGATTACATAGCCCATGTGGCTTACCCACGTGATTCTACGTCACATCACATGGACTTTAATGCAAAGTTCTTAGGTGGAGTTTTTTTTTTCGCACTTTAAAAGATTTCTTTATGATAAGTTCGGATTTATGTCCCCACCCAAATCTCACGTGGAATTGTAACTGCCCATGTTGGACAAGAGGCCTGGTGGGAGGCGGTTAGATCCTTGCGGGCGACTTTCCCCTTGCTGTTCTCGTGACAGTGAGTGAGTTCTCCAGATCTGGTTGTTTAGAAGTGTGGCGCCTCCTCCCCGGGTCCTTCTGCTCCGCCTGCTGCGCCTTCACGTCGGCCGTGATGGAAAGTTTCCGGAGGCCTCCGCGCCAGGCTTCCTGTTCAGCCTGCACCCCGTGAGCCAAGCACACCTCTTTTCTTTATAAATCATCCGGTCTTAACTAGTTCCTTACAGCAGTGTGAGATGGACCAACACCTGTTTAATGATTTAGAGCCTAGAGATGCATCCTCGAAGCTTTTTTTACGTTCTTTTCCAGGTGAAATCCAAGAAGCGTGACTGGAGCCAAGAGGAGCTTCAGACTCCATCGGGCCCTATGCACCCATTTTCCAGTAGTGAGAGCGGCGGTCAAGGCTGAGTTCATTCATTCATTCATTCACTCACTCATTCATTATATGCAATTATTTTATTTTTGTTGTACCCATCTTCTGTCCTTTAATTTTTTTTTATCAAATAGCATAATTTTAATGGCTAATGACATTCGCGGACTCCCAGTTCTTTATATTTAAGGTAGGTGTCTCAGCACAGCCTTGTGGCACATACATTAATTTATTTTTTAATTCAACAAAATATTGTAACATTTTATTATAAAAATTTCAAAGATTTCAGCTGCACCAGCCCAGCTCAAAAAACAATAACAGCAGTAAACAGTGTTCCAATGTTTCTTCACGTATTTTTCTAATTTTTTTTCAAATATTTTAAAGCTTATTCTGGACATCATGTCATTTCAACTATAAATACTTGATTATGCATCTTTACTGAAAAGAATACAAAACACAGTATCTATACGTATCTTTCTGTCCATCTAGCTATCCATCCACCATCTATCCATCATCCACCCATCTGTTATCCATCCAACATCCATCCATCCATCATCCACCATCTATCCATCCATCCATCCACCATTCATCCATCATCTATCATCTATCCATCCATCCATCCATCCATTATCCATCCACCATCCATCCATCGTCCACCATCTATCCATCCATCCATCCACCATCCATCCATTATCTACCATCCATCCATCCATCCACCCATCTGTTGCAAAGCACACCATGCTATTATTACATCTAACAAACATTACAGTAATTTCTTGTTATTTTATAATTTCCAATGGAAATTCAAAATTCACATTCAAAATTTCCTTATTGTCTCAAAGCAGTCTTTTAAAAATTAGTTTATTCTTCGAGTTTGGTGGCTGTATGTTTTCAGGTTTTTATTTCTGACAGCAGCTCATGTTTGTTTATATGCCAGTGGTTCATTTGTTGGAGAAACTGGTGTCATTTCACTTGCATGTCATATAAACTGCTCGATTGATCTGAGGCTCAATTTGATTCTAGTTCACCTTTTTTTTTTTTTAGCAAGAATTCCTTGCAGGTGGCACCAGTGTTGGCTTCACAGCAGGAAGCCATTAGGTCTTAATGACATTAAGATTGGCAGGGTCAGACTTAGCCTGCTCCCCACCCCCAACCAGCATTTTACTTCATGAATGTGGAAAGCCGCCATTCGTGATTATTGAATAGATCAATTATGTCATTAAGAGCTGCAAGATGGTGACTTTCTAATTCTAAGTTCATTTTTGGGTAATAGCTGGAGATTTTCTCTCAACAAAAATTTTCTTTCATCAATTTTTTAGCTTCAAGGAGAAAGAGAAACGTTTGAACCTCACCCTCTTTAGTTTCAGAGCCGAGAATTGGTGACTTTCTGAGCCTCGTGTGCACACGTGGATTTTATGTGTCTGATGTGTTTCAATCAATCACAGCTACCACTTTTTCTGACTTTCCTTCTGTTCTACACCGGGCTGGCGAGAACACTTTTCTTTACATCAGAGTTTAAAGTTTGCGTCAAATTTAGAAAAAAAAAATGAGTCTACTATGTCTTCCAATATTTTTATATTTTTCTGTATTCTTTTTTCCTGGAGCTTCAGTTATGGGCAAGTTAGATTGATATTTTACTACATGTAACCGAGGCTCTGTTAATTATTTTGTTCTTTCTTTTCTCGATATGCTTTGCCTTGGATAATTGCCATTGCTATGTGTTCAAGCTTCACTGTATTTGCTTCTGCTGTGTTTTATCTGCTCCTAAGTCCGGCGAGTGTGTTAGTCACAGTGAATATTGTGTTTTTTAGCGTGAGCGGTGGTATTCGTTTCTTCTTTTTCCTTCTTCATTGTGATCATGCGTTCTTTTAAATCCTTAAACACATTTGTAATAGCTGTTTTCACATCCTTGTGTGAAAAGCCCAACGTCTCCGTCATTTCTGGGTATTTTTCTATTGACTAATTTTTCTTGAGGTTACAGGTCATATTTTCCGTCTGCCAACATGGTTTCTGATTCCTAAGTGGATGCCTGACACCGAGATTACTTTGTTGATGAGTTTTTGTGTTTTATTGTCTTCCTTTAAAGAGTTTCGAGTTTTGATTCAGTGACATTTGTGTTATTTTCAGGCCACACTGGTCTCTCCTAGGCTTTATCTGAAGACTGCAGAGCACAGGTCCTGGGAGGCTGCGTTAGCCTCGGAGCACACCATGTGTTCACCAGGTCCTCTCTCCTTGGGCCGATGGAAACATTAGTGAGCCACAGCCCTGCTTGGGTTCTCAGAATTATTAAGCATATGGACCCCAGGATCTGGAGAAGAGCCTGGTGGAATATGGACCCTAGGATCTCGAGAAGAGCCTGGCGGAATTTTGCCTTCTGTCTGCGTACTTCCATATTCGGCCACAGACTCAGGGAGCCCCGGGCTGATTTCTGGAGCCCTCTCTCTGCATAGATCCTTTCTCGATATTGTTCTTCCCCCCAAATTTTAGCCACCTCAGCATCTCAGAACACAGGTCTCTGTACCCTCAACTCAGTGGGACTCGCGCTCTGCCTGACCTTCCTCTGGACGGTGGGGTCAGCTCCAGGCAGAAGGCTGAGCAATGGCAGCCTCATCACATTAATTCTTTTCTCTCGGGGATTTTCCATTCTTGGGCTACCTGTTAGTCAATATCCGAAATCAATTGTTTCATGTGTTTTTCTAGTTTCCAGCTTGTTCACAGTAGGAGGGAAAGTCTGGCACCATCGATACTGCGTCAGTGAAACAGGGCGTCTTGCCAAGTTTTGTGGGGGGATTATTTAGCATAAAAACATATCCAGGCCGGGCGCGGTGGCTCAAACCTGTAATCCCAGCGCTTTGGGAGGCCGAGGCGGGTGGATCATGAGGTCAAGAGATCGAGACCATCCTGGTCAACATGGTGAAACCCCATCTCTACTAAAAATACAAAAAAAAAATTAGCTGGGCCTGGTGGCGCGTGCCTGTAATCCCAGCTACTCAGGAGGCTGAGGCAGGAGAATTGCCTGAACCCAGGAGGCGGAGGTTGTGGTGAGCTGAGATCGCGCCATTGCACTCCAGCCTGGGTAACAAGAGTGAAACTCCGTCTCAAAAAAAAAAAAAAAAAAAAAAAAACCATATCCAGATGATACCAGATAGAAATTCGAAAGGAAATTTACCTAAGTTATTAGTAAGAGCTTGCACATCTTTTAAAATCGTTGATAGATAAAGGAGACAAATAATTCCAAAGGCTTGTATTGGTAAGCCTGCTTCGTGGAGCCGCTCTTTCCACAGGTGTTTTCAGCCTGTTTACTTTGCATGGGGTGCTTTTAGGAAGCTGGGCTGTCATTGCGAATAAATCAGGTCCTGGCTCCTGTGCTCATGACACTTACTACATTGCAGTGGGAAAGACAGACAAAAGTAAGCAAATGAAACAATAATATAAGTTACACATGAGTTTCCCCTGGTAGCAAACAGTGCTTTGCAGCTCCCCGGCCCAGTGAAACACTGGGGACAGTGAACCCTAAAAAGGCACAAAGGAAATCTCAGTGCCACCAGGTGGACAGTTTATGGACCAAATTCGAAGCCCAATGGAGTAAAGTTTGATGTTAATGAAAAAATAAGTGTTGGGGAGGAAAGGCAGTTTTCCTGGAAAGTGTACTTTATTTCTTACTAGTCGAATTGAATAAAGGAAGCAAAAGTTCTAAATTATAGTCTATTTTAGAAAACTCCTGAGGACGTCGTGACAGCTCCGGCCAGCTCAGCTGCAGAGACGTCTGGTTGGTGGGCACAGGAAGAGCAGGTGCAGGACCCGCCAGGACTCGGCCCCCAGTTCTCAGCTCGACTCGGCCCTGCGCCAGCTCCCTCCCAGGCTTTTCTTCCTGGGGGAGGAGCAGAACCTGCAGGTCCCCCAAGGCTGAGTCCTCCCGGCCCCAGCGCAGGGCAGGAGCCGCGTCCTCCACACCCACTCCTGCCCCAAAGCAGCTCTGGTTGCCTGAGGATCCGTCTGCTGACCTCTGGAGCTGAGGCCATTCATGTCTATCACAGCGCTGGGGAGGGACTGAGGGGGCCCTGTTGTCAGGACTCAGACATTCACAGCGACGAGTTCAGGCCAAGGAAGATTTGCCACTGACGGTGGAGGAAACAAGGTTCCAGCTCCCACACATGGTGGGCGAACCCGGACTTAGGGGGAGAGGCCACACTTTCCACACCTCAGTGTTTAACACGGAAGGTGAAATTAGGCGAACCAAGTATTCAACTCAAGCTAGACACAGAATAACAAAGTAAAGGTAAAGAAGTTGGGATTCCTGAGTACAGAAGAAAAGAGATTAGGAGAGATGGATTGAGTGGCTTTTATAACTAAATTAAATAGCTATTTCTTTTAAAAGACATAGAATAGACAAATATCTAGCAAATCTAATCGAGAAAAAAATAAGAGTGTGACCATATACGTTTTATGCATTTTAAGAGGGGATTATTACTACATAAAGTGGGTGTGCGATAAGCATTTGTAGGATTAATGAAAACGTATTTTAAAATGGAATTCTCCGCACAACTGTATAGTAACAAATTTGAAATCTGGGTGAACTGGCTCATGGTCAGGGAAAGCACAAATTACCAGCATCGACTCAGAAAGAAACGTTTGCTCCACGTTGCTGAGATAGGCTGGCAGAAGATGAGCTTGCAGAAATCAATAGTCTTTCTTATACCCGAAATAAGTACCCAGGAATGGAAATGAGGAAACATATGTTGCACAAAACTATAAAATGCCCAGTAATCAATCTATCTTGAAAATAAAGGTGCAAGACTATATGAGGTTAGGGGTAGAGTAACCTTGTGCAAGGTATATAATATATTATATTATAGTCTTACAGATAATAGGACTATATGGAACGTCTTATTAAGGGACATAAAGCAAGGTCTGAAGTCATGGGGAGTAGCTCATCCTTATAGGGAAATGCCTCCCTCATCTCCTAAGACAGCAGTTCTTCCGGTCTTTTTTTTTTTTTTGAGACGGAGTTTCGCTCTTGTTACCCAGGCTGGAGTGCAATGGCAAGATCTCGGCTCACCGCAACCTCCACCTCCTGGGTTCGGGCAATTCTCCTGCATCAGCCTCCTGAGTAGCTGTGACTACAGGCATGCGAGTGAGACTCTCTCAAAAAAAAAGACAAAAAAGGAATAATTTCTTTCTTTGTGGATTGGCTGCAAAACCTCCAAGGTTCTGGATGTAAAGATCACTGTTTTTATTATTATCCCCATTGCTGTTTCAGCCTTGAGTTCACCTGGCGTCTGTGTTCGTATCTACAAAGGTTTGATATTGGGGATGGACTCATTTCCATCCAGATGGGCCTCTCTGTGCAGGCCACGCTCACGAGGGGAACCATTCCCTCCCCCTGGATTGGACGCCACTCCCGTCACAAATCAGAGCCCATCGATGAGGTTCTGCTTCTCACTTCTCTGCTTCCCCCCATTCCCTTTTCCATTCCTGAGCCTGTACCGTATTGATTTGATTAAAGCACCTTGGAAATAAGTTATCGTTTCACATCAGGCAATTTTACGATTACGGTTCTTTCTTACCATTTGCTGGGCTGTTCTTGGGAATTTATAAACTTTCAGTTTCTTAAATAAGACGCCTGGTAATCTTACTGGAATCACATTAAACTTTTACATTAAGACTGGAAGAAGGCCGGGCGCAGTGGCTCAAGCCTGTAATCCCAGCACTTTGGGAGGCTGAGGCGGGTGGATCACGAGGTCAAGAGATCGAGACCATCCTGGTCAACACGGTGAAACCCCGTCTCTACTAAATATACAAAAAATTAGCTGGGCATGGTGGCACATGCCTGTAATCCCAGCTACTTGGGAGGCTGAGGCAGGAGAATTGCCCGAACCCAGGAGGCGGAGGTTGTGGTGAGCCGAGATCGCGCCATTGCACTCCAGCCTGGGTAACAAGAGCGAAACTCCGTCTCAAAAAAAAATAAAAGACCGGAAGAACTGCTGTCTTAGGAGATGAGGGAGGCATTTCCCTGTAAGGACGAGCTACTGCCCATGACTTCAGACCTTGCTTTATGTATTTGTGGTGGGCGGGGGGTCGTGGGTAAAGAAAAAATATGTTTCCACCAAGACGCTGCGGTCGCACGTTGGGGATCTGCCACGTAGGAATAGAACGTCCGTAGAAACTGCATGTGATGTATGTGGCTGTTTCTGGAAGCACCTGTGTGTGTGTGTGTGTGTGTCTGTGTGTGTGTGTGCCTGTGGGCGTGTGTGTCTGTGTGTGTATATGTGTGTCTGTGTGTGTGTGTCTGTGGGCGTGTGGGTCTGTGTGTCTCTCTGTGTGTGTGTGTCTGTGGGTGTTTCTGTGCCTGTGTGTCTGTGTGTGTGTGTGCCTGTGGGCGTGTGTGTCTGTGTGTGTATATGTGTGTCTGTGTGTGTGTCTGCGTGTGTGTGTGCCTGTGGGCGTGTGTGTCTGTGTGTGTATATGTGTGTCTGTGTGTGTGTCTGCATGTGTGTGTGTCTGTGTGTGTGTGCCTGTGGGCGTGTGTGTCTGTGTGTGTATATGTGTGTCTGTGTGTGTGTGTGTGTCTGTCTGCATGTGATGTATGTGGCTGTTTCTGGAAGCACCTGTGTGTCTGTGTGTGTGTGTGCCTGTGGGCGTGTTTGTCTGTGTGTGTATATGTGTGTCTGTGTGTGTGTGTCTGTGTGTGTGCCTGTGGGCGTGTGTGTCTGTGTGTGTGTGTGTCTGTGGGCGTGTGGGTCTGTGTCTCTCTGTGTGTGTGTGTCTGTGTGTCTGTGGGTATTTCTGTGCCTGTGTGTGTCTGTGTGTGTGTCTGTGGGCATGTGTGTCTGTGTGTGTATATGTGTGTCTGTGTGTGTATATGTGTGTCTGTGTGTGTGTGTCTGTGGGCGTGTGGGTCTGTGTGTCTCTGTGTGTGTGTGTGTCTGTGGGTGTTTCTGTGCCTGTGTGTCTGTGTGTGTGTGTGCCTGTGGGCGTGTGTGTCTGTGTGTGTATATGTGTGTCTGTGTGTGTGTGTCTGTGTGTGTGTGTGCCTGTGGGCGTGTGTGTCTGTGTGTGTATATGTGTGTCTGTGTGTGTGTGTCTGTGGGCGTGTGGGCCTGTGTGTCTGTGTGTGTATATGTGTGTCTGTGTGTGTGTGTCTGTGTGTGTGTGCCTGTGGGCGTGTGTGTCTGTGTGTGTATATGTGTGTCTGTGTGTGTGTGTCTGAGTGTGTGTGTGTCTGTGTGTGTGTGTGTCTGTGGGCGTGTGGGTCTGTGTGTCTCTCTGTGTGTGTGTGTCTGTGTGTCTGTGGGTGTTTCTGTGCCTGTGTGTGTCTGTGTGTGTGTTTCTGTGTGTGTGTATGTCTGTGTGTGTGTTTCTGTGCCTGTGTGTGTCTGTCTGTGGGTGTGTTTCTGTGTGTGTGTGTATGTCTGTGTGTGTGTGTGTCTGTGTGTCTGTGGGTGTTTCTGTGCCTGTGTGTGTCTGTGTCTGTGGATGTGTTTCTGTGTGTGTGTGTATGTCTGTGTGTCTGTGGGTGTTTCTGTGCCTGTGTGTGTCTGTGTGTGTGTCTGTGTGTGTTTCTGTGTGTGTGTCTGTGTGTGCCTGTGGGCGTGTGTGTCTGTGTGTGTGTCTGTGTGTGTATATATGTGTGTCTGTGTGTGTGTGTGTGTCTGTGTGTGTGTGTGTTTGTAGTGGCAAAACAAACAACAAAGACATCCGGCCACAGCAGCCCAGGAAACGTCACAGACACCCGTGATGGACGGGGTGGGACCTGGGCTCGGCCTCCATTCCTCCAGGCACCTCCCTCTCGTTTGCTTCCGGTGGGTGAAGTCAGAGGAAAGAGGTTTGAAATTCCCACCTTCCCCCGACATCTGTTTATTCCTCACACCTGCAGCACCAGCTTCTCACCAAGACCAATGATGACCCGAGGGGTCCCAGCTCCGTCCTTCCTCCTCCTCCGGGGCCTCGGGGCTCCTGCTGTCTGGAGGCCTCTCCCACGTGGCAGGCTTGCAGGTGAACATGCCGCATATTTCCCTCCTGCATCCTGGGTGCCCAGGTGAGAAGCCAGTGCAGCAGGTGTGAGGAACGAACAGACGTCGGGTGAGATTTTGAAGGACACGAGCCAGGTGTGTTCTGCCCACCCTGATTCTCCACATCTCTGGGGGTGGCTGATCACGACTGCCCCCTGACCAGGGACCCTTTCTTATGGTCCCATGGAAAGAGCCAGGCAACCACAGAAAGAGCTGGACAGCCATGGAAATCTGAAATGCTGCAGATTTTAACCCAGAGGTAGGGCACTTTGCTCCTATTCCGGAAGATCTAGGAGAGAAGCTGGGGTTGGAGACACCTGGTCCTCTGTTTCAGATGAAGCTTTGGGACAGGAACCTGGGCTTGGTGACCACCTGGTCCCACGTCTAAGATGAAGCTCTGGGATTGGAACCTTGGCTTGGTGACCACCATGTCCCACGTCTAAGATGAAGCCCTGGGATTGGAACCTGGGCTTGGTGACCACCGTGTCCCACGTCTAAGATGAAGCCCTGGGATTGGAACCTGGGCTTGGTGACCACCGTGTCCCACGTCTAAGATGAAGCCCTGGGATTGGAACCTGGGCTTGGTGACCACCGTGTCCCACGTCTAAGATGAAGCCCTGGGATTGGAACCTGGGCTTGGTGACCACCGTGTCCCACGTCTAAGATGAAGCCCTGGGATTGGAACCTGGGCTTGGTGACCACCGTGTCCCACGTCTAAGATGAAGCTCTGGGATTGGAACCTGGGCTTGGTGACCACCTGGTCCCACGTCTAAGATGAAGCTCTGGGATTGGAACCTGGGCTTGGTGACCACCGTGTCCCACGTCTAAGATGAAGCTCTGGGACAGGGAGCTGGGCTTGGTGACCACCGTGTCCCACGTCTAAGATAAAGCTCTGGGATTGGAACCTGGGCTTGGTGACCACCGTGTCCCACGTCTAAGATGAAGCTCTGGGATTGGAACCTGGGCTTGGTGACCACCGTGTCCCACGTCTAAGATGAAGCTCTGGGATTGGAACCTGGGCTTGGTGACCACCGTGTCCCACGTCTAAGATGAAGCTCTGGGATTGGAACCTGGGCTTGGTGACCACCGTGTCCCACGTCTAAGATGAAGCTCTGGGATTGGAACCTGGGCTTGGTGACCACCGTGTCCCACGTCTAAGATGAAGCTCTGGGATTGGAACCTGCAGTTCATGAATCCCTGGTCTTCGGTCTCCTGGAGACACAGGGAGACTAGAACCCAGCCTGTTGGAGAGAAATTGAAATATGACTGGGACACCTGCTATCCTGTCACGATCAAGTCCATCGTTCCGACTTTCCCAAGGCATAGCCCCTTCTTTGCGTATGTTCTGTGTTGGCCAGCGACTGTCACGTTGTGGGGAGGTGGTGTGATTTCTGTCCTTCACAAGCAGGGCTCTCTGGCTGCCGTGCTCCTCAGGAACTCTCCCGGGTGTGGCCAGGCTTTGTGGCATGGTGGGGCTGCCATTTATCACACTGTTTCTGAAGGAAAATGGTTTGCAGGTACCAGGTACATCTTACAGGTATACCAGGTATGACTTCTGTGGTGCGTAGGTGGAATGACACAGATTATCAGGAAGTTGACTTTAGAAACAAAATTTTAAAAACAACGAAAAATAGAAATGCTATGTTGCATTTGCAGTTTCGTTATTTGCATATTTATGAAGTTCTGCAATTTGAAAAAAATATTTCTCTTCTTTCCTGGGTGTCTATTTGGAATCCATCACCGTGTGTCAAAATCAAGGAAATCAGAAGCAGAGCTGCCAGCCTGGTGACAGGCGTTTTCCATATCCTCTGTTACAATGCCGAGATGCATTATTATTCATCGATTCATCTGAAGATTAAATTGGAAATAAGTTATCTAGTATCCATGTGTGGGTTGTATTTATTTTAAAGGTTGTTGCACAGGAGGCTTAAACATACCCAGCAAATTGTGCCAGGGAAGCTTCCTCAAATCTTCAAAACCCAGGGTGCTTGCCTGTTTAAATCTCTTGGACTTTTTTTTGAGACGGAGTTTTGCTCTTGTTGCCCAGGCTGGAGTGCAATGGTGCAATCTTGGCTCACCGCAACCTCCGCCTCCTGGGTTCAGGCAATTCTCCCGCCTCAGCCTCCAGAGTAGCTGGGATTACAGGCACGTGCCACCATGCCCAGCTAATTTTTTGTATTTTTAGTAGAGATGGGGTTTCACTATGTTGACCAGGATGGTCTCGATCTCTTGACCTCGTGATCCACCCGCCTCGGCCTCCCAAAGTGCTGGATTATAGGCATGAGCCACTGCGCCCAGCCGGACTGTTTTTTCTAAATCACTCCAATATTTTGAGACTCTTCTTTCTGTTTAGAGAGTGTGGCCTCTGCCCACCTACGGGTTCAGGCTCCTCCTCCTTTTCCCCCCACGGACCTGCACATCCCCAATGAGAAGCACCAGAGATGCTACAGCTGGTGGAGAGATGACAGCTTTTACTTTCACGAGGAGAAAATGAAGAAATGTGGCTTTGGAGGTCCAAGTTGTTGCGTGAAGAGGCTCCTTCCCCCACTGCGCGCAGCACATGTGGACAGAGCCAGCCTTCCTCTCCTCTCTCTGGGAGACACGAGTATACCAAGTACCGGCACGAACCCGAGGATTTACACTCGTCACCGGTGGTTGGGGGAATGCAAACCAAGGCCACCCAACCCTGCAGAACAAGCCTCTGAGCTCCCTTGAGCAATTGCACCACGGTTGGGGAAGAGCAAAGTCCCAGCCAACGGTCAAGCTCATGCTCCTGATGGTCACGGAGGGCTGCTGGGCCAGGGCTTGTTTTACGTGACCTTATTCTGCAGGGAGTTGGCCATGAGCTGCTGGTTTCTCCAGGGGGAATGCTTACTTGGCAGGGGAAGTTGAGGAAGGAGGTAGTCAGGGCTGGAGAAGGAGCGTGCCGGGACCTGGAGGTCAGCTCAGGGAGACAGTTGGCCCTAAGTCCGCTCTAATGACCCAGGGATGGCAAGCTGGCCGTGGAACCTGGAGATGTGCTGATGCCACTCGGTGATCCCTTCCTGACAGGGACGGTACCTGGGACACTTTGAGCTCAGGGCCGCTCACCTGTCCAGGATTCCGTCCTCACACCGAGGCACCACCATTCACTCAACTCCGGGGGTTTTTCATGCCTCACGTTCTTGTAGGCAGCTCCTTCCACCTAGAATGCCTCATTCCAGACAGGCCTCTTTCTCAGCTCTGTTTTCTCTCTTGCCAGAGCCTTTTCTGACCCCACTCCCTCACCCCATGCCCTGCAGTGACGCAGGAGGCTGGGGTGCTTCGTATTCCGGGCGTCCTCTGTGCCTCTGTCGCAAGCTCATCCTATCATGCATGGGAGAGCCAGGGCTGGAGCTGGGCGGTGCTGGGTGCAGGGATTTGGGGTTGCAGGTTGTACCACTGTGAAGCGATGGGAACCATGGTGGGGCGTGACACAGGTGAGCATTCACGCGGCCAGATGAGGACTCATGCGGCCAGATGGGTCCCAAAGACATTTTGTTTTCTAGATGGAATCTCGCTCTGTCACTGGGCTGGAGTGCAGTGGTGTGATCTCGGCTCACGGCAACCTCTGCCTCCTGGGTTCAAGCGATTCTTCTGCCTCCGCATCATGAGTAGCTGTGATGAAAGGCACCCACCACCGCACCCATCTAACCACCACACACATCTAACCACCGCACCCATCTAACCACCGCACCCATCTATTTTTTATGTATTTTTAGTAGACATGGGGTTTTGCCATGTTGGCCAGGCTGGTCTTGAACTCCTGACCTCGTGATCTGACCATCTTGGCCTCCCAGAATGCTGGGATTACAGGGGTGAGCCACCGCACTGCAGGATCCCATCTCCATGCTCTTCGGGAGGCATCGCTGGGGAACAAAAGACAGACCCGTGATCCCTGGGGTTCTGGGTTGGGGGTGGGATTGTCAAAAAGGGGGCACAGAAGGTGAGTTTGAGGGTGGCGGAGCGGCCCCCGGGACACTGTGGTGGTGATGACGGGAAGCCCACGGAGAGAAGTGAACTTTATGAAACAGAAACCATCCAGCAGCTGGTGCGGGTTCCCTGGGGAAAGGCGAGCTGCCTCCCCATCTGATTGCCTGGCTGGGGGTGGGGAGGGGAGCGGCACTCACCTGAGCAATTTTGGCAAAGAGGTTTCTCACTGGAAACCGGGAAACTTCAGACAAAAGGAGCTGGCCTCGGTGCTGGCTCTGGGCAGTAAGTCTCTCTCCCAGGGGTGCAGCCCAGCAGCTGTGTAGCCAGTGCACATGTCTACCCGGGTGGAATAAACCAGGGAATAAACAGTGGAAGGCGGGGATCAGATTTCTCACTGTCAGAGGAAAAGCTGCACTTAAGTGAAGGCAACGTGTGAATGGACTCTGGGGCTGTATTTTATTCAGAGACCTAAGAAAAATAACATACATTCATCCATGCACACGCGCGCACACACACACACACACACACACACGAATGTGAATGACAAGCATGCCCCCACTGAGATGGCTGAGAAGCAGTGGCAGCTGGAAGCAATGAGCACGTCTTGGGTCCCAACCTTGGTTTCTAACAGTTCCATGATATAGGGAGGCTCTGACCTTGGTTTCCAGCCATTCCCTAATACAGGGGGGCTCTGACCTTGGTTTCCAGCCATTCCCTAATACAGGGGGGCTCTGACCTTGGTTTCCAGCCATTCCCTAATAGAGGGGGCCTCTGACCTTGGTTTCCAACCATTCCCTAATACAGGGGGGCTCTGACCTTGGTTTCCAGCCATTCCCTAATGCAGGGAACCTAAGCTACTTGGGTGAATGGGTGACTGTAGGGACAGGGCCGAAGAAATACAAGATGAGCCCCCGGCATCTTACAGAACCACAAAACCAGGAAATGCCACAAACAGGATGCACATGGGTCTACACTGACATCAATCCGGGATTTCATAAGTAAACAAATGGCGTCTACACCGACATCAATCTGAGATTTCATAAGTAAACAAATGGGGGAGAATCCGCCAACATTCCGAGTGTAAGAATTTTGAATAATGAAAGGACAGGGATGGAAGGAGGGAGAAAAGCACCCCAAGACCACCTCAGTCATCACTGCTGCAGGGACCACCTGAGGGAACAGGGCCGGGGCTTGGAGAAACGGGCATCTCCGCGGTCACTGAGCATGTGGCCCGAAGCCTGCAGTCGTGACTTTGGCGGTGGCACCAAACGTCCACAAACTCGTTCCTGCCCCTTCCTTCCGGAGGTGGGGCTTCACTCTCCTCCCCTGTAGTGTGGGTTGGACTCATGACTCACTTCTAAGCACAGGGCAGGAAGGAGCAAACCAGTCCGTGCAGCAGGGAGCTGGCAGACAGCACCTGCCGGGATGGCGCTGCCATGCCGGGCACAGGTGTGGTGACGTGCAGCCACTGCGTGACAGGAGGGGGGCGAGGCCACCGCGTCTCCGCGCGTTCTTACCACAAACCCACCGTGTTGGTCTCATCACGAGAAAACAGGATCGAACACGAGATTCTATAAAACCCGTGACCAGAATCCAGTCTGGATAGTGTCTCAGTCTTTTATTTTATTGAAAATTTCTGTCTCTTTTTTCCGTTTTTTGGACAATCTTTCAGTCTTTCTATTAAAATTATCACCTCCAGTTGTCAGAGATTGGAGGAAGCGGTGAGGAGACCCGATGACCCACATGGGGTGGTATCCCGGGTAGACGGAGGGCATCGAGGGAAACCCGGGGAAGCCCGAATTTCATTCAGCTCATCGCGTGGTATCACTGTGAGTTTCTCAGAGTTACAGACACTTCATAACACCTCGATGTGAGCTGCATTAGCACGGGGAAGCTGGGCAGGCATGACACAGCCCCCTCGCTGTGCCATCTTTTCAACTCTCCTGTAAATCTAAAATTATTTCAAGATACAAAGAAAACTTCCACGGCTCCATTTCGATGATCTACACTTGCAGTATTAATGAACTAGAGGGAAAACGAGAAAAAGTCCAGACAATGAAGCATCAGGGACACTCTCTGGGGCTTCCTGAGTGTGGCGGGGAACAGCGTGACTGAAGACCAGGCCCCCTCAAAGCCCAGCTGCTGTGGCCCCAGGCCCTGAAGCCCCCAACCCACCGGCCGCACTTCTCCAGGCCACAGCCTCTGTCCCACCTGGACTCCAAGGGCTTGGGGGTCACCTGGGCCAGGCCCATCTGGGTTCGATGGGGCGTTACCTTGATAATAACTGGGGATCCCACAAGTGGGAGGATGATTTCCAGGCTGGAAGCCTCTGGTGACGCCATCCACATGGTGGGTCCCCTTCCGCGTGGCTGCCGTGATAGCTCTGGCCACGTCACCGACAAGCACCTCTGGGACTCTGCAGCCGCCACACGCTCCTGCTCAGCACCCCCAGAGGCGTCACCCCGGAGACAGCAGCCTCATTCTTCTGAAGAGCTCCAGCCTACACCTTTGTTGTATTCCAGAGAGTCACTGAAGGGAACCAAGTTTGTATCGGGGCAATGTCCGTGTTGGGACCCAGTGGCCCCCCAGTTTGTCGGATAGCTGCACTTCCATGTCATCGCCTCTTCCTCCCTGAACCCTCAGTCCAGGGGGGCCGGGGGACCCTCAGAATAGGCAGAGGGTGAGACATGGACAAGGGATCGCCCACAAACCGATTAAACCCGGACGTGGAGAGAAGGTTCTTTTTTTTTTTAAGACGGGATTTCACCATGTTGGTCAGGCTGCTCTTGAACTCCCGACCTCAGGTGATCCGCTTGCCTTGGCATCAAAGGGCTTGGATTACAGGCGTGAGCCACTATGCCCTGCCAGAGCGAAGGTTCTAAACATGGGGCGGAGAGTCGCCAGTGTGGGGTTTCCTTCTCAACAGTCCCCACATCAGGAGAGATTCCTTCCCTGCTTATCCCAGGGAAACTAAGACTCCACCCACACGCCGTGGGGTGCCCAGCACGACCTTTCAGGACGCCAGCCCAGGGCCTCTCACGTCTCCTGAAGAGACGTTGTGTGTTCACGGTGGTGCAGGACCCCACACCGTAATCTCTGAACCCATAATGCCTGTGCTAATGTAAAAAGAATATTTTCCCCCTTGAGATAAAATGCCATCAGATGCCATCTGTGCTGCCCGTAATTTTAGCCATAAATCCTCGTTGTATTTATCGGAGATTTGTTTTTCAAGATGGCTAATTTTAGTCTCCAATTCAACTGCACACTAATTTCCTTGTTTCTTTCTTGCTGAGAAATCTGATATAACAGCTCCTCATAGAAAGGGCTTGGCAGGTTCCCAAACCCAACAGCCTCATTTACTTGGAGAGAGGTTATTTTTTCTTTCTTCCTCCCCACTCTCCCTCGTTGTTTTGGCAGCACGGTTAGAATTCAGAAGAGTTGAAATCAAAACAGGATTGCCCCTGTAGAGATGAGTGAGGATGAGCCGGGAGGGGTGGGCATCGGGGCGAGGGTCAGCCTGCTCCAGGCAGGGGGAGGGTGTCCCAGACTCAGGGAGGCTGCGGGGCGTCCCTATCTGGGAGCTCACGGAAAGAGAACAGCAACAGGAGGGGTCCTCGAGACCGCGATATTCCTGGGGGAGGCACCGCGTCACCCTGTGGAAAACATTTGGAAAGCTTCCTTCGTTTTTCTGAAATAGCTGAAGTGATGCACAAGGTTGGCTGAGACTCTAAATCTAATTACAATAGATAATCTGGAACAGCCCGTCAATGGGGAAGGAATTGTGGGATGGGAGCTTTTTAAAAAGAGGCACTTAGCCATGAAATCTGCATATACCAGTAAATTTCATCCAGAGCAACCAACATGTGCATCTTCCAGTCTGTTTCCAAAAATTCTGAGTTCTCTTGGGAAGCACCATGACTGGGGAGGAGCATGGAAGGAAGGGCGTCTGGCAGTGGGGTGTGCCATCCTCCAAGGCCAGGGAGGGAGCCCACCGCCTTCCTGCCTTGCCCGCCCTCCGGGGACCAGATTCCCCCACCCGAGGGAGGACACAGGGGAGGAAGACGGCCTGGAGCGTGCTAGCAAGCTCAGAAAACAGATGACTGGGCTGCGGGTTCTCTTAGATGCTGGCTTATGTTGGAATGTGATCACTGGGGGCAAAAACCCACTTCACCGTTGGGTGAAAGCTAAATACAGCTGCAGCTGCCGACAGCATCATCATGCAAAACTGGTCTGCAAATACTCTTGCTATTGCCACGTTTCAGACAAGGCTTAGAGAGGCTGACAGCCCGTCCCGAGCTACGTGCAAGTGTGGGGCAGACCTCGGCTCCGCCTCCGCCCGCAGAGCCCAAACTCACGCCTCAACCACCATGCGTCCGGAGGCAGGGTCCCTGTGCCCGGGGGTCCCCTGAGCCTAACACACCGCCGGGCACACAACAGGTTCTCAAGAACCATCTATTGCCCATTTTAATGAAAATGGATTGTATTTATTTTTTGTCTCTTCAATAAAGGCGTCTGACGATACCCTGATTCAATCAGAAGTAGCCGGAAGCATCGTTTCCTGTGAGGCAAACACAGATCCGACACTGACACTGGGGGACACACGAGAAGTGACGATGGGGTTCTGCTCTCCCCTCCCTCTCTCTGTCCTTTCTTCCCTTTGCTTCCTCCCTCTCCCGAATCCCTTCCATCTTTCCGTAGCTAGACAGGGAGATGTCATGCAGACTGTTTCCTAGCAAGGTGTGGAGAGACAGACAGAGACAGAGAAAGAGACAGAGACAGAGACAGAGACAGAGACAGAGAGAGACAGAGAGACAGAGAGACAGAGACAGAGAGACAGAGAGAGACAGAGAGACAGAGACACAGAGACAGAGACAGAGAGAGACAGAGACAGAGAGACAGAGAGAGACAGAGTCAGAGAGAGAGACAGAGAGACAGAGACAGAGAGACACAGAGAGAGATAGAGAAAGAGAGAATTATTTACAGGTATCAACATCCGCAAATCTAGTTTATGGGACATACCATGTCAAAGGAGGAAAGATGGAAAGCTCATGCAAACAGCACTGACACGTACACACCCTGCTGACACACGCCACACAGACTCACAACGCGGACCCACCAGGCCCCCATCCTGGGCCAGGCCACGGCGATTACTAAGGGCCAAGTGGATGTGGCCGGTGGTCAGGAGACTATTTTCCTGTTGTAGACGGATGCACAGCCGTAGGTGATTCCCAAGCCCCGGCCGGGGCTGTGCCCGTCCTTTGGGGTTAGCGGGAGCCCACCAGCCTCTCTGCCCATCTCTGTCCCCACTCGGGCAGCTGTCCGGCCAGGACAGCACGAGGGATGGGGGTTCCTGGACTCAGAGGGGGCTCAGGGGTCTGTTTCCTGTGTCCTCACCATGACCTCCAGGACTTCTTAGCCAGGGTGCCCCCTGTCACTGATGGCTTTCAGTAGGGCATGGCTCCATCTCTGTGAGTGGTCTTTATACCCATTCTGTATTATATAAAATAGTTATATATAGTCACCTGTGTGCAAAAGACACATTTTTACCCAAATGGGTTTAATATTTTATACATTGAGTTTTAGCTTCTAATAATATGTAATTTATTTGAAAACATTCGAACCCCTTACCATGACCATCCATGTGGGTTCGGCATATAACCCTGTGGGTGCAGAGACCGTGGTTCATTTAATGTGCCCTTTGGTGGCAGATATTTAAGCCTTTCCCATTTTTTCCTGGTTTCTGAGATGTCACCATTGACATTCTCTTTCACAAATTTTTGTGTACTTGTGCAAATATGTTTCTTTTGAGATAACCCTTAGAAGTGGATGACATATGTGCCCAAGGTACCTGCAATTTAAGTTGCAAAGAAGTTGTGAACTGTCTATGGATGCCCACCGCAGCGCACAGGGATGTCGGCTCTTCTCTGCATCTGCCCACCCAGGGGGCTGCTCAGTCACCAACTTTCCAAGTCCTGTTTGAACAAGGCTTCGCCTCTGCCAGTGAGGGCGGTGCTGACACCCAGGTGAGCCCGGGACCCCTCCGCTGTGTTCCTCCCCAGCGATTCCGGCTTTCTGTGGGATGCCTCTGTTCCCACCAGGTGAGCCCGGGACCCCTCCGCTGTGTTCCTCCCCAGCGATTCCGGCTTTCTGTGGGATGCCTCTGTTCCCACCAGGTGAGCTCGGGACCCCTCCGCTGTGTTCCTCCCCAGCGATTCCGGCTTTCTGTGGGGTGCCTCTGTTCCCACCAGGTGAGCCCGGGACCCCTCCGCTGTGTTCCTCCCCAGCGATTCCGGCTTTCTGTGGGGTGCCTCTGTTCCCACCAGGTGAGCCCGGGACCCCTCCGCTGTGTTCCTCCCCAGCGATTCTGGCTTTCTGTGGGGTGCCTCTGTTCCCACCAGGTGAGCCCGGGACCCCTCCGCTGTGTTCCTCCCCAGCGATTCTGGCTTTCTGTGGGGTGCCTCTGTTCCCACCAGGTGAGCCCGGGACCCCTCCGCTGTGTTCCTCCCCAGCGATTCCGGCTTTCTGTGGGGTGCCTCTGTTCCCGCCAGGTGAGCCCGGGACCCCTCCGCTGTGTTCCTCCCCAGTGATTCCGGCTTTCTGTGGGGTGCCTCTGTTCCCGCCAGGTGAGCCCGGGACCCCTCCTCTGTGTTCCTCCCCAGTGATTCCGGCTTTCTGTGGGGTGCCTCTGTTCGCATCCTGGGCTGTTTGGCTCTTTCTTCTCGTGGGTTGTTCACCTTTTTATAACCTGTGAGAGATCTTTGTGCATTAATGACCCCATTAACCTTTTCTGTGATATGTGTGACAGTGCATTTGCGTTTTGTGCCTTTTCCTTTAAATTTTTTTGATAGTTTTAAATGGTCTGAAGCTTCTCAAATTCTTTCTTTCATAGCGCACAGGTTGTGTATAACGCCCTGAAAGCTTTCTTTTTCAGTATTTCCTTCATCTTGTATTCATGGTTTCACTTTCGGCCCTGGAGCCATCTAGAATGGCGACTTTATATTTAAGTGATAAAGACTCCGACTTTCTCCCGCTGGCTGCCCAGGGTCCTGCAGTGGTTACCGGGGAAGCACCTGGGCTCTGGAGCCGTCTTTGCCCAGTGCTAAATCCTACTCCTGTTTGGACTGTGAAAACCCAACTGTGTCTGCCCATCACAAGCACGTTCGTCATCACAGTTTTAACCACGCCAGCCCTGGCTTGCTGGGTCACATGTTTATTTTTCCAGACAAACTTAAGATTATTTCACAGCATTTCCAACCATCCTGCTAGTACTTTGAGGTCTTAGTGAGTGTGTGAGTGAATTTGGAAGCATCACCGTCTGGGAGGTACCTCGTGACTTCTGGAAAGCAGAGGCTGTGGCTGGTGGGGCTCTCAGCCGTGTCCCCAGAGCCAGAAGCCAGGATTGGGCACCACTGGGCTGGCTGTGGCCGGTGGGGCTCTCAGCCGTGTCCCCAGAGCCAGAAGCCGGGATTGGGCACCACTGGGCTGGCTGTGGCTGGTCTGGCTCTCAGCCGTGTCCCCAGAGCCAGAAGCCGGGATTGGGCACCACTGGGCTGGCTGTGGCCGGTGGGGCTCTCAGCCGTGTCCCCAGAGCCAGAAGCTGGGATTGGGCACCACTGGGCTGGCTGTGCCCGGTGGGGCTCTCAGCCGTGTCCCCAGAGCCAGAAGCCGGGATTGGGCACCACTGGGCTGGCTGTGGCCGGTGGGGCTCTCAGCCGTGTCCCCAGAGCCAGAAGCCGGGATTGGGCACCACTGGGCTGGCTATGGCTGCTCTGGCTCTCAGCCGTGTCCCCAGAGCCAGAAGCCGGGATTGGGCACCACTGGGCTGGCTGTGGCCGGTCTGGCTCTCAGCCGTGTCCCCAGAGCCAGAAGCCGGGATTGGGCACCACTGGGCTGGCTGTGGCTGGTCTGGCTCTCAGCCGTGTCCCCAGAGCCAGAAGCCGGGATTGGGCACCACTGGGCTGGCTGTGGCCGGTCTGGCTCTCAGCCGTGTCCCCAGAGCCAGAAGCCGGGATTGGGCACCACTGGGCTGGCTGTGGCCGGTCTGGCTCTCAGCTGTGTCCCCAGAGCCAGAAGCCGGGCTTGGGCACCACTGGGCTGGCTGTGGCCGGTCTGGCTCTCAGCCGTGTCCCCAGAGCCAGAAGCCGGGATTGGGCACCACTGGGCTGGCTGTGGCCGGAGGGGCTCTCAGCCGTGTCCCCAGAGCCAGAAGCCGGGCTTGGGCACCACTGGGCTGGCTGTGGCTGGTCTGGCTCTCAGCCGTGTCCCCAGAACCAGAAGCCGGGATTGGGCACCACTGGGTTGGCTGTGGCTGGTGGGGCTCTCAGCCGTGTCCCCAGAGCCAGAAGCCTGGATTGGGCACCGCTGGGCTCAGCAGCTTTGCTGGATGCTGGATCCTGATGGAGTTAAGTCTTCCCGTTTGGGACAGACGCAGATTTTTATTTTATGTCCCTCATCAGAATTCCGAACGTCGCCTTTAGTAAAAAGTGCTTCCCACACTGATTCCACGGCACGGTCTCATGCTAACGCCTACAGTTTGCGTAGGCAGTGGGGAGTTTTGGCCCCTAGGGTAGCCCTGACGGCCTTTCCCTGAGAGGCTTCCCATCTGTGACCTCACAAGGTGGCCCGGGGTAGAGGCCGTCCATCACACTATCCTTGCATGGCGGCTGCCCCTGTTCTCAGGTAGCAGCAGCCAGGAGGCCTCCCTCCCTGTTGACTGTCCCTACAGAACCATCTCTTAAGAAGGGGGCTGGGAGTCATCCTCACCTCCCTCCATGGGCTCTTCTCCCGATTCCAAGCCTTAGGATTCTTTTTTGTGGGAAATTTTGGCTGAGAGATCCTGTGGGTGGCCCTGACTAAGGTGTATAAGCTGTCCCGGACACGGAACAGAGAGAAGAATTGGTGACAAAAACTCTCTGTCTGGGGTATATGCAAAAGTAGATCTTCTCGATTATCCGTAAACTTTAAATCTCAAGTTTATTTTAGTAGCAAGTCTCCCCAGACATTTGAGAGCTGCTTCCATCACAGGCAATGGGGACGCATGTACAAGATGCACAGACTCACCTTGAGCATTTATTAAATACCTGCTGAATAACTGGCTCCTGCCAGCACGTTAATGGAAGCCCAGAGGACCTGCGGTCAAATTTGCATTTTCACCTTATGTGCACTCATTCCCATTTCTATGTCACTAATATGCACCTTTCTACGTTGCCTTCCCTTTCTTCCGTGTGAGAGCAGTTGAATTGCTTGGTGAACAATAGAAAGGGAGGTATTTAGCCGGGCGCGGTGGCTCAAACCTGTAATCCCAGCACTTTGGGAGGCCGAGGTGGGTGGATCACGAGGTCAAGAGATCGAGACCATCCTGGTCAACATGGTGAAACCCCGTCTCTACTAAAAATACAAAAAATTAGCTGGGCATGGTGGCGCGTGCCTGTAATCCCAGCTACTCAGGAGGCTGAGGCAGGAGAATTGCCTGAACCCAGGAGGCGGAGGTTGTGATAAGCTGAGATTGCGTCACTGCACTCCAGCCTGGGCAACAAGAGCGAAACTCCGTCTCAAAAAAAAAAAAAAGAAAGGGAAGTATTTAAAAAGCACATTTGCACACATAAACACACCTGGTGGGCACACTGCATTCCAGCCACACGAGGGTAAAGGCGACCACTGGAAGGTGAGCCTGCAAGAGACTTGGCCAACACCGAGCACAGAGGGGATCAGAGCGTGTGTGTGTCCTGGGGGTGTCCAGGTTGATTGCACAGATGCCCTTCCCTTCCCGCTCCTTTTTTTCCTTTTTTTTTTTTTACCAGCAGAAGAAGTCTGCCTCCTCAGAAGGCAGCTGCTGACTGACAGTCCTGGCTTAAAGAGGAGCATCTGAGCTCTTTGACATTGTCACAGAGCAAATTGGTCCAGCTCCAAAGCTTCTGCAATGCTTAATGAGAAGGGAGACTAGAGGGTCAGTGTGTGGGAGGAAGGGCAAAGGCCGCAGGAGTCACCAGGTGTCAGAGATGGAAGCGGAGAGGAAGCAGGAAAATGAGATGAAGGGAGAGGAGGCACAGTCCTGGGAAGGGTCTCAATGGGAAATGCCAACGGGGCTGAATGTCCTCCACACTATGGCCTAACCACAGTCAAGGTGCCCTGTGAGACCTGCATAGAGTAACACCTCTTCCAGGGGACTTTAGTACCTTATTACCAGCTCAGTCCAATAAAATAAAAAGCATCATTCATTCATCCATCCACCCATCCATCTACCTACTCACATATCCATCCATCCATCATACATCCATCCATTCACATATCCATCCATCCATCCATCCATCTACCCACTCACACATCCATTGACTCACCCATCCATTTACCCACTCACATATCCATCCATCCATCATCCATCCATCCATTCACATATCCATCCATTGACCCACTCACACATCCATTGACCCACTCATCCACGATCCACCATCCATCCTTCCACCCACACATCCATCCATCACCCATCCATCATCCATGCATCATCCATCCACTCATTCACATATTCATTCATCCATCCACCAACCATCCACACATCCACATCATACATACATCCAGGCACCCACCCATCATCCATCCACACATCCATACCTCCAGTCATTCATCTACCACCCACACATCCATCTACTCCCCCATCCTTTCATCCACACATCCATCCACCCACTCATCCACAATCCAGCCATTCATTCTTCCACCCACATCCATTCACCCACCCACCCACCCACCCACACACCCATCCATTCATCCATGCATTCATCCATCCACCACCCATCCATCCACCCACCCATCATCCATCCACCCATCCACACATCCATTCATCCATGCATCCATCCATGCATCCATCCATCCACCACCCATCCATCCACCCACCCATCATCCATCCACCAATCCACACATCCATTCACTCATGGACCCACCCATCTACCCATCCACACATCTATTTACTCACCCATCCTTCCATCCTTCCACCATCCATCCACCAACTCATCCATCCACCCATCCACACATCCATTTATCCATGCATCCATCCATCCATCCATCCATCCATCCATCCATCCATCCATCCATCCATCCATGCATCCATCCATCCGTCAATTCATCCATCCATCCACCTTTCCTTGCTCCTAGCCATCCACCCATCAGTCTTAAGGTTCAGCTCTGAGGGGCACAGGTGGTCTCTGGGTTTGAACTGAACCTCCATGACATACAAGCTCTGGGTTTGTGCACAAGTTATTTCATTCTTTGTGCTTTTCATTCCATGTGAAATCATAGCAATGATAGCACCTGTTTCCCACAGCTGTTGGGAAAATTAAATTAAACTGGAGTTGCGGACGAAACACAATGCCCGGCCCACGTTCAAGCTCGTGGTGGTTAGCTCTTCATGTGGTGGTGGCTGTTATTTTAGACCTGAAGTGTTTATGGAAGGCTCTGGGGACGCTCTATGTGAGCACAATCCTAAGGGGAGGGCTCTGGTCAGGAGAGGCAGCTTGGACAAGAACAACTTGGGAATAACAGAGCATCATGAGGAGGCAAGGCTGGAGGGGAGGGCATGAGGGAGCTTTGGACAGGGCTGGGGGGAGGGCATGAGCATGCTTTGGACAGGGCTGGAGGGGAGGGCGTGAGGGAGTTTTGGACAGGGCTGGAGGGGAGGGCGTGAGGGAGCTTTGGACAGGGCTGTGGGGAGGGCATGAGGGAGCTTTGGACAGGGCTGGAGGGGAGGGTGTGAGGGAGCTTTGGACAGGGCTGGGGGGAGGGCGTGAGGGAGCTTTGGACAGGGCTGGGGAGAGGGCGTGAGGGAGCTTTGGACAGGGCTGGAGGGGAGGGTGTGAGGGAGCTTTGGACAGGGCTGGGGGGAGGGCATGAGCATGCTTTGGACAGGGCTGGAGGGGAGGGTGTGAGCGAGCTTTGGACAGGGCTGGAGGGGAGGGCATGAGGGAGCTTTGGACAGGGCTGGGGGCAGGGCGTGATCATGCTTTGGACAGGGCTGGAGGGGAGGGCCTGAGTGAACTTTGGACAGGGCTGGGGGGGAGGGTGTGAGCGAGCTTTGGACAGGGCTGGAGGGGAGGGCGTGATTGTGTTTCAGGTAGGGCTGGAGGGGAGGGTGTGAGTGTGTTTCAGGCAGGGCTGGAGGGGAGGGTGTGAGCCTGCTTCAGGCAGGGGGGCGGTAGGGGCCAGCATGAGTCCTGGCTGGGAGGGGCCCTGCTGCTGTGTCCCCTTGGCCCAGTGTTCCTGCTTCTCTATTTTGCCCATGTGGCTCTGAGACTCCAGTTGCTTTGGCTCCACTCCAGGGACATCAGCTCCATGCTGGCTGTTGGGGTTCATGCCCTGGTGGGCTCAAATCAAGGGTCCTCACTGACTTGTTCAGTCTGAGGAAAGTGGCCACATCCTTTCTGAGTCTCAGTTTTCTCATGTTGACAATTAGCGTATGAATATTTTGACATGAATCCTTTGGAAGGCATAATAAAATAATTCCCTCACCCTGTACGGATTTGCCAAGCTCTCATGTGTGCCCAGCCCTGACCTCAATAATGGGGGACAGCCGTGGACAGAGCAAAGTTTCTGGAGTGGTGATGTCACGCCCCGGGGGCCAGAGGCAGACACTAGACACACCACGCGTTGACTCTGGGGATGCCCAACACCACATAGAGAGCAAAGCGTCTGGGGTCCGACCAGCAGGGACCGTTGACGGCAGCTCCCCTGCTGAGACGGTGCTCATCACTCCTGAGTGCAAGGACGGTGTGAGCTCCGGGGATGTCCAGGGACAGGTAGAGGGGGCAGGGGCCCCAGGATGGTGACGTTCTGCTTATAAGCAATCACTGGCCCTCAGCCCGTGTCGTCAGCTGAAAGAGAAGGCCAATGCTAGCTGGTAGCTAAAACAGTTTCCTTCTGGAATTCTCTTCTCTCCTTTTGAAATACACTGCTTTGAAATTCATGAGTGACGGTCTGCTGATTGCAGACGCCGGGTTTTGTTCTTCTGAAAATACCTTCCTGTCTCTCTCCTTTTCAAAAATGTTTTTCGACTTTGGCTTTTCTTTCAGGACTGTGAAGATCTTACCCAACTGTCTTCCAGCTTCCAGGGCTGCTGAGGAGGGACCTGCTGGGTGGCGTCCCCTCCCTCTCTGCAGGGGCCCTTCCTTTCTCTGCGGCTCTGGACTTGATGATTTGCATTTTCACCGGAAGGTGTTTAGATGTGGACTCCTTACAACGCGTCCTCGTCCTCCTGGAGGGAGTCAGGGAGCCTTTGGGGTGCGGTGCCCATGCCTGTCCTATGCACCATCCCGTGAACCCTCTCCTTTTCCCCAAGAGACACCTGCACACCATCGCTCCTTCTCTTTTTCCTCCTGAGACTCTCGGGGACACGTTGGGCCTCGTCAAGGCTTCAGGCTTCTTAACCGTTTTTATTAACATTTTTGTCTTTCTGCGTTCCCGGGAAACTTGGATGAGGTCTTTTTCCGTTTTCTGGAGTTGCGTCTCACTGGCAGTTGATTTTAAATCTTCCATCTGTTTGTGTTCCTTCATCGTCCTCCTTTTTTACTGAGAGTCCTTGTGCCTCCACCACGTTCACCCCTCTCTCCCCTGGACTCGGCTCTGCTGTGTGAATTCTGAGCTGGAGGCTCCCAGCCCTGCCAGGCCGCCGCCCTGATGCTATGTTTCTCTGCTTCCCTTGACCCACGCGTGAGGCGGCTTTGCCCAGGCAGGGCTGTGATGTGTGTTTAATGGTAACCTCGTGCTGCCTGCACAGTGTGGGAGGCACA
This sequence comes from Callithrix jacchus, assembly GCF_049354715.1. Lineage (NCBI taxonomy): Eukaryota > Metazoa > Chordata > Mammalia > Primates > Cebidae > Callithrix > Callithrix jacchus. The sequence goes on along the minus strand of NC_133502.1, from coordinate 218,102,221 downwards.
GCCCTGGCCGAGCCCTGCCTCTGCCACAGGACTGCCCTTGGCACCACGTCGGCCCGCTGAAATAGCGGCCTTTCCTGCTGGGGGAAGGGGCTGCACAGATTTGTGAAGGTGGAGGTGCTGGGCGGGAGGTGGACAAATGTGTTCTCTTCTGTGTCCTCTGCTTTGCCAGAGCCAGGAAGGGGGCCCTTGCCCGTGAGGTCTTCAGAAGAATGACCAGGATCCCTTTTCTAGCTCCCGCTCCACAATGTTGCCCTTTGGGGTGTCCTGGCTTTCCTGTATGTCTGCATTCTGAATTCTCCTGCCCCTGCCCCAACACGCAGCCCACGGGAACCCAGCTTCAGGCCCGGGACTGAGCCGCCTGCAGGCCCTCCTGTCCGTCCAGTCCCCTGAGGGCAGCCCCTTGCCCAGCAGCCTCTGTCCTCAGCAGCAGCATGGCGGAGGCTTCCACAGCTTAGCCAGCCTTGCAGCTGCTCTGAGTCAAATGGGCTTCTCAGGAGCTTCTGAATTTAGCCATATAAACATTTCCTTTCGTGTGTGTGTGTGTGTGTATGTGTGTACGTGTGTATATGTGTGTGTGACTGTGTATGTATATGTATGTGAATGTGTGTGAAGTGTGCATGTGTGTGACTGTGTGTGTGAGTGTAGTTGTATGTGTATATGAGTGTATGTGTGACTGTGTGAGGTGTATATATGTGTGTGACTGTGTATGTGTGTATGTGTGAAATGTGTGTGTCCGTGTATGTGCATGTGTGTGTATGAGTGTGTGCATGTGTGTATGTGTATGTGTGACTGTGAGGTGTATGTGTGTGAATGTGTGAGCATATGAGTGTATGTGTGTATGTGTGTGAGACTGTGTATGTATATGTATGTGAATGTGTGTGAAGTGTGCATGTGTGTGACTGTGTGTGTGAGTGTAGTTGTATGTGTATATGAGTGTATGTGTGACTGTGTGAGGTGTATATATGTGTGTGACTGTGTATGTGTGTATGTGTGAAATGTGTGTGTCCGTGTATGTGCATGTGTGTGTATGAGTGTGTGCATGTGTGTATGTGTATGTGTGACTGTGAGGTGTATGTGTGTGAATGTGTGAGCATATGAGTGTATGTGTGTATGCGTGTGAGACTGTGTATGCGTGTGTGTATGTGTGAAATGTGTGTGTCTGCGTGTGTGCATGTGTGTGACTGTGTATGTGTGTATATGTGTATGTGTGAAATGTGTATGAGTGTGTGCATGTGTGTGTATGTATGTGTGTGTGAAATGTGTATGAGTGTGTGCATGTGTGTGGGTGTGTGCATGTGAGTGTGTGAGTGTGTGAGAGAAAGAGAGACAAAACCACCCCACCCAGGGGTGGAGGAGCCCTTCCTGGTCTGCAGCACTTCCAGGGTTACAGCCCTGTTTTGCCCCATTTTTGCCGAATCCCTCTGAGCCACGGGATTTGGGAGAGAAGCACCCCATGGCCCAGTCGCTTCTCCCTGGGCCCCTGGATCTTATGGAAGGCTCCAGCCTGGCCCTCTGCGGCACCGTCATGCCTTCCAGCTGGGGAGACAGGGGCGTCGTCTCCTGGGAGGCCAGTGTGTTCCCGGGCTGCTGAGTGAGGAGCTCATTGTGAATCCGGAGGCGGCGGCCTCAGGATCAGAGCTCTCATTGTGATCCTGCCCGCGTAACAAGGGCCCTTTCTTCTGGCTTCTAGTTTTAGATGTAGTAGTTACCACACTCCACTTGTTTGCTAAATGAACTCGTTTTTAATCAAAAATTGCTATCATTAATTATCAGCTGTGTAATCAATATTCATTTTAATTCTGTGGATAAGACTCCCCCTTGAGTTCCCCACCTGACTCACACACGTGTGCACACACACATGTGCAAAGCACACGTGCCCATGCACTCACACACTCACGCACATGCACACACACGAACACACACTCACACTCACACACTCTCAGACACATGCACACTCACACACTCAGACGCACGCACACATACACTAACACACACGCACACACACTCACACTCACACACTCTCAGACACATGCACACTCACACACTCACGCACACGCACACATACACTAACACACGCACACTCACACACTCACGCACACGCACACATACACTAACACACACGCACACACACTCACACTCACACACTCTCAGACACATGCACACTCACACACTCACACGCACGTACACATACACTAACACACACGCACACTCACACACACTCATGCACACGCACACATACACTAACACACACGCACACACACTCACACTCACACACTCTCAGACACATGCACACTCACACACTCACGCACACACACATACACTAACACACGCACACTCACACACACTCATGCACACGCACACATACACTAACACACACGCACACACACTCACACACGCACACTCACACACACCCCACAAGGAAATTTATTTTCATCAGGGTTCTATGCATCATTAAGAGGTAGTTTGTCTTATTACAGCCTGTTATTAATGTTCAGAAATCATTTAATTTCACTTTTAACTGACTGTGGCAATGGGATAATTGATTTCATCTGGGACGCCGTGGCAGCCCCAGTGCTGGGAAGTGGCAGGAAAGGTGACGTTGGGCGTCCTGAGGGCCCAGGGGGCTCTGAATCCAGAGCACTGCACCCCAGGGGTCTCGGGCTTCACCCTCGCTCTCCTCTCCCTCTCACCAGCACCTCAGTCAAGGGAGCTCATCCGCAGCCCAGCCTGTCCCTGATTGCAGGGCCTTAAGGAGAGAGAAAGAGCCACACAACGGCCCCGTGGAACCAGGGAGGATGGAAGGGGCCACATGCCTCCTGCTGGGCCCTTGCCTCCAGCCTCTCCAGGATGGTCGTCACAGCCGGCCTTTCTCCGAGTGGCCCTGTGTGAATGGGGTGCTGCCTCCTCGCTGGGCTGGGCTTCGTGGGAGCACTGTTCCCACTGCCTGCACTTGTAGGTTTCTGAAAAGAGAGGAGCGACCGAGCTGGAGTTCACTGATGGCCTCAAGGAGCAGACGCAGCAGACTCCGAGACTCAGGCCCCCACTGGCCCCATCCAAATGCAGGATCTCCCCAGACATACACGAAAGCACAGCTGAGATCCAAGCCTGGACCACAGAAAGCTGGCTGGCTGGTCAGGCAACCGTCACACCACGCTCTGCATTGAACACACGAAACGGGTGTTCCCGAATTTCTCACCAAGGAAGTAAATGGCAATTTTCTTGTTTCATGATGCCGAAGAGTCTCACACGATCACAGCGTGGGCCAGGCGTTCCAGACGGCGACCACGAGGGCAGGAGCCACAGAAGAAAATTTCTGATGCTTGCACAAATAAATATCTATGGCTTCTCTACGCCAAAATAAAATTAAAAGGCTGCCAACTGGGGAAACACTTGGGATTTATATGACAAAGAGTGAACGTTCCCTATGCAGAAAGTGCTTCTACAAATCCACGAGGAAGTGATGAAAAAGGCTTAAAGATGGGCCGAGGGAACTGTCTGGTGATTTACAAAGGTATATTCACAAACGAGCCATCAGCAGACCAGGAAGCACTCAGGACTTCCACCCCCCATAGTGGAGGATGCGTCACCCGGCAGGACAGCTCTGAGCTGTCTACGCTGGAACCAGCCCTGGGTGGAGGGTGGAAGGGGCTGCCCCTGGCTCAGGACCCGCAAGGGTTGGCTTTCATCAGCGCCCTCCGGGGGCACCCAGAGATTTACATTAGACGCCAGCTTTTCTACTCGAGTCGTAATCTTCAAACAGCCAAGAATTGTTTACAAACACATTGCTTATGATGGGAGAAGACGGGCATAACCCAGGGGTCCTACAGCGGGGAGCCGGTTAAGGACTCAGCGGAGCTCAGCCACCGTGCGTCCCTTCCAGAGGCGCCCTCGCCTTGATAGAGGATGAGAAACAGAGTGAGCGTGTGTCTATGGCTTCCTGAGGCCCCCGCTGGGGAAAGCAAAGATTACCTTGTTCCTATCACCAGATAGCAAATTTTTGTTTGCTTTTAGTAGAGGCAATTTTTGTTGAAAAGGGGAGTCAGTGGAGCCAGGGAAGAGAGGCGGTCTTCCCCGTGGAGAGCCGGCCAGGGAGGGTGCCTGCTGAGGGCAGCCTGAGAGCCAGCCTCCGACTGGACACAGAGACCAGAGAGCCAGCCACCAGCCTGATGGTGGGGCCGGAGAGTCAGCTGCCAGCCAGACGGAGGGGCCTGAAAGCCAGCTGCCAGCGGAGAGAGAGACCTGGCATTCCCAGCCCCTCGGGATCGGGCCACCACCTCCAGTCCTCGGCTTTGCCTGTTTTTGAAATAGAAGTAAACGGAATTTTGCAGTTTGCACATTTGGACTGGCTGCTGTGTTCTGATACTGGGTGTGGAGGGTGAATGCCGCTGCTGTGCACGGCCGAGGCTTGCAGCAGAGGGTGGTGCGCGGCCATGGAGACGTGCAGCTGGGGGTGGTGTGCGGCCCTGGAGACGTGCAGCTGGGGGTGGTGTGCGGCCCTGGAGACGTGCAGCTGGGGGTGGTGTGCGGCCCTGGAGACGTGCAGCTGGGGGTGGTGCGCAGCCCTAGGGATGTGCAGCTGGGGGTGGCGCGCGGCCATGGAGACGCTGTTCTTGGTTCACCTATCCTACCTGCTGCACGTTTCAGTGGGAACATTTTTGGGTTTAGCAATTACAAATGTTGCAGCTGTTGGGTATAAACCGCAGTGGACTTGCTGGGTGATACGATTTTGCCGTGTCCCCACCCAATCTCATCTTGAATTGCAGCTCCTACACTGGGTCATACAGTCGGGGTGTTTTTACCTGTAGTAAATACTGAAATACAGTTTTCCAAAGAGGCTGAAGCCACCAACATTCACACGAGCAGGTGTGAGGACCCCAGTTCCTCTTCCCGCTCCTCCGCAGTGCCGGGGGCTCTCCGTTCTCACACGCTGGCCGCTCTGGGGACGGTGTTAGCATGACATGGATTTCACTGCCATGATCATGAAGACTGATGCGGCTGAAGATCACTTCTGTGCCCAGTGGACATCAGGCATCCTTTCTGTGAAGTGCCTATTTCAGATTTCTCAGTGGACCTGTCTTTCTTTGTCTCACTGGTTAGAATGCTCCTTCTGCCTATTGGCTACAAGCCTGTGGTCGACAGCAGTCCTGGGGTATCTTCCTCTCAGTGGGGCTTGACCGTCCGCTCTTAGCTGTGTTTTCAAGGACAGAAGTTCTTCATCTGAATGTCTACCAGCGTCTACATTCTACTCGTGGTGGGTGCTTTTTGGGGCCGAGTCAAAGTTCTCTGTCCAGCGAAAGGTCAGCAGAAGGCTTCTCCCACGCCTTCCTCTGCGAGCTTCACATTCCGAGAATTAATTATTCGGGGTGATATGAGGTACAGCCAGGATTCACTTTCTTTTCCTCAAATTGATCAAACACGATTTGGTAAGAAGATCTCATCTCCCCGTGGCCCTCAATGTCACCTTTGTCCTGGGTCCAGAGACCACGCGCCTGTGGGGAGCTTTTGCAAAGCTCTTCTCTCTGGTCACTGAGTCTATTACCAGGGCTTCGCAATAAGTTACCTTCAACTCCTAGCTCGCTAAGAGTTTCAGTGTGAATAGATGTTGGATTTTACCAACTGCTTTTCGCCTCTTCTGTTCAAACGATGATATAAATTTTCTCCTCTGCTGTCAAGGAGTTAAGTGCATTAATCAATTCCTTTACTGTTAAATTATCACTGCATTGGTGGACTAAATATGTCTGATCAGGATGATCCTTTGGTTTGCAAATTGCTGAATTCAATATACTCGTGTTTGGTTTAGGATTAAAACTACGTGCTCCTACGGGAGACTGGGGTGTGGCATTCCTGCCAGCGCGTCTGTTGGCAGGCTTCGGTGTCTGGGATGCCCGGCCCCCTGGACTCTGGGATATGTTGCCCTTCTCTTATCTCTGAAAGAGGCTGTGGAATGTTGTTATCATTCACATTTAGGCTAATTTAGATACATTTGCTAATAGAGCTGCCCAGGCCTAGAGATTTTTTGAGGAGAGGTTTTTTAAAATTTGAGATTAAATTTATTTTCCTTTTCTTTCCTTCCTTCCTTCCTTCCTTCCTTCCTTCCTTCCTTCCTTCCTTCCTTCCTTCCTTCCTTCCTTCCTTCTTTCTTTCTCTCTCTCTCTCTCTCTCTCCTCTTTCTTTCTTTCTTTCTTTTTCTTTTTGTTTTGAGACAGAGTCCTGCTCTGTCGCCAGGCTGGAGTGCAATTGTGTGACCTTGGCTCACTGCAACCTCCGCCTCCCGGGTTCAAGCGATTCTCCTGCCTCAGCCTCCCGAGTACGTGGGACTACAGGTTCTCGCCACCACACCCAGCTAATTTCTGTGCTTTTAGTAGAGACGGGATTTCGCCATGTCAGTCAGGCTGGTCTCCATCTCCTGCCCTCGTGATCTGCCCACCTCGGCCTCCCAAAATGCTGGGATTAGAGGCATGAGCCACCGTGCCTGGCCAAATTAAATTTATTTTCCAGAGATCAAACCTTTCAGATTTTCTGCATTTGGGTGGGTTTCGTGGGGCTGCACTTTTTATCACTGCCCATTCCATCCAGTTGTCAAATTGACATAAAGTTGCTCGCAATTCCCTTCTTTAAAAACAAAGAAAAACTTTGTTTCTTCAGGCTGCGCGGAGGTGCCCACCTTCATTCCTGGGTTTGGAAGCCCGCACCTGCTGTCTTTGTATCCCTGTCGCTGCTGTTCGGGGTTGACACTTTCAGGAGGCTTCTCGGGGAGCCAATGTTTCTCGGTCGGTTTTCCCTGCCGTAGGATCATTTTCTAAGGTATTGAGGTGCACCCACGTCTCCCCCACTCCCTTCCCACTCCATTCTTTAGGTATAATTTGCTGATATTTTCTAATATTTGAGAAACAAAACTGGACGATGGCCTTGTAGCTTTCGGTCGTTGGTAGCATAGTGCTTAAGGACTGAATTCCCTCGGATCGAGATTCCGGCTGCTCCCATAAGTTTTTACATGGAGCATTTTATCGTTTGCTTAAAATATTTTCTAATTTCTTGACGATTTCTTCTTTGATCTACGTGTTATTTAGTAGTGTAGTATTTAATTTCCAAACACTTTAAAGTTTTTTTTGTTTGTTTGTGTTTTGAGACCGAGTCTCGCTCTGTTGCCCAGGCTGGAGTGCCGTGGCGCCATCTCTGCTCACTGCAACCTCTGCCTTCTGGGTTCAAGTGATTCTCCTGCCTCAGCCTCCTGAGTAGCTACTACGCCAAGCTAACTTTTCGTGTTTTTAGTGGAGACCGGGTTTCACCACGTGGGCCAGGCTGGTCTTGAACTCCTGACCTCGTGATCTGCCCACCTCAGCCTCCCAAAGTTCTGGGATTACAGGCATGAGCCACCATTCCTGGCTTGAAATTTTATAGTTATCCTTAATATATTGCTTTCTAGATGAATTCTGCTGTGGCCAGAAAACATGTTAGAATGATTTCAATCTTTGGAATTGGAAGAGACTTTTTAAGGGCACAGCAGGTAGTCGATTTTGGTAAACATGGAGTGAACATTGACCACGCCTTTGAAGAGAGCGCGCCCGCTGTTGGGCACGGCAGCAGGGCCGTCATCAGCAGAGGCCGCTGGTTATCTGTGTTTTCCGGGTCTTCATCAGGGGCGGCACACTCTCTGTAAAGGGCCAAATGACAAACACGGTGAGGTTTTCAGGTCGAGCAGTCTCTGCTGGCAGCTGTGTAGAACCAGCCAGTGAAAACACACGAGTCCACGGACACGGCTGGGGTTGAAGGCAGATTTACCTACAAAAACAGAGAAAAGGCAGTTTGACCCCTGGGTCTGGGTTTGCTGGGGATTTTTTTTGTTTCAATTCCTGAACGTAGCCTGTTGTGTCTTCTCACTATGATTACTGAGTCGTCGATTCCTCTTTATTTTCATCATTTTTCATTTACGAATCTTGCTAATCTTTGGTTAGATGCCGGCAGTGGGCGTTCTGTTATATATTTCCAGTAGGCTAATATTTTTGCTTTTATTAATAACATTTTGCTATTAATACAACATTTCTCTTTTCTCATTAGTGTTTCTTGCCTTAAAACCTATCTTGTCTGATATTAATTGAGCAATACCAGCTTTCTCTTGGTTACTGTTGGTACGACGTGCATTTTTTCGATTTTTACAGAGTACTGTAATTTTTCTGTATTTTTTTTTTTTTTTTGAGACGGAGTTTTGCTCTTGTCACCCAGGCTGCAGTGCAATGGTGAGATCTCGGCTCACCACAACCTCCGCCTCCCGGGTTCAGGCAATTCTCCTGCCTCAGCCTCCTGAGTAGCTGGGATCACAGGCACGCGCCAACGTGCCCAGCTAATTTTTTGTATTTTTAGTAGAGACGGGATTTCACCATGTTGACCAGGATGGTCTCGATCTCTTGACCTCGTGATCCACCCGCCTCGGACTCCCAAAGTGCTGGGACTACAGGCTTGAGCCACCGCACCCAGCCATTTTTCTGTATTCTTATATCGAAATTGTATAAATTTTATGCAGCATGTTTTATTTATTTATTTTCAACTACCAATCGTTGACTGAACCTTTAGTTCCATTTCTAAAACGTCTGTGCTGAGCGTCGTCGACGTATTCTTTCTTATCTGCCCCCCCACACCATTTATCTTACTTTCCCTCTCCTGGTCTTGCAATCTTTTGGATGAACAAGTACCTTTCATTACTCCGTTTCCCTCCATTTCAACTGTTGTTTAGTGGCCTAGGGAGGAATTATTCCGCAGAGCCTTTGTTTCTGGCAGGCGCAATGGGACAGAGGCAGTGCGGAGGGAGAGATAAGTCTTAGAGAGACAACGTCCGGCACGGGAGAGGGTGTGGGAAACAAAAAACAAAATAAAAATCATTATTTTTTGGAGACGGAATCTCGCTCTGTTGCCCAGGCTGGAGTGTGGTGGCACGATTTCCACTCACTGCAACCTCCGCCTCCTGCCTCAGCCTCCTGAGTAGCTGGGATTACAGGGGCTCGCCACCATGCCCGGCTGATTTTTCTATTTTCAGTAGAGACAGGATTTCACCATGTTGGCCGGGCTGGTCTCAAACTCCTGACCTCAGGCAATCTGCCTGCCTCAACCTCCCAAAGTGTTGGGATTACAGGAGTGAGCCACTGCGCTCAGCCTGTCTTAGAAATTTAAAGATCTAGAGACAAATAACCGAATGCATATGAGAAATGTGTGATAAAATCCACAAATGCACTGAGGTTAGATACTTACATGTCATGCAGAGAACATCCATTTTTATACAGACATAAAAAATTTGCAAAACTTGATTGCACGATGGGCACAGACATACAAACACACACGCACAGGGCCTGAACAAACCCCATAATGCTGATAGGATCCACCCCACCCTTCGATCATCAGTCCATTACATTTAAAATAAATTGTTTAAATGGCCCCATGCTGGACGTTGCCGGAGCTCCTATTTCTGGTTCTTCCATGCGTCCTGTGTTTCAGGAAAGATAGGCCAGGCCATATGACGGGCTTTGGCTGATGGCGTGCAAGGGGAGGGGAGGTGCCTCCCTCTCAGGAAATGCTCTGGGGACCCCTCCCGGTCCCCTCTCTTCTCCAGCGGTGGTGGTTTTGGAAGTCCGTGTGCAGGTGGAGGGGTCCTGGAACGGAGGGCTGGATATAAAGGAAACGAATAGCAATCCATAGTCTTCTCCCTTCTAGGAATCAGTGATGGAAACAGAACTAGAAATACACCCTCTTAGACACTCACACACACGCATAGGACAGTGTTGCACACGCGAAGAGAGGAACGGGATTGACCGAAGGGCAGGAGGACATCCACAAAACGAAGCACAGCACGTGTTTTGGGTAAGGACACAGCATTTTAAAATCATCACTTCTCCTAAATGAATATGTAAATTTATGGCAATTCCAGTTAGATTCCCACGTGGCCCCGCGTGAGGCCTGGCTGTGAATGGCAGGCATCCCCACATGACGGTGACCTCCGCAAGAAAGGACCGTATGAAGCGGTGTTTCCCTTTTCAGACCTGCAGGAATGTTCTTATATAGAAACGAAAACGGAACTGCGGAGGATGAAGGGCGCGGGAACCCCGCTGTGGGCTGGCCTTGGAGGCTTGTGAGGAGGCCACCGGCCTCCTGTGCTGCCAGCCCCAGCCTCCCTCCACGGGGCTGCCAATGTCTCAGAAAGGGGGCTTCTGGCGACCCTGGGCTCAGGCCAACCCCTCCTTCCTCTCCCCTCCCATGACAGGACCCCCTCGCGTCACTGAAATCCACACACTTTATGAGTCTAAGTCAAAATGTGATTCCCCATCACGCACTGAAACCAAGACTCCCCGGGGGTAAAGCCAGGGTCGCTGCATCATAAACAGAGCACAGGCCGGGTGCGGTGGCTCATGCCTGTAATCCCAGCACTTTGGGAGGCCGAGGCGGGTGGATCACGAGGTCAAGAGATCGAGACCATCCTGGTCAACATGGTGAAACCCCGTCTCTACTAAAAATACACAAAGTCACCTGGGCACGGTGGCGCATGCCTGTAATCCCAGCTACTCAGGAGGCTGAGGCAGGAGAATTGCCTGAACCCAGGAGGCGGAGGTTGTGGTGAGCCGAGATCGCGCCATTGCACTCCAGCCTGGGTAACAAGAGCCAAACTCTGTCTCAAAAAAAAAAAAAAATAAATAAAATAAACACAGCACAAACGCAGCAGTGCTGCTGGATTCAGCCCCTGCACTCTGGGAGGCAGAGAGACATCAGTGCATGTCATCATCTGCTCCAAACTCCAGACAATCCTAAGACAAAGAAGGAAAACGGGCTGACTCCTTTCTGAGGCTGCCATCCGGGGCGACTGGAGCCGGGTGCTGAGGCTCTTCCCTGAAAACCAGACCCGTGTGGACATGCTCTCTGTCCTGCATGGCCTCTGACCAGGAGCGTGGGGGCATCTGCTGCCTCTGTCTGGTACATCCCAGCTCCGCTAGGCCAGCCCCTTGCTGCCATGGCCATCTAGCATTTGGGCTCTGAGGGTGGCTTTTCCATAGTGAAAGGTGGGAGGAAGGAGGTGGGGCTGGGTCGCTTTTCCTCTTCATTCATTTATTCCCCATTCATTCATTCATTCATTCACTTCTTCAAGGATGTGTGTAACTGCCAGTTTCTCCTGGGGGGCATGGAGGGCTGTTGGGGTCCTTTTCCTTCCCGCCTTCCACCTCCACACCTCTCGCAGGCTTGGCTGTGTTTCTCCACTGGCCCCTCAGGCATCAGAGAAGAACGAGTCACTCTCTCACCCCAGGCGCTGGAAAGCGGAAACAGCAAGATGGGGCAGTAGGTAATCTTCACTAAAAACGGCAGGAAATGAAACAGTGAGAAAAATGACATGAGGCACGGGCCCTGCTTTGGGCAGCTGTGCCAGAGCAGGTGGCATTGGGATCCTCATGCAGCTCTGGGCTCTGGCGTGGTGACTGGGGCGGGGTCCTGGCAGCTTCTCTTGTGCCCCCACTGGCTTCTCCTCTGAGGGGAAGAGAGGAAGGGCAGCGTGGATTCCTCCTCAGCAAGCGCCGTCCTTTAGACACGCTCGGACTTCCTGACTCGGTCCTGCTCACGCTGCAATTGAAAAGCACATAGGTGGCCGGGCTTGGGGGCTCACGCCTGTAATCCCAGCACTTTGGGAAGCTGAGGTGGGCAGATCACAAGGTCAGGAGTTCGAGACCAGCCTGACCAACATGGTGAAACCCCGTCTCTACTAATTTTGTAAAAATACAAAAATTAGCCAGGTGTGGTGGTGGGCGCCTGTAACCCCAGCTACTCCGGAAGCGGAGGCAGGAGAATCGCTTGATCCTGGGAGGTGGAGGTTGCAGTGAGCTGAGATCACCGCACTGCACTCCAGCCTGGGCCACAGAGCACATTCTGTCTCAAAATAAAAAAAAAAGAAAGAAAGAAAAGACAGGCATACAGCAGGTGATAACAGGTTATCTTCAGTGGAGACTCTTGCAGCCAAACAGATGTGGAAAACGAGAGATACACCTGCCCTTTGCTTAGAAAATGAATTTTCCCACCCTGGTTTTCGCTTCTCTGGGAATTGTTTTGTTTCGTTTTTATCTAGAGTCAGAAGGATTACACCTAATTAGGCATTGTCGCTGCCAAGGATTTAATTGCAATCTCAGAATATTTCGCCTGCTTTGAGCCGTGTGGCAAGTCTGTAATTACTGTTTACTGACCCTGCCGTTTTTGTCAACAATAAATCAGTCCTCGCTGTGGCTGCAAACGGTGCCATCTTCGCTCAGCACAGCACAACCTTGGCCTTCCCCCGGGTGTCCAATGTCTGGAAGTCACCCACCACCTTCCAGAGGAGGTCAGATCCCTTAATTCGCTGAATAATTAGATTTCCATAAAAATCAAAAAGAGCCACCTCTGACAAGTGGCAGCATTTCTGTGCCATTTACGATCCCCACACACCTTGACCACTCTTTATGGATGGCTCTTTATATTTTAATGAAAGAAAGCCAATTAGCTATAAACTGATTACTAAGGACATAATCAGGGTCATTTCCTTGCGACAGATCAATCAACAAAATGCCAATTATGGATGGTCTTTTAGACTTGGATTAATCTATTAGTAATTAAAGCAAAGTGCAAATCCAGCCTCGGCCTTAATTGTAGCCAAAAGGCACAGAAGCCTTTTTGTTGACCGAGAAGAGGCTGTCATTCAGCTTAATGCAGAAGGAAAGCCCATCCATCGTCCGGAACTTCATGGATCTAGTAACACTTTTAGGGGAGGCCTTTGGAGGCTTCCATGGGAAATGTGACTAGGGTTGTGCTTTGGAAAGATGGAGATCTTTTTTTCCTGATTCATTTATAATTTAATTTGCGTTTTTATTGTGCTTGTAAAAGAAGCTTTTTTTCTAAAGAAGAGCAGTAAATTCCCAGGCCTAGGCCTGGTGAAACCCGTCTAATTTCTTTCTTTGACAGAGAATGATGGGTGGCCTGGGGTAAGGTCGAGATGACACAGTGTGGTTGGGATGACCCAGTCCACCGGAGAGCGTGGCTGAGTGTGGCTTCACCTGCCAGCTCCTGGGAGCGCTGGGCAGTGGTCGAGGTGGACGGTCCTAGCTGTGTGCCTGTAGGGACCTGGGGGTCTCTCCACACTCACCCCCTTTATTTTCTTTACAAAGCTTGAGATTCTTTTGAATGATAATTTCAAAATGAATGTGTGTGACGAGTCGTATTTGACAGAGAGAAGAATTCCTTCCAGCTGCCTTGACAAATGCAAGTGGGCTGTGCCCAAACCCCTTCTCCAGATTCAGCCTCTAATGGGCTAGTTGTAGTCAGCAGTCAAGGCCAAGAACACCAGCCACAGAAGCCCTTCCTCCCTGGGACAATCCCTGGCCTCATGGGAACCTGAGCAGGACTCCGGAAGGCCGACAGCACCCCAGCAGGTGGCCCGTGTGGCATGCCCACAGGTGCTGCTTCTCCTAGTTCCTGCTTGGTTATTGGTGTGGGATATTAGGGCAGGAGTAGCTTTCGTGGGGGATGTGTGAGGAGGCTCCGTGCTCCCTCGATGAGGAATTCATGAGCCGGCGGTGCCACCCGGCACCCACACCGCCTTAGGGAGCGGGGCTGGGGAGGAAGTGCTCTGTTTCCCTCTTCCGGAGGCTCTGTCCACCTCAGCCTGTCTGAGGACCACGGTTGCCGGGACAGATCCAGGTAGGACGTGGATTTGTGGCTTGTCCTCTGGCTTCCTGAAGGGGCTGGAGGACACCAGTGGGCCAGCCACAAAGCCAAGGACTGGATTCTTTCTCATCTGTCTCCAGGCTATACATCTCAGCTTCCCCATCTGCCCCGTGAGGATGGTCACAGACGCGGAGAACGGCTGAGGATGGGAACGGCCCCGAATCAGCCTGGCCCTGAGCCCTCCAGAGTGACGCCGCCTCACTCCTGCAGCGTGCTGAGGACTGAGGACATTCCCATGCCCAGGAGGCTAGTGGGGGATCGGCTGAGCAGGGCCGGTTCTTCTCTGATGCTGAGCTGCACAACCATTTACCTCCAGCCTTCCTCTGTCGTCCTCCCCCACCGTGGCTGACCAACCACCACCCTGCACTCACCCTGAGCCCTCGGAGATGTCAGGCCCTGTGTGCAGCTGCCCATCCGCAGAAGCTGAGGAAGGCCTGGTGCCCCTGTTTAGATGCGAGACTCCAGGCGCGGGGCACCCGTGGAGAGGCCGCCCAAGTCCATCCCATGGGCCTGCGGCCTCTCCAGCTCACTGGCATTTCTCATGATGTGGCAGTATTGGTGACCTTGCCAGGCAGGGAGAGGGCGGAGGGACAGCCGCAGCCTCTTGGGAGGATTGTCCGCAGCCCGGGGAGGTCACAGAGGCAAGCCCGGAAGATGGATGGCCACTGAAAAAAGCCAGAACACTTGTTTCCAATACAAACGCTTGCAGGCTGCATTCATTAGCAACGCGGTGCTGATTACAGCTATGACTTGAGAACAAACGGGAGGTCGCAGCTGTGTCCCTCGGGCTGGGACGTGGACGCTAAGGGCTCGTGGAGACAACTTTGCGCCCCAGGGACTGTGGGGAGGCTGAGTTCCCCTGTGTCCCCCTTTCCAGGGTTGCTTCATGAGGAAGGGCCCAGAGAGAGGGTGCAGGCTGCAGGGTGGGCATCAGACCTGGAGGCTAGCCCAGGGCCGGTGCTGAGGTAGGGGCAGGCGGGGAGCTCTCTCAGCTCTCCCAGGAATTTCACACAGGTTCAAAGGCAAACAAGGACCAAGGGAATAGCCCCAGCAATAGCACACCTGTCCCAGAGCCCCCCTCAGGCTCCAGCACACCTGTCCCAGAGCCCCCTCCTCAGGCCTCCAGCACACCTGTCCCAGAGCCCCCCTCAGGCTCCAGCACACCTGTCCCAGAGCCCCCCTCAGGCCTCCAGCACACCTGTCCCAGAGCCCCCTCCTCAGGCCTCCAGCACACCTATCCCAGAGTCCTCCTCAGGCCTCCAGCACACCTGTCCCAGAGCCCCCTCCTCAGGCCTCCAGCACACCTGTCCCAGAGCCCCCTCCTCAGGCCTCCAGCACACCTGTCCCAGAGCCCCCCTCCTCAGGCCTCCAGCACACCTGTCCCAGAGCCCCCTCCTCAGGCCTCCAGCACACCTGTCCCAGAGCCCCCCCCTCAGGCCTCCAGCACACCTGTCCCAGAGCCCCCTTCAGGCCTCCAGCACACCTGTCCCAGAGCCCCCTCCTCAGGCCTCCAGCACACCTGTCCCAGAGCCCCCTTCAGGCCTCCAGCACACCTGTCCCAGAGCCTCCCCTCAGGCCTCCAGCACACCTGTCCCAGAGCCCCCCTCAGGCCTCCAGCACACCTGTCCCAGAGCCCCCTCCTCAGGCCTCCAGCACACCTGTCCCAGAGCCCCCTCCTCAGGCCTCCAGCACACCTGTCCCAGAGCCTCCCCTCAGGCCTCCAGCACACCTGTCCCAGAGCCCCCTCCTCAGGCCTCCAGCACACCTTTCCCAGAGCCCCCCCCCAGGCCTTCAGCACACCTGTCCCAGAGCCCCCCTCAGGCCTCCAGCACACCTGTCCCAGAGCCCCCCCTCAGGCCTCCAGCACACCTGTCCCAGAGCCCCCCTCAGGCCTCCAGCACACCTGTCCCAGAGCCCCCTTCAGGCCTCCAGCACACCTGTCCCAGAGCCCCCTCCTCAGGCCTCCAGCACACCTGTCCCAGAGCCCCCTCCTCAGGCCTCCAGCACACCTGTCCCAGAGCCTCCCCTCAGGCCTCCAGCACACCTGTCCCAGAGCCCCCTCCTCAGGCCTCCAGCACACCTTTCCCAGAGCCCCCCCCCAGGCCTTCAGCACACCTGTCCCAGAGCCCCCCTCAGGCCTCCAGCACACCTGTCCCAGAGCCCCCCCTCAGGCCTCCAGCACACCTGTCCCAGAGCCCCCCTCAGGCCTCCAGCACACCTGTCCCAGAGCCCCCTTCAGGCCTCCAGCACACCTGTCCCAGAGCCCTCCTCAGGCCTCCAGCACACCTGTCCCAGAGCCCCCTTCAGGCCTCCAGCACACCTGTCCCAGAGCCCCCTCCTCAGGCCTCCAGCACACCTGTCCCAGAGCCTCCCCTCAGGCCTCCAGCACACCTGTCCCAGAGCCCCCCTCAGGCCTCCAGCACACCTGTCCCAGAGCCTCCCCTCTTAGGCCTGTGTTCTCCTAGAATTTTCTTGGTAACCTTAATATACAGCATTTATTCTAAACATGTAATTTCCTGCCAGTCCTGAGTGGTTCCCAAGGAGCCATTTCTCCCCGTGCGTGGATACCGCCGCCTCTGAAGGACAGAGCTGAGTGGAGCCGGGAGGTGCCATCTCCTCCCCAGGCGTGGCCGTGGACGGAGGCTGAAGGGGAAGAGCACGGTAGTCCCAGCCCCACGCATCCCTGGGGAGGTTCACAGGGACGAAGTCAGAAGAGGAGCCAAGCTGAGCCCAGGTGGGATCAGGGCTCTTGGATCTCCTAGTCGCCTCAAACGTCTTGGGGCCACTCCCGAGGCTGCGTCCTCAGAAGGGGCACATTCCGTCCACGTGCACCCAGGCTGTGGCTATGCGGGGTCTCTGCTCTGCAAGAGGCCACGGGAACACAGAGAGAAAAGTGTGCTCTGCATTTTGACGTCCCCACCAAATCCAACGTGGGGCTGTGGTCTGACCCCAGGAAGAAGGCTGAGTTGGTTGGCATTTTGCAAATCAGGCTTCAGCTGTGAAGTTCCTTACTGAGGAGCCTCTCCAGTGTCTGGAGGGTCTTGGGCGTCTCCTTTGCTTGACCCCAGAGCACCCAGGCTGGAGGTAGCTTAGCTCAACCAGATGGGAGAAGCTGGGGCACTACACACATGGACACACACACGGACAGACACACGGACAGACACACACGGACACACACACAGACACACACACGGGCACACACACAGACACACACACATGGACACACACAGACACACGGACGCACACAGAGACACAAACAGGCTTCCACGAGAGCCAGCCACTTGGAGCCCCCGCTATACGGAGTGGGGGTTGATTTTCAGGGACGGTCTTTCCTTCGGACGCCTGTGAGAGCCCATGTGTCCTGTAAAGCTGGCGTACAATAATCTCAGAAACGTGCTCCTGAGAGAAACTCGGTAGGAGACGCACAGCTTGCACGCCTCTGAGCCTCCCCATGAGCCTGTGAAGCCGGGAGCATTTCTAGAAGCCAGAAAGGGTGGGAGAGGAGACATGAGCACAGTGTCCTGCTTCGACAGGTAGGGAGACTGAGACCCAGGAAGGGGAGACGCCTTTCTAAATCTCACATGGGTGAAGCCCCAGGCCTGCGGCCCCACCCTGTGCAGCACGGCTGTCCTCCGCGTGCCACACGCACAGGACCACGCAGCCCCCTCCTCTCGACCACCAGCTCCTCGCCAAGCCAGCGCTGCTGTGTCCTGGGGGCCGCCCTCGGCTGGGGACGGGTGCCTGTCGGTGTGGCCCGCTCTGGCCCAGGCGGCTTCTGTGCAGGGTGGACTGCTGCTGTCACTGGAAGGAAGCAAAAACAACCTGAAAATGCAGACGTCCATGTGGTGGCAGGTGGGCACTGGCAGAACGAGGCCCGTGAACCTAAGCTCCGCAGAAATGCAGATGCCAGAGGAACAGGAGGAGTCAAGATGGGACCGGAAGGAGCAGAGCCAGCGGGAGACGGAAACATTTTTACTGACAGAAAATGAAACAAACTGTTAACATTTTGGGAATGCAGATAAATCGGGCTTGGAGGGAATCTTATAGCTTTAATCGCTTATATTAGAAAAGAAGGATTTAAAATCGGTAATCTGACTTTTCAACATAAGCAGATGTAAAAAGAAAAGCAACTTACAGGAATGAGAAAAAATCACCGATAAAACACGAGCTCTAAGTTGATGGTATACAAAAAAAACAAACAGAAAAAATACAGTAAGACAAGAGAAAACATTTCTGTGACAGAATTAATGAAATGTTTAAATGTCTAGCTGTGTAACACGTGACTGAAGAGTCAGCGTAAGTTCTGGAGAGCTTATCTACTAAAGAAATAAATCGTGAACCTTCTCCACGGGAGCTACAGAGACACAGGATGTTGCTTGTGAATTCTGAAAAAAAAATCAGGAAGAAATTGCATCTGTTCTACACAGCACTTAGGAAGGAACTTCCCAGGTCTTTTCATGAGGTCAGCAACGCCGCGACGCCACACCCAGGAACGGCGTAATGAGAAGGGAAAGTGGCAGGCAGACGTCCGTCGTGGAGGTCTGTGGAATCACGCCCCACGGAGCATCAGCAAACAGAACCTGGCAGTCTACGGAGGCAGAGCAGAACCTGCATCGGGACCGAGAGGGGCTCTGCTAGGTGAATTCAACATTCAAAACTAACTGATGCCATTCACTCATTAACAGAATCCCGGAGGAAACCACATGCTCTTAACAGACGAAGAAGAAGAATCTGACAAACACTTATTCACGACAAAACTCAGCCACGTGAGATGGAACAAAATTTCTGCCTGATGAAAGTCATCTCTATATAGAGGTATCGTGTATATGGTTAATCATGTATTTCTATTCCACAAATAGCAATGTACTTAACACTGTGACTTAAGAACGTAATCCCAGCACTTTGGGAGGCCGAGGCGGGTGGATCACGAGGTCGAGAGATCGAGACCATCCCGGTCAACATGGTAAAACCCCGTCTCTACTAAAAATACAAAAAATTAGCTGGGCATGATGGTGTGTGCCTGTAATCCCAGCTACTCAGGAGGCTGAGGCAGGAGAATTGCCTGAACCCAGGAGGCGGAGGTTGCGGTGAGCCGAGATCGCACCATTGCACTCCAGCCTGGGTAACAAGAGCGAAACTCCGTCTCAAAAAAAAAAAAAAAAAAAAAAAAAAAAAAGAACGTTTACTCACACCTATTTATCAGTGCACTAGAGGTCCTAGAGAGAGCAAGGAGGCAAGGAAAATAAATACCATGCATTAATATAGCGAGAGAAAAAGTCACATTTTCTCTCTTTGCAGTGACGTGGTTGCTTATGTGGAAAATGCTAAGAAATCTGCAGAAAAATTATGAGCATGGTAACAAGGCCAACATGCGAAAACTGTCAGATTTCCACAAAAGAACAACGAGCAATCGGAAAGTGAAACTTAAGAAATCCATTTACAATAGCAGGAAAATGGTACTTAGGAGTCAGTGTGTGAAGGCCACCCGAGCTCTTTACACTGAAAGCTAAAACCTCTGCTGAGTGAAGTTGAAAGAGAGCTAATGAGATGGGAATTGGTGTATGGCGCATGAATGGGTTGGGAGGCTAAATATTTGCAAGATGACTCTTCTTTCTAAATTTACTTAACCTTTTTAAAAACAAAACAGAGGCCGGCTGTGGCGGCTCACACCTGTAATCCCAGCACTTTGGGAGGCCGAGGCGGGTGGATCACCTGAGGTCGGGAGTTCAAGACCAGCCTGGCCAACGTATAGTGAAACCACATCTCTACTAAAAAATACAAAAACTGGCCAGGCGTGATGGTGCACACTTGTAATTCCAGCTACTTAGGAAACTGAGGCAGGAGAATCGCTTGAACCCAGGAAGTGGAGGTTGCAGTGAGCCGAGATCGCGCCATTGCACTCCAGCCTGGGTGAGTGACAGAGCAACAAGACTCTGTCTCACAAACAAACAAACAAGCAAACAAGCAGGCCGGGCACAGTGGCTCAGGCCTGTCGCCTGTAATCCCAGCACTTTGGGAGGCTGAGGCGGGTGGATCACCTGAGGTCGGGAGTTCAAGACCAGCCTGGCCAATGTATAGTGAAACCACATCTCTACTAAAAAATACAAAAACTGGCCAGGCGTGATGGTGCACACTTGTAATCCCAGCTACTTAGGAAACTGAGGCAGGAGAATCGCTTGAACCCAGGAAGTGGAGGTTGCAGTGAGCTGAGATTACGCCACTGCACTCCAGCCTGGGTGAGTGACAGAGCAACAAGACTCTGTCTCACAAACAAACAAGCAAACAAGCAGACCGGGCACAGTGGCTCAGGCCAGTCGCCTGTAATCCCAGCACTTTGGGAGGCCGAGGCGGGCGGATCACCTGAGGTCGGGAGTTCGAAACCAGCCTGACCAATATGGTGAAACCCCATCTCTACTAAAAATACATAAATTAGCTGGGCATGGTGGTGGGCGCCTGCAATCCCAGCTACTCTGGAGGCCAAGGCAGGAGAATCGCTTGTACGAGGGGGGCAGAGGTTGCAGTGAGCTCCGATCGTGGCACTGCACACCAGCCTGGGCGACAGAGTGACGCTCTGTCCCAAAAAACAAAAAGAAAAAGGAATTGATTATAAATGATCCTGTATGTTATAAAAACATTGCCCCATTTGAATACACCCTGAGCCTCAGCTTCCTGATTTGCAAGTGAACGTGGCACGTCTACCTGGCTGCCTCTAAGAATTCCGTGATGAACCAGGCATGCGCCTGGTGAGCTGAGGAGAGCCCTGAGCCGCCCTGGCTGATGCTGGGTGTTCAGCCACAGCGGGCCTGCAGCAGCTCCGCGCTTCTGGATGTGAAGGGAAGTGGCAAGGAGAGGCAGGTGGGGCCAGCAGACAGCCCGGGCTTCCGGAAGTTCCACACTTTCTTTTTACACCCATCTTAAGGGGATGGCACAAAAGAAACCCTATTCCTGATGGGAACCATCCCTTGGCGAGAGAGAGGTTAAAGGCGAGAGACAGAAAGGGCTTGGGCTGAGGGTGGGGAGCGTCCAAGTTGTGGAAGGTGGGCCCAGGCGAGGCTCAACCTCGAGGAGCCAGGGCTGGGAGGCACCGCATTGGTTGGGAAGATGGTTTTTGGACTGAGGTGAGGAAGCCCGAGTGTCTGCACAGAGTATGACTCAGAAGCTTAGATTCTGCTCTGGGCGATGCAGTGGGTCAGGCAGAGGATCCACCGCCCCAGTCAGAAGAGACACACAGATTTGCACAGAGTCTGCGATGTGGGCCCAAGGAGGGGGTCTTGGAAGGTAGGTGGGGGTCTAAGGGAAAATGGTGGACACCCAGTCAGAAGATTCAGCCATGAATTGGCCAAGCTGAACTCCAAACTGCTCTGTCCTCAAGGCCGGGAGTTACAACCCCAGACCACCTGCAGAAGGCTGGGCCAGTGGTGGGTGTGGGGCTGGGATGGGAACCTCCTGCCCTGACACTCGTGGCCCAGCCAGATTGAGGTTTCTGTTGAGCACCGAAATGGACCAGCTGCCATGACGTTGTTTTTCAGAAAGACGGGCTGAGTGTGGGATCGTCAGGGACACCTGACCCAGGCCCCATGCTGGTGAGTTCTCACTCCTGACCCAGGCCTCATGCTAGTGAGTTCTCACTCCTGACGGAAGGAGTGGGTCATAGTTAACAAGGTCGCAGTCACCATGAAGGGGAAATGCCAGGCCAGCCAACCTGGGGCAGAATTATATACACTTGTATATGCACACCCCCCCACACAGACACATGCACACACATACCACACATGCACACACATGGACACATGAACACACATACATGCACACGCACAACATACACACACATAACAGAGAGACACGTGAACATACACACACATACCACACATGCACACACACGGACACATGAACACACATACATGCACACACACAACATGCACACACATAACAGCGAGACACGTGAACATGCACACACATACAACACATGCACACACACGGACACGTGAACACATACATGCACACACAACACAGAGACATGTGAACATGCACACACATACATGCACACACATGCCCACAGACACATGCACACACAACATGCAGACACACAGACACATGAACACACACATGCATACACACAGACACATACACACACGTGGGCACATGAACACATACATGCATGTGCACACACATGCACACACAGATACGTTCACACACAGACACATGAACACATGCATGAATACATGCATACATGCATACACATAGACAAGTGAACACAGACACATGCATGCACTCACATATACACACATACACACAGACAAGTGAACGCACATGTATGCATGCAGTCACATACATACACATACACACAGACAAGTGAACACACATGCATGCATGCACTCACATACACAGACATGTGCATAGACACGTGCACACACATGAACACACACACATGGATGAACACACATATACACATGAACACATACATGGATGCACACATGCATACACACATGCACACACATACACAAAGGGGCACACATACATACATGCACACACATACACACAGACACATGCACACACGTGCACTCATGTGCATACATGTACGCACACACAGACACATGCACACATGTGCACACATGCACATACATGCATGCACACACAGACACATGCACACATGTGCACAATGCACATACATACATGCACACACTTGCATATGTGACTGCTGATTTTATGTGTCAGCTTGGCTACGTTATGGTGCCCAGTTGTTTGCTCAAATCCTAGTTTGGACAGTGCAGGAAGGTGTGGCGTAGATGTGTCTCAGCCACGACAGCTGACCTGAATTGGGTGGCCCTGGAACATGTGGGACCTCACCTGGTCAGTTAGTGGCCTTGCGACCAAAACTGAGGTTTCCTGGAGAAGACAGAATTCTGCCTTGAGACTGACACAGACACCTGCTCTAATCTCCAGCCTGATGGACTGCCCTACACGTTTCAGTCTGTCAGCCTCCATAACAGCATGAGCCAGTTCCTTAGAATAAATCTCACACACACACACACACACACACACACACACAGTGCATACATGGGTACACACACATGCTCACACGGCACCACCAATTTCCAGCCCAGGCAAACTTGCATCTATAGAGAATTTGAGGACGACTTTCTGGGAAGCCTGGGCATGTAGCAGGGAGTCTCAGCCTCAGGTGCAAACTTCGTATCAGTGTGGGTGACTGGGAGAAAATGTCATGCTTGAAAAAGCAGAGAGAATATTTTAAAAGTTAAAACACAGCCGCTTGCCTGTAACAGGGGCTGGCAACGAAGCGGTTCCCGCAGGTGCTGGGAGAATTTTCATGCCTGATGAGCTTTGGGAATCCAAGCCGGGAGGTGCGAGGTGCAGGAGGAACACAGGAGGCCCAGAAACGTTTTTTTCCACTTTGTTTTCCTGGAGGAAATGAAAGTAAAAGCTTAGAACGAATTGTTTTTTTTCTAAGAAGAAGAATAGAGAAATGAACTCACGGGCTTTCTGCTGGAAAATCAGATTGTCCTCAGGATGGAGAAGTCGCGCCTCCTGAGGTTTCCTTCCGCGGAGAAAGCCGGAAATTCTTACTTCCAGAGTCTCAAAAGGAGTTCTTTCAATGTTTCTCATGATTTATTGTAAGTTTCGCTTGAGATGATCAGGAAAAGAGCGACACTACACGAAGCGGCAAGCTCAGAAGGTGAAAGAAACATCTCTGATGAGAGATTTAAATGATCACGGCGTCGCTAATTTAAAAAGCGACATTTCTCGTGTTTTTCCTCTTGCTTCTACGTTAGGCCTTAAACATGATTGAATGTTCGTCTGTGGGAAAAAAATACTTTGTATGTAGTGGGTAGGAATGTCAACTGGAACACAGTTTTAAAGGCCCATTGAACAAAGTGAATGGAAAGTTAAAAATAATACACTTAAGGAGTGACCTGTTGGAATGGGCTTTTTCCCACTTCAGCGACATTCAGCCCCCACCTGCAGTCCTCCAAGGGCCTGTCATAGTGTGTGATGCCAGGTGTACGTTAGAGCAGGGGTCCCCACCCCATGGACTCCGGCCTGTGGCCTGTTAGGAACCCGGCCACACAGTAGCAGGTGAGCAACCGGCGAGGGAGCGTGACCGCCTCAGCTCCGCCTCCCGCCAGATGAACAGTGGCATCAGATTCTCATAGGCGCAGACCCTATTGTGAACTGTGCGTGAGAATCTAATGCCTGGTGACCTGTCACTGTCTCCCGTGACCCCAGATGGGACCCTCCGGTTGAAGGAAAACAAGCTCAGGGCTCCCGCTGATCCTACATGATGGCGGGCTGTGTAATTATTTTATTATATATCACCATGTAATAATAATGGAAATAAAGTGCACAGTAACTGAATCATCCAGAAATCATCCCCCACCCCACTTCCGTCCCTGGGAAAATTGTCTTCCACAAACCCAGTCCCCGGTGCCAAAAAGGCTGGGGACCGTTGCATTAGAGAACCCCGTGTGGTAGCAGAAAGTCGCTGTCCCCGCCAGCAGCAGGGTAACTGAGGCACCCCATAGAGGTTAGGAGACTGAGTCCCACAGGTCAGCTCTGTCACCAGATCCAAGTGAGGCCGCCTGACAAGCCGGCAGGTCCTGGCTGAGAACCAGGAGGTGTGCTGTGCACAGACAGAGAAAGCCTGGCATGGCGCACTACGGAGTCCCCACATACAGGTATTAACTCTGACTTTTGCTGGGATAATGTTGCAGGTACATTTTATTCCTGGTTTGCAATTTGTTCAGTTTTGTGGGCAGGATTCAGTGTTCCTCCTCTGAGATATCAGGGCTCCACACAGCCCGGAGTGGGAGCCCTGAGACGGACCTGTGTGCTGAGACGCCGGGGCTCAGGGAGGAGGTGGTTAAGATACCCAGGGCTTGGGGGATGGAGAGGGAAGCGGGTGCCGGAGCCGGGAGCCTACGGAATATCCTGGTGGGAATTCTATCGGAAGTCTCCAGAAAAGGCGATGGTTGGTGAGGAATCAGGAGAGACGGATCATAAAAGGCTTTAACCATTAAGCTCAACCCTCCCACCCCACCCAGAAGCCACAGACGCCCGGGAGAAGCTCAGCGTGGAGAAACGTTGGATGACTTTCATTCTGGAACTCCTCCTGTCTTGGGGAGGGGCAGGCAGCTGTGAGCATCGACAGGAAGAAGGCATCTCTCTCGGTTAGAAGTTGCAATAACCCTTTCTGTGACACAATTATGCTACGTGTTTTCAAGTCTGCGCGAGGTTGAACTGCATTTTTAAAATCCACGACCCCACGATCCTTCAGACAGCTGGAGCTCTTCCTCACATCGATTTGCAAAACATATTCTCAACCTCGCTGACTCACTCCTGTTAATTAACTAAGGCTGTGCCAGTGTCCCAGAACTGGAGCTCCTGGGAGAGGCTGATTCAGGGGAAAGAACAGATTCGGGAAAGTCATGCTGAAAACCTGTAGTTCTAAGGATGTGATTTTTTTCTTGCAAAATCTTGCACTTTTAGAATCATTCTGAGAGTAGGAAGTCTTAGCCATTGCAAACTAGCATCTGCATTTTTCCTATATTCTAAGTGGACAGCAGGCCTCTGGACACCCAGGTCCTGGGGATGTGCACAGATGTGCTGAAGAATGCCCAGGGTGACCCCCCCGAACATAGGGCTTCCCTGAGCCCCCCATATTCTCTTTATTTGCACATTGTGGACATTCTGCGATAGGGAATATTGTAAAATACTTGGTACCTAAAAAACAAAAATGTGGATGAATTCCATAGTAGACATCTTTGAATGAAAATTCATCTTGCCCACCACCAACCAGCAGCCATGAGGGTGACAGACACAGAGACAGCAGCCTCTAGGTGCTGGTGACCTCCCCTCCCTCCCTTCCTGGTGCAGTGTGGGAAGATGGGTCCAGGCTGGGATTTCCAGTCTTAGCCATACAAAGAGACACTCTCCTGACTTTTGCTGCAAGTTCCCTCACTAACTGGTGAATCAGCTGCATCATGAGGTGGGTAAGACTCAAGAACAATGCCCTCTGCCTTCACCCAACACACACACACGCACACACACACACACATGCACACACAGGCATGTATGCACACACAGACATGCACGCATACACACATGCGCACACACATATGCACACATACACACAGGCATGCACACATACACACATGCACATGCACACACATGCATGCACACACACATGCACACACAGGCATGTACACACACAGGCATGCACGCATACACACATGCACGCACACACACATGCACACACAGGCATGTACGCACACACACAGGCATGCACGCATACCCACATGCACACACAGACACACATATGCACACATACATGCATGCACACACACATGCACACGCACACACATGCACGCACACACACATGCACACACAGGCATGCACGCATACACACATGCATGCACACATACACATATGCACGCACACACACATGCACACACAGGCATGTACGCACACACACAGGCATGCACGCATACACATATGCATGCACATATACACATATGCACACACACATGCACACACAGGCATGTACGCACACACAGGCATGCACGCATACACACATGCACACAGACACACATGCACACACACATGCACACACACACATGCACGCACAGACACATGCACACACAGGCATGCACGCACACACACAGGCATGCACGCATACACACATGCATGCACATATACACATATGCACGCACACACACATGCACACACAGGCATGTACGCACACACACAGGCATGCACGCATACACACATGCACACACAGACACACATATGCACACATACATGCATGCACACACACATGCACACGCACACACACATGCACGCACACACACATGCACACACAGGCATGCACGCATACACACATGCATGCACACATACACATATGCACGCACACACACATGCACACACACACATGCACGCACAGACACATGCACACACAGGCATGCACGCATACACATATGCACGCACACACACATGCACACACAGGCATGTACGCACACACACAGGCATGCACGCATACACACATGCATGCACATATACACATATGCACGCACACACATGCACACACAGGCATGTACGCACACACACAGGCATGCACGCATACACATATGCATGCACATATACACATATGCACACACACACATGCATGCACATATACACATATGCACACAGACACACACATGCACACACACATGCACACACAGGCATGTACACACACCCAGGCATGCACGCACACACACATGCACGCACACACACACATGAATGGCCACTCGACAGGGTTGCTGCAGGTGTGGGGGTCTCCTGGGTGGAGACAGAGACGTCCGTAGGGCGTGCACCTGCCTCTGTGCCTGAGGCCTTGGAAGCACTTTCTGTTTCCAAAGCTGTGCCAAAGGGGCGGGTCAACGACACTCTCCCGTCCACAACAATTCGGAAACGTTATCACCCTTTCTTTCGTACCCCGTTTTCCAAACTTTTCCAAATTTGTAAGCACTCAAGTCAGACTCAAGGCAAAACACGAACAAGTGAGAGGATGGATTTGCTTCCAGCTGAGAGCACTCAGACCTGGAGAGACCGCACGGCAGCCAGGACGCTTCCTCAGCAGGAAAGCCCTCTGTCACTCAGCTGCACGAGGCATGTTGGTCTCCGTGCCCAGCTGGTTTCAGGGTCAGAGAGTTCTGTTCCCAGGGAGTCACTCACGAGGCAGAGATGGAGGAGCTGGTGAGGGGTGGGAGGGGAGGGGTCCCTGTCTGGTCTTGTCAGCAGGTCCATCAAGGGGAAGGATCTGTGGTCCGGCTGCAGGTGGACAAGGGAGCCAGGGTGAGTCTCACGGGAGCTGCGACAGAGAAGGCAGAGAACCTTCCTGTGGCCAAGAAGGAAGCCAGACTCAGGTTGAAGGCTGCCCAGGGCGCGGTAAACGGCCCCCAAGGAAAGGATCTTGGATGAGTGAGTCAGCTTTGCATCACGTGGACTCTGGAATCTAATTCCTACGGGTCAACAAGCTTCCTGTATGTCCGTCGGACACGTAGACAGTCATAGATGCCATATGGGTGGAGGCTACACAGCACTGTGGTAAAAAGAAAAACCTGCGAAACGAGCTTCTAGCCAGGACCCGGGAGTGTAGCCCTTTTGTTGTCCAGCGACTCACCTGTTTTCTGTTGATGTTCTGTTGTTTCCGATCAATAACTTCTCTTCACACAGTTTATGACTTCGTCTCAAGTTTACGGCGTCTTGCTGAACAGGTATTTCACGTTTTAACATAAACAAATTTGTCCCTAATTTGATGATTAATGGTTTTACGTGCTTGCGTACGTGCTTGCTTTAAGGAGTTCTTCTCCACCATGAGGTGGTTTTATGTTTTGGTATCCTCAGAATTTTAAGGTTTGCCTTTCACATTTAGCCAGCCTGGAACTTATTTTTGCATATAATGTGCGGTACGGATTACATTTCATTTTATCTTTAGGGATTCTATTTGCGACATGTTTCTGGTGGGCTAAATGTCCTGGGGTTTTATGGACTAAATGTCCTGGGGTTTCTCATGGACTAAATGTCCTGGGGTTTTATGGACTAAATGTCCTGGGGTTTTATGGACTAAATGTCCTGGGGTTTTATGGACTAAATGTCCTGGGGTTTCTCATGGACTAAATGTCCTGGGGTTTTATGGACTAAATGTACTGGGGTTTCTCATGGACTAAATGTCCTGGGGTTTTATGGACTAAATGTCCTGGGGTTTCTCATGGACTAAATGTCCTGGGGTTTTATGGACTAAATGTCCTGGGGTTTTATGGACTAAATGTCCTGGGGTTTCTCATGGACTAAATGTCCTGGGGTTTCTCATGGACTAAATGTCCTGGGGTTTTATGGACTAAATGTACTGGGGTTTCTCATGGACTAAATGTCCTGGGGTTTTATGGACTAAATGTCCTGGGGTTTCTCATGGACTAAATGTCCTGGGGTTTTATGGACTAAATGTCCTGGGGTTTCTCATGGACTAAATGTCCTGGGGTTTCTCATGGACTAAATGTCCTGGGGTTTCTCATGGACTAAGTGTACTGGGGTTTCTCATGGACTAAATGTCCTGGGGTTTTATGGACTAAATGTCCTGGGGTTTCTCATGGACTAAATGTCCTGGGGTTTTATGGACTAAATGTCCTGGGGTTTCTCATGGACTAAATGTCCTGGGGTTTCTCATGGACTAAATGTCCTGGGGTTTTATGGACTAAATGTCCTGGGGTTTCTCATGGACTAAATGTCCTGGGGTTTTATGGACTAAATGTCCTGGGGTTTCTCATGGACTAAATGTCCTGGGGTTTTATGGACTAAATGTCCTGGGGTTTCTCATGGACTAAATGTCCTGGGGTTTTATGGACTAAATGTCCTGGGGTTTCTCATGGACTAAATGTACTGGGGTTTTATGGACTAAATGTCCTGGGGTTTTATGGACTAAATGTCCTGGGGTTTCTCATGGACTAAATGTCCTGGGGTTTCTCATGGACTAAATGTCCTGGGGTTTTATGGACTAAATGTACTGGGGTTTTATGGACTAAATGTCCTGGGGTTTTATGGACTAAATGTCCTGGGGTTTCTCATGGACTAAATGTCCTGGGGTTTTATGGACTAAATGTCCTGGGGTTTCTCATGGACTAAATGTCCTGGGGTTTCTCATGGACTAAATGTACTGGGGTTTCTCATGGACTAAATGTCCTGGGGTTTCTCATGGACTAAATGTCCTGGGGTTTCTCATGGACTAAATGTCCTGGGGTTTCTCATGGACTAAATGTCCTGGGGTTTCTCATGGACTAAATGTCCTGGGGTTTCTCATGGACTAAATGTCCTGGGGTTTCTCATGGACTAAATGTCCTGGGGTTTCTCATGGACTAAATGTCCTGGGGTTTTATGGACTAAATGTCCTGGGGTTTTATGGACTAAATGTCCTGGGGTTTCTCATGGACTAAATGTCCTGGGGTTTCTCATGGACTAAATGTCCTGGGGTTTTATGGACTAAATGTCCTGGGGTTTCTCATGGACTAAATGTCCTGGGGTTTCTCATGGACTAAATGTCCTGGGGTTTTATGGACTAAATGTACTGGGGTTTTATGGACTAAATGTACTGGGGTTTTATGGACTAAATGTCCTGGGGTTTTATGGACTAAATGTCCTGGGGTTTCTCATGGACTAAATGTCCTGGGGTTTTATGGACTAAATGTCCTGGGGTTTTATGGACTAAATGTACTGGGGTTTTATGGACTAAATGTCCTGGGGTTTTATGGACTAAATGTCCTGGGGTTTCTCATGGACTAAATGTCCTGGGGTTTTATGGACTAAATGTCCTGGGGTTTTATGGACTAAATGTACTGGGGTTTCTCATGGACTAAATGTCCTGGGGTTTCTCATGGACTAAATGTCCT
The DNA here is from genome assembly GCF_049354715.1 of Callithrix jacchus. Taxonomy (NCBI): domain Eukaryota; kingdom Metazoa; phylum Chordata; class Mammalia; order Primates; family Cebidae; genus Callithrix; species Callithrix jacchus. The sequence goes on along the minus strand of NC_133502.1, from coordinate 218,072,063 downwards.
GGGGTTTCTCATGGACTAAATGTCCTGGGGTTTCTCATGGACTAAATGTCCTGGGGTTTCTCATGGACTAAATGTACTGGGGTTTCTCATGGACTAAATGTCCTGGGGTTTCTCATGGACTAAATGTCCTGGGGTTTCTCATGGACTAAATGTACTGGGGTTTTATGGACTAAATGTCCTGGGGTTTTATGGACTAAATGTACTGGGGTTTCTCATGGACTAAATGTCCTGGGGTTTCTCATGGACTAAATGTCCTGGGGTTTTATGGACTAAATGTCCTGGGGTTTCTCATGGACTAAATGTCCTGGGGTTTCTCATGGACTAAATGTCCTGGGGTTTTATGGACTAAATGTACTGGGGTTTTATGGACTAAATGTCCTGGGGTTTTATGGACTAAATGTCCTGGGGTTTCTCATGGACTAAATGTCCTGGGGTTTTATGGACTAAATGTCCTGGGGTTTCTCATGGACTAAATGTCCTGGGGTTTCTCATGGACTAAATGTCCTGGGGTTTCTCATGGACTAAATGTCCTGGGGTTTCTCATGGACTAAATGTCCTGGGGTTTTATGGACTAAATGTCCTGGGGTTTTATGGACTAAATGTACTGGGGTTTTATGGACTAAATGTACTGGGGTTTTATGGACTAAATGTCCTGGGGTTTTATGGACTAAATGTCCTGGGGTTTCTCATGGACTAAATGTCCTGGGGTTTTATGGACTAAATGTCCTGGGGTTTCTCATGGACTAAATGTCCTGGGGTTTCTCATGGACTAAATGTCCTGGGGTTTCTCATGGACTAAATGTCCTGGGGTTTTATGGACTAAATGTCCTGGGGTTTTATGGACTAAATGTACTGGGGTTTTATGGACTAAATGTCCTGGGGTTTTATGGACTAAATGTCCTGGGGTTTCTCATGGACTAAATGTCCTGGGGTTTTATGGACTAAATGTCCTGGGGTTTTATGGACTAAATGTACTGGGGTTTTATGGACTAAATGTCCTGGGGTTTTATGGACTAAATGTCCTGGGGTTTCTCATGGACTAAATGTCCTGGGGTTTTATGGACTAAATGTCCTGGGGTTTCTCATGGACTAAATGTCCTGGGGTTTCTCATGGACTAAATGTCCTGGGGTTTCTCATGGACTAAATGTCCTGGGGTTTCTCATGGACTAAATGTCCTGGGGTTTCTCATGGACTAAATGTCCTGGGGTTTCTCATGGACTAAATGTCCTGGGGTTTTATGGACTAAATGTCCTGGGGTTTTATGGACTAAATGTACTGGGGTTTTATGGACTAAATGTCCTGGGGTTTTATGGACTAAATGTCCTGGGGTTTCTCATGGACTAAATGTCCTGGGGTTTTATGGACTAAATGTCCTGGGGTTTTATGGACTAAATGTACTGGGGTTTTATGGACTAAATGTCCTGGGGTTTTATGGACTAAATGTCCTGGGGTTTCTCATGGACTAAATGTCCTGGGGTTTTATGGACTAAATGTCCTGGGGTTTCTCATGGACTAAATGTCCTGGGGTTTCTCATGGACTAAATGTCCTGGGGTTTCTCATGGACTAAATGTCCTGGGGTTTCTCATGGACTAAATGTCCTGGGGTTTCTCATGGACTAAATGTCCTGGGGTTTCTCATGGACTAAATGTCCTGGGGTTTCTCATGGACTAAATGTCCTGGGGTTTTATGGACTAAATGTCCTGGGGTTTTATGGACTAAATGTCCTGGGGTTTTATGGACTAAATGTCCTGGGGTTTTATGGACTAAATGTCCTGGGGTTTCTCATGGACTAAATGTCCTGGGGTTTTATGGACTAAATGTCCTGGGGTTTCTCATGGACTAAATGTCCTGGGGTTTTATGGACTAAATGTCCTGGGGTTTTATGGACTAAATGTACTGGGGTTTTATGGACTAAATGTCCTGGGGTTTTATGGACTAAATGTCCTGGGGTTTCTCATGGACTAAATGTCCTGGGGTTTTATGGACTAAATGTCCTGGGGTTTTATGGACTAAATGTACTGGGGTTTTATGGACTAAATGTCCTGGGGTTTTATGGACTAAATGTCCTGGGGTTTCTCATGGACTAAATGTCCTGGGGTTTTATGGACTAAATGTCCTGGGGTTTCTCATGGACTAAATGTCCTGGGGTTTCTCATGGACTAAATGTCCTGGGGTTTCTCATGGACTAAATGTCCTGGGGTTTCTCATGGACTAAATGTCCTGGGGTTTCTCATGGACTAAATGTCCTGGGGTTTCTCATGGACTAAATGTCCTGGGGTTTTATGGACTAAATGTCCTGGGGTTTTATGGACTAAATGTACTGGGGTTTTATGGACTAAATGTCCTGGGGTTTTATGGACTAAATGTCCTGGGGTTTCTCATGGACTAAATGTCCTGGGGTTTTATGGACTAAATGTCCTGGGGTTTCTCATGGACTAAATGTCCTGGGGTTTTATGGACTAAATGTCCTGGGGTTTTATGGACTAAATGTACTGGGGTTTTATGGACTAAATGTCCTGGGGTTTTATGGACTAAATGTCCTGGGGTTTCTCATGGACTAAATGTCCTGGGGTTTTATGGACTAAATGTCCTGGGGTTTTATGGACTAAATGTACTGGGGTTTTATGGACTAAATGTCCTGGGGTTTTATGGACTAAATGTCCTGGGGTTTCTCATGGACTAAATGTCCTGGGGTTTTATGGACTAAATGTCCTGGGGTTTCTCATGGACTAAATGTCCTGGGGTTTCTCATGGACTAAATGTCCTGGGGTTTCTCATGGACTAAATGTCCTGGGGTTTCTCATGGACTAAATGTCCTGGGGTTTCTCATGGACTAAATGTCCTGGGGTTTCTCATGGACTAAATGTCCTGGGGTTTTATGGACTAAATGTACTGGGGTTTTATGGACTAAATGTACTGGGGTTTTATGGACTAAGTGTACTGGGTTAAGAAAGTTAAAAAATAATTAATAAATATTAGCTTTTATGGAATGCTTTTTTGCATATGTTAATTATAAGATTTTTCTCCTTTAATAAGTGAATTTGGTGAGTGAATATTATATATTTTTCATGGGTATTCCACTCTTCCATTCCTTGGATAAAACATACATAATTATTAATTGATTACTGAATTGATTATGAATATTTTTGCATAGAGTTTTAGCATCTGTGCTTTCTTCTGTTACTGAAGTTACAGTAGGCCAGTTTAAGGGTTTGGAGACCAAATGTATTCCTTTCTAGTCTTTGTAAGAGTTCCTATAAATACACGACGCTCTATTCCTGGAAAGTTGACAGAATTCCCCTCTAAAACCTTCTGGATCTGGTGTTTTTAAGTATATACTAAATTTATTGTGTATGTATATGACTGTTAGAATTTCTATTTTTTCTTAAGTCGGTTTCGATGTTTGAAATGGTTTACTTTACTTAAGTGTTCAACATCTTCTCCATCTTTCCAACATCTGCTACATGACCAGCTGCTCTCCCAATTGCCTTATTAATAACATTTGAGCGTCTCTCATCTCCTTCCCCCTTTATCAATCTCACAAGATGCTATTTATTGATCAATCTTTTCACAAAAACACCCACATCGTTATATACTTTTCTGTGCTGTTTTTTATTCTAAAGTCTTTAATTGATTTGTTTTCAGCTCTTCTTATTTATTATTATTTTTTGAGACGGAGTTTCACTCTTGTTACCCAGGCTGGAGTGCAATGGCGCGATCTCAGCTCACCACAACCTCCGCCTCCTGGGTTCAGGCAATTCTCCTGCCTCAGCCTCCCGAGTAGCTGGGATTACAGGCACGCGCCACCACGCCCAGCTAATTTTTTGTATTTTTAGTAGAGACGGGGTTTCACCATGTTGACCAGGATGGTCTCGATCTCTTGACCTCGTGATCCACCCGCCTCGGCCTCCCGAAGTGCTGGGATTACAGGCGTGAGCCACCGCGCCCGGCCTCAGCTCTTCTTATACTTCATGCCCTTTTGTTTTCCACATTCTGGGTTTATATTCTACGCTGTTTTCTCCAAACAGCCGTCTTCCTGGTTTCACATGCCTCACCTGTCATGCATTCGCCATCCTTCACTTCCAGGCACTCTCATTGTCCTTGTGATTTCTCCTTTCAAGCACACGTTGTTTGGGAGTGTGGGTTTCAAACGCAGGTATTTTTTGCCGCTTGCTGGGATTTGCTCTGTGCCTGGCACGCCGTCTTCTATTCTCCGTCGCCTGTGGCATGGTCTGAGCAGATGTGCGCTCCACCTGGCACGCTTTTACACTTTCTGCTTTCAGATTTCCCGTCTCATTCTCCCCGCTTGATGCGTTTTAGGAAGTCCGCTCCGATGCACCTGCCACTTACCAGGGAGAGCTGCGTGGCTTTCTGTCAGGGTCAGTGCTCTGCTGGTCAGGAGGCCCCGTGTGACCCACGTGGCTCTCCCCACCGCAGAGCTGCCCTGAGCAGTCCCCCAACCTGTGAGTGCCACCTCCAGACTGCTTCAGCCCAGACTTTCTGATCCTGCTTCCTTGACAATTTCCATTACTTTTTAAGTCCTTAAAAACAAGACTGCTCTCTGTGGGATCTAACGACACCTGCTTTCTTTTTTTCTTTTTCTTTTTTTTGAGACAGAGTTGCTCTTGTTACCCAGGCTGGAGTGCAATGGCGCGATCTCGGCTCACCGCAACCTCCACCTCCTGGGTTCAGGCAATTCTCCTGCCTCAGCCTCCTGAGTAGCCGGGATTACAGGCACGCGCCAACGTGCCCAGCTAATTTTTTGTATTTTTAGTAGAGACAGGGTTTCACCATGTTGACCAGGATGGTCTCGATCTCTTGACCTTGTGATCCACCGGCCTCAGCCTCCCAAAGTGCTGGGATTACAGGCGTGAGCCACAACACCTGCTTTCTTAACAGGAGAGTGTCTTGTGTTGATTTGTTTTTTTCAGACAGAGTCTCCCTCTGTGGCTCAGTCTCGAGTGCAGTGTTGCGATCTCGGTTCAGTGCAACTCCTGCCTCCTGGGTTCAAGTGATTCTCCCGTCTCGGCCTCCCCAGTAGCTGGGATTACAGGCATGTGCCACCATACCTGGCTAACTTTTTTACAGGTTTCAGAGTTTCATCATACTGGCCAGCCTGGTCAGGAACTCCTGACCTCAGATGCTCCACCCGCCTCGGCCTCCCAAAGTGCTGGGATTATAGGCGTGAGCCATCTTGCCCAGCCCCGGATCACCTTTTAATTGTAATTTCCCTTAGTACTTGGTAGTTTTATCCCTCGGAGTGAATGTATTTGATTTTTAGCTTCTTGTGGGAAGATCTGAGTTGATTTTGAGTTAAGATATCAGTAAAGGAAGAAAATTCTGGGACATAATTTTTGTTCTTTTTAATTTTTGTTTGTTTGGAGATAGAATCTTGCTCTGTCACCCAGGGTAGAGTGCACTGGTGCCATCTCGGCTCACTGCAAACTCTGCCTCCTGGGTTCAAGCAGTTCTCCTGCGTCAGTCTCCCAAGTAGCTGAGATCTCAGGTATGTGCCACTACACCTGGCTAATTTTTGTATTTTTAGTACAGACAGGGTTTCTCCATGTTGGCCAGGCTGGTCTTGAACTCCTGACCTCAGGTGATCCTCCCGCCTCGGCCTCCCACAGTGCTGGGATCACAGGTGTGGGCCACTGTGCCTGGCCTTGCGTTGATACTGCTGCAACCCCAGGGATGCTGGTGGACACGGTTCTGCTGCTGCCCAACACAGCTGCCCTCCTCCTCCTCCTCCTCCTCCTCCTCCTCCTCCTCTCCTCCTCCTCCTCTCCTCTTCCTCCTCCTCTCCTCTTCCTCCTCCTCTCCTCCTCCTCCTCCTCTCCTCCTCCTCCTCCTCTCCTCCTCCTCCTCCTCTCCTCCTCCTCCTCCTCTCCTCCTCCTCCTCTCCTCCTCCTCCTCTCCTCCTCCTCTCCTCCTCCTCCTCCTCGTCCTCCTCCTCCTCCGACTCTGAGGTCACCCAAGGCTGCTGGGCCCTCTGTGCCCCGTCCTTTCCCAAACCCCACATACTACTCTAGACAGTCAAAGTGTCCAGTGAAGTGAGACCGAAGAGCGAGTGAGTGAACACTACCGCTGAAGGTCTTCCAGATACTTAAGGTTTGACGATAACTCACCGTGATCTGTAAGTGGCACTGATGATCAGCAAAGATGATACTTGTGGTTTTGGCCAATTTCTGCTTCTGCATTTATCTTACACAGAAATGTGTGTGTGTCTTTATACATCAAAAGGAAACAGCTCAGCCGCTGTCTAAATTAACCAAATTCCCAATTAGGAGAATTAAACTTTTATCTGACTTACATGTAATTCTGAGGTTATTGATCCTGAAACTGATTCTTGCTGACCGTTCTTTTGGAAAACTTATTATAATGCAGTGATCAGGCTTTTTAATAAGAGCAGAATGATGTCACATGCTAACCAGCTCCTCTCTCTCGATTGAATCACAGCTGTCCGTGCTATTTCCAGCAGTCTAGCTCCCCTCGTCCAAAGCCACGTCCTGGTTTACTGTTATGACTGACTTGCATCCTCCAAAAAGTACAAGTCCCGGCCCCCGTGCCTGCGAACGTGACCTTACGTGGAAACGGGGCCTTGTAGGTATAATCAAGTCAGGCTGAGGTCCTGGGCCCCAGTCCAGTGCTGGGGTCCTTATAATAAGAGTACACTTGACATGGAGACAGAGAAGAAGGCCCCTGAAGACGGAGTCAGAGGGTGGAGAGTCTACAAACCGAGGAATTCCTGAAACCCTGGGCAGCTGGAAGGGTCCTCCCTACAGCCTCCAGGGAGTGTGGCCGATGCCTTTGTCCCAGACACGTGAGGGCCTCAGGCCCCATTGTGTGACCGCCCCCCCATGGGTGTCAGTCCCTGTCATGTGACTCCTCCCCCCACTGTGAGCGTCAGTCCCCGTCATGTGACCCCCCCACTATGGGTGTCAGTCCCCGTCATGTGACCCCCCCCACTATGGGAGTCAGTCTCCGTCATGTGACCCCCCCACTATGGGTGTCAGTCCCCGTCATGTGACCCCCCCACTATGGGAGTCAGTCCCCGTCATGTGACCCCCCCACTATGGGAGTCAGTCCCTGTCATGTGACCCCCCCACTATGGGTGTCAGTCCCTGTCATGTGACCCCCACTATGGGAGTCAGTCCCCGTCATGTGACCCCCCCACTATGGGTGTCAGTCCCTGTCATGTGACTCCTTCCCACACTGTGAGCATCAGTCCCCGTCGTGTGACTCCTCCCCCCACTATGGGTGTCAGTCCCCATCATGTGACCCCCCACTATGGGAGTCAGTCCCTGTCATGTGACCCCCCCACTATGGGTGTCAGTCCCTGTCATGTGACTCCTTCCCACACTGTGAGCATCAGTCCCCGTCGTGTGACTCCTCCCCCCACTATGGGTGTCAGTCCCCATCATGTGACCCCCCACTATGGGAGTCAGTCCCCGTCGTGTGACTCCTCCCCCCACTATGGGTGTCAGTCCCCATCATGTGACCTCCCCACTATGGGAGTCAGTCCCTGTCATGTGACCCCCCCACTATGGGAGTCAGTCCCTGTCATGTGACTCCCCCACTATGGGAGTCAGTCCCTGTCATGTGACCCCCCACTATGGGACTCAGTCCCTGTCATGTGACTCCCCCCTCCACTGTGAGCATCAGTCCCTGTCTAGGATTCCCCCTGCTCCCCCCATGAGGTACTTTGTTACCGAGGTCCCAGGATACTCACCGGGTCAAGGCTCTGATGTGCTGCCCCGTCCCTCGGTGCTCCGGAGGCCCAGCAGGTCCAGCGCATCCCTGAAAAGTGAGCTGGTCGGGACGGAGTGGGCCTGATAGACGCCCGTCAGCGGCACCTGCCTGTGGCGTGGGCTCTGCTGCTTGTTCACAGAGGGACCTTCCGGTGCAGAGGCGAGTTTTCTCGGCACACTCTCTCTTCACGTGCAGTTCTCCCTTTCTGTGTGGCAGGCCTGTGAGCTGCGTTGAGCTGCTCTGAGGTGCACCATAAGCCCAGGTTCCAGCCTGCCCGGCCAGGACACGTTTTCAGACCCCAGCGCGGCAGACACAAAATTCTGCAGACTCTGAGCTGAGACAGATGCCCTGGAATGTGGCCTCCTCGTCTTCTCCACAGTCAGACGGCCTCGGGCGCGTGGCTTCCTCCTAGCTGGCCTTCCCCGTCTTCAGCAGCAAGCTAGAGACAGGCGTGTCCGCACCTCCCACTTGTCCGTGAAGGATAAAGGAGGAGAACGTCCACAGTGCAGTGAAGTTTCCAGGCGTGAGTTGCAATAGAGAGACGGCCATTTTTATTAAAGGTGGCAGATTTGCACAAACACAGCTACGTTCAGAGCTTCTTATAAATCCAGCGTAGATGCTAAACCATTTCGATGATGACAAGAATTCCACCCCTCCTTGGCTGTGTGGTGCACCCGTGGGATGTGGGAAGAACCGGCCCAGCCCAGCCCGGCAGGCTCCGTCTTCCTGGTGCTCCTGCCAGCTTTGCTCCAGGGACCGTTGTCAGGCTGGGCGCTGTAAAGGGCTGGACACGGGTGTCCCCCCAGAATTCACAGGTGGAAATCCCCACCTGCAGTGGCATTATGAGCCATGGTTGCAGCCCTCAGGGATGGGATGAACGTCCTTATGAAAGGGCCCGGAGAGACCCTCCCCGCTCCCCGGTGGGATAACAGTGAGGAGGTACCGTGTGGGCACCGGACACCCTCACCAGACATGGAGTCTCTGAGCACCTTGATCTTGGCCTTCCAGCTTCCAGAACACGGAGCAGTAAATGTCTGTGTCTTCGGCCACCCAGTCCACTGTATTTGTTGTGATAGCAGCTTGAGTGGACTAAGACAGTTGGGTCAGTCAGTGCTGACGGCCAAGCCTCAGAGGCGCCCGCCAAGGGAGATGTGTGGGGGCATGGGGAGGGAGCATGGGGACTCTCAGACATCCGGGCTGGGGCGGGGACAAAGGGGCCTCAGCCTTCTGCTCCCTGCTGTGCCTGTCTCCTTTGCATCTGTATTCTGGGGAGAGCTGTCATGGAGCTGGCCTTGACCTGGATAAACCCTTTAGGAGAAAATGTGAAGTTCCAGAATTAGGTCCATCAGAAGCTGGAGCAGGCAGACTGCAGGGCTGTGTAAGGAAGAAGCCGCTGACAATTAGGGTGTCACAAACAGAGCCGGCCGCCCTGCCAGGCAGCAGGGATCGGATTCCAGGAACTTTCAGGAAGCCCATTTATCAGAGTCTAGAGATGGAATTTCTCCATACGGAGGGAGAGCCTTTCCAACGCTGAGCCCCCGGGCGGTGTAGGATTCCAGGTTTCTCAAACGGGACCTGAGCACGGTGAGTGGAGTTGCCTGGGCTTGGATGAAAACCAGCCTGGCTCCTCCTCCTTCTTCCCCCTCCCTGTCATCTTGCTTTCACACATCCAACTCACAAGAAAAAAAACCCAGGATGGTTATTCTTTCAACTGGAATCTTGGAGCATTCAATGTGCTCTCAAACACACAACACATATTTAGGATACCCTTTTCATATTTCTTTCCAGAACCTGTTGCATATTCCCTTGAGTATCTGCAGGATGAGAACTCATGATCCACTTGGAACTGATTTAGATCTTGGAATGAGCTGCCATCCTGGCCCACCAGCTAGCTCAGGAGGGTGAGCGGCACGTGGACAGTCGAGGCAGGTAGCTCAGGAGGGTGAGACGCACGTGGACAGTCGCGCAGGTAGCTCAGGAGGGTGAGCCGCACGTGGACAGTCGCGGCAGGTAGCTCAGGAGGGTGAGCCGCACGTGGACAGTCGCGGCAGGTAGCTCAGGAGGGTGAGCCGCACGTGGACAGTCGCGCAGGTAGCTCAGGAGGGTGAGACGCACGTGGACAGTCGCGCAGGTAGCTCAGGAGGGTGAGACGCACGTGGACAGTCGCGGCAGGTAGCTCAGGAGGGTGACACGCACGTGGACAGTCGCGCAGGTAGCTCAGGAGGGTGAGCCGCGTGCAGACAGTTGCTGCCACTCTTCTCCAGTCCTGCTTAGTGCATCAGTTAAGTGACAGCGCCCAAACTTGAGAGCCCCAGCTTGTGCATTTCTTGACCTATCTGTCCTGAAAGACTCAGCCTTCTTGTAACCTGAGCCCGGCTGTCATGGGCCCAATATTGTGTCTTTACAACGGCAAGACCTTCTGCCAGGGAACCTACCGCCAGCTCACCTGGCATGGTTCCTGTATGACAGCGGTGCTCACTCCCCGCTGGCAATGGGCTGCCTGTACAGCCTCCCAAGCTCTGGGCACACCTGGGGCAGCCGTGGCAGGAACGCCGTGGGATCTGCTGAGCCCCGTGAAGCTGCGAAGGGGCCGAATGGGCACCAAGGCCTGTGCGGGACGGCTTCTCCCTTGAAGAAGAGTTCATTGGCAGACACAGGCCATTGGCCCAGCCTCTAAAGGAGACCACAGGTATCCGCTCCGATGGAGAGCTGGTGCCAGCTTTCACGCTACCTGAAAATTCAGTCCCAGCTGCTACCCAGACCTGCTCTGTCTGCACCACAACAGTGGGTGGCTGTGGGCGTGCCTGCCATGCCAATCCCGCAGAGGACCTGGTGGTGGGGAGACAGTCCCTCCCTCCCTCTGTGGCGGAGTGTAGAAGCCGCCTCCTCTTGCTGCCACCTTGGGGACTTAGGTAAGCAGCTGTAGTTGTCAGGAGTCCTGAGCACACAACACTTAAGGCCGCTCCTGCAGTTTCATGGGCCATTAACAATTTGCTAATATTGTTTTAGCTTGCAAATTAGTGCAGCTCCATGGGTAAGGAAAGGCTCTGTCGCTGTCATCAATCAGATGGAAATTCTTCATGCATGAGATGAAAAACGATTTCTAGCTTTTGAGGCTCAGACGGCAATTACTGTAACGAAAAAAAAAATGGGTGGTGGGGAGCCGGAGAAAGGAGCGCCCCTTGCAAAGTCTGTTAGCAAAATTCCATTAACTTTATTTCTTGATGCACGAGACTGAACCGGTGAGGATTTCAAGACATGGGAACTTGATTTTTTCAGTTCCTAATAAAGTGACAATCTGAAGGAGCCCTCTCCAGAAGGCAGGGGAGAGGGCACGTCAGTGTGGCAGGAAGGATGACCCAGCCATGAGGTCTGGTGACTGTCTTTGCTGAGCTCCCAACTGGCGGCGCCTGCCAGGAGGAGGCCACAGGTGGCCCTGCTGGAAGCTCAGGCAAACCTCGGCCTTGTTTGTTGGAAACCGTCTTGCTCATCCCCGACCCTTCCCACCTTTAAGCACCAACATTTTTTTTCCCATTAAATATTTGCTTGAGACTGGGCTGGGCATGGTGATTCATGCCTGTAGTTCTGATCATTTGGGAGTCTAGGCAGGAGAATCGCATGAAGCCGGGAGTTCTAGACCAGCCTGGGCAGCACAGCGAGACCCCCATCTCTACAGACAATTATAAAAATTAGCTGGGTGTGGTAGTGTACACTGTGGCCTGAGCTGCTTGGGAGGCTGAGGCAGGAGGATCGCTCGAGCCCAGGAGGTCAAGGCTGCTGTGAGCTGTGAACATGCCTCTGCCCTCCAGCCTAGTCGACAGAGCCAGACCCTGCCTCTTAGAGTGACAATGAGACTGTTGTGGAATGTGTCCTTCACAACTGCGTGCCGTTCGTGTGTGGAAGGCGGTTCAGAGAGAGGGTTCCGAGTCGGGGGATCTAGTGTTCACTGCAGCTAACACTTGAGCAGTGTATTATCATTATTAGACATCCTAGAATGAATAGAAAGTGATCCCACCAGCCCTCGGGGGCTTCAGGAGGGTGAGTCTCAGCTGTGGCTGTGCGTCCCGGCCCCAGGAGGGCTCATTGTACCAAGATGCTTCTTTGTGTCTGAGACAGCTTACGGGCATTGGGTCGCCTGGTGGCCTCAGCCTCCTGCACAACAGACCCCACCATCATCACTCCTTGTTATGGGCTGATTGCGTCCCCCCAAATTCACAGGGTAAAGCTGTATCCTCCAGGGTCTCTCAGAATGTCACTGCATTTGGAGACAGGGGCTTTGGAGAGGTGATTGTTACAATGAGGCCAGGATGGTGGTCCTGATCCACTGTGACCGGAGTCCCTGAAAGAAGAGGAGATCAGGACACCCAGAGAGGCAGCAGGGGGGCTCCCGGGAGCAGGAAGACCAAGGGAGGGTGCCGTCCACCAGCTGACAAGAGACGGTTCTGGAGGAATCGGCCTGCCCATGTCTGGATCTCAGATTGCAGCCTCCAGGACCCTGAGGGGGTGACGTCTGTGGCGTACACTGCCCGCCTGCCCTGTTTTGTTACATGGCCTGAGCAGCGCAATGCACCCCACTTCACAGAGGAAGATGCAGAGAAACTCCAAGCATCGCAGCAGGCCAGCTCCCCTGGGGATGGCAGGGCTCCGGTTCCAGCTCGGGCAGTGAGAACACAGAGCCTGCCCAGGGAGCAACCTCACGGGCTCCTTCCCCAGAGAATATTCCAGCAGGTTTCTGAAACCATGATGGGTGTACTTGATAAGGCACTGGGGCCACAGGTACCACCAGGCCGGCATTCCATTCTCCTGCAGTCCGGTGGGAGAGGCAGGCAGGGTCTGAGCTTCCTCCCAGCACACGTCGACACCCACATCCCGGGTCATGCTGTGGCTCCACAGGACCTGTGGCTCCTTGCTTCCGGGTGCAGAAGTAGACAGGCCTAACCTCTTCAACGTACCTTGTCATTTCCTCACCGTTCACAGCAAGTGGCCGCTGGGGAGCTTCTGGTTTTGAGGAATATTCCGGACAACGCGCTTTGTGGATGCGGCGATTTCTCCCCTCCCCGGAGGACTCCCAGCAGGTCACGGTGGGCGGTGCTTAGAAGAGGAGGTGCCAGCTTAAAACCAACCTGCATCTGAGTTTTGGCCAATTCTGACCAACTGGCCTCACAGACGGTTCTTCCAGCTGCACCCCCGGGTGGTTTGTGGGCATCCCACATCCGGCCAGCACTGGGGCTTCCAGCTGCACCCCCGGGTGGTCTGCGGGCATCCCACATCCGGCCAGCACTGGGGCTTCCAGCTGTTTCGTCCTGGTCAAGTTACCAGAGAAATAATCGCTTTCGGTGACCTCACGCTGGCTTTGCCTGTTCCTTTAAGGCTGAAGCCTTTTTCTCAGTTATTTTCCGATTTTTCCCCTCTCCTTCCATTTGCCTATTTATAGATTTGGCTCATTTGTTTTCTCAGTTGCGGTGTTTGTGTTGACTTTAAGGGCATTTCGTGTTTTATGGATGTGAGTTTTTTGGCATATAGAATGCAAAACTTTTTTACAGCTTGCAATCTAAGTATTTGTCTTCTCTGCACTGTCCTGGACACTTTTATGTACTCAATTCTTTCTTTTTTATGGTCTGGATTGAAACTTCTAAAAATAAAAACAGACTTTTCTTATAAAAACAATAAAACATACTCCATATTTTTAGTTTTTTTTTTTTTAATGTCAAGTCATTAACCTTCGGGAATTTAATTTGTATTAAGGAGAAACTATTTTTCCCCAAATGCTTAACTGGTTGGCTGGTGCCACTTAATGAATAATCCATTTTTAAGAATATATTTCAAAATAATGCCCTTTGAATTTTGACAAGGCAAGTCCTATCTGAGTTGTTATTTATTTGGTTAGAAAAAGCATCCTGGTCAACATGGTGAAACCCCGTCTCTACCAAAAAAATACAAAAAATTAGCTGGGCGTGGTGGCGCGTGCCTGTAATCCCAGCTACTCGGGAGGCTGAGGCAGGAGAATTGCCTGAACCCAGGAGGCGGAGGTTGCGGTGAGCCGAGATCGCGCCATTACACTCCAGCCTGGGTCACAAGAGTGAAACTCTGTCTCAAAAAAAAAAGAAAAGAAAAAGCATTAGCTGCTCTCGGTCAGCCATGACACTGATGTCCAGGGTCTGTGATGGGAGTCTCGGCCCATGAGGAAGTAAGGAGGCTCCTTGGGAGCTCTGGGCTCAGGCGCGTCCACGGCACTCGGTGCTGCCCACATCCCCGATGGGTCTCTTCAAGTTTTATGTTAATATCAAATGGACAAAATGCAAGACACATAATATATACACACAGTTGACCCTTGACAGTAAGGGGTTAAAGTTCACGGGTCACCGATAGTTGGATTTGCCACCCGTTCCTCCTCTCATAACTCAGGGAGCTCCCTCCCCTACCCAGGTTCTGAATCCTGGATTCCAGCCATGTGAAGTCTGTGCGTTTCACGTGCTCACTTGTCTTCATTCTTCTTCCTATTTTCAGCAAGTGCCTCTCTGCCAAATAATTTCCATTAGCTTAGAAACGTGATCTAGAACTGTCTGTACTCGAACAGATGAATAGGACATTTACATCTCGTAAACCAACGACATATCCCGACTCTTAGAATTCCTTTCATTTGCTGCTGTTTGAAGCCAAAATGTCATCCACACCCCTGACTCCATTTGTCACCTGCTTTAAATTTTTCCGAAATCTTAATATTTTTGGTCCATGCATAGGGGTTTAAAAGTCAAACGACTCTATTAAGCTTATAATGCAAAGGGCTCCGGCTGGTGAGGACTGGCTGTGTGCGGGCCACGCAGCTGAGCTGTTCCTGGGTGCCTGTGTGTGCTTCTCTAGACAGTGTGCCTCAGAATGACTCTGGACTGTGCACATATGTGGCATTCCTCAATTGCAACAAACTCTTTTCGCAGGGTTCGTATCCACTTCTCTCCCATCCACGGCGCGTCAGGACCTCTGCTGCTCCAGGTCTCTGCCAGTGCTCAACCTCTGAGGCCAGAAGCATCTGCCTCCCGCCTTGCATCCCCTCCAATAATTCAACCTGGAGGAAGGCGGTGCAGCATCCTGAGGGCATGGCACGACCCTGGCGATGCCTCGGGGGAGGAGTTGAGGCCTCGTGCCCACAGCCAGCATCGGCCTGCTAGTCCCGGGCACGCGCTGGCCATGCGCGACTGAGCTGCACAGGGGCCCGGGGGCTGTGGAGTGCTTGCTTCAGCTGTGGGTGATCCAAAGCCAGGGCCCCGTCAGGAGGAGAGAAGCAGGCTGAGGGCAGCTGAGCCCTTGGCAAGCGATGTCCCAGGCCTGCCATGAGCTCCATCCCACAGGCTTCCCTCCCTGTTCATCCCTCGTGCTCCTGGCACCCGGGTGCCTCCCTGGTGAGGTCTAGAGCTTGGCTGTGGCTCTGGTTTTCATTATGGTTCCCATCATTGCCGTGCATTTGGAGGAAGATGGGGGCCCCACTCAGGTCCGGTCTTGCCCCCTGCAAAAGTCCCCGGCCTCAAGCTCACCAGGGCTGCGTTCCTCTCACTGGGAGTAAGGAATGAGGTTTGCCAAGGATGACCAGGCACTTTGCCTTCTTCATCTATTGAAATTTATTTTTAATCAGGTCTAAGCTTATTAAAAATATAAGGGAAGCATGAGACCTTAGAGGTGGACTTCAAGGAAACTCTCCATTTCAGCCGCAGAGGTTTTCACTCTGACATTGACTATTCTGGGTGAATTTCTTCTATGCTTCCCCAGATATAAATGCTTACATAAATCAGTCAAACTGTTCAGTTTTCTGCTTTGCTCGAAGAATTACAAAAAATGTACTCTTGAATTTGAGGGGTAGTTGAGCTGATAAATGTCAGAATATTTGGCTGAAATTGCACGAAATGAGAATTTCCAACAGTGGCTGATTCAGGCCACATTGTCCCAAACTGGGGAACCAGAAGCGCATTGCGATGTGCCGGCATAAATTTGAGGACAGGGTCATCTTAGACCCTGAGAGCCGGCGAGCGAGAGCCTCACCTTTCGTTCACGCCTCAGGGTGTTAAATACTTAAGATTTAACGGGCTCGATGTGGTGAGCTTGTGCATTGCCAGACACCTGTGCCCGGATGTGCCAGCAGAAGAGTTTGACGGCAGCCTTAGAGGGTGGAGTTACTCAGGGGCTGACACCACAACAATTCAAAGTCCAAATGGGGGCCACGCGGCCCCCGGTGCCTGCTAATGACCCTAGGATGCTTGTTTTTGTGGCCACGGTGGTGGGGATGTGGGTGCATATGTTTGACATGACTTCCAATTGTACACTTTTTTTTTTTTTTGAGACAGAGTCTCGCTCTGTCACCCAGGCTGGAGTGCAGTGGCACAATCTTGGCTCACTGCCACCTCTGCCTGCTGGGTTCAAAAGATTCTCCTGCCTCAGCCTCCTGAGTATCTGGGATTACAGGCATCCGCCACCACGCCCGGCTAATTTTTGTATTTTTAGTAGAGATGGGGTTTCACCATGTTGGCCAGGCTGGTCTTGATCTCTCGACCTCATGATCTGCCCACCTCAGCCTCCCAAACGCTGGGATTACCGGCGTGAGCCATGGCGCCCGGCCCAATTGTATGCTTCTGATGGCACGTGATTTGTATATCAGTAGAGTGAATCAAAATGTTCACGATGCTATGTGGTGATGGGAACGCTGACTATCGCGTCGCAGTGTGATTTTCAATAGCTGTGGAATATTCACCTGTGGGTTCCTGGTCGATACATTGTGGTCACACACACGGCAGGATAGAGCCCGGCACCCGGGTCCCTGAGCGGCATCTCCAAGGAGCTGCTCAGGAAATACTCAGAGGCTGAGGCCCGCACCGGGGCCAGGTGGGTTCCTGAAGCTTCTGTTCCTGCCCCCTGCAGGGGCACTGAGACGGGTTCCACAAACAGGTCACCTCTGTGGCTTCCTCCCTAAGTTTGGAAGGGCTGCAGCAGCCATGGGGGCTCGGTCTGGGTCCAGCTGGGAGCTGGAGAAGCTGGAGTCGCAAGGGTCCCTTCAGAGGGTGAGTGGGTGTCGGCAAGAGGACCAGCTGAAAGCAGGGAAAAACACAAAACATCTTTCTTGTGGGAAGATCATGTTCTGGAATCTGGAGCACCTGGGGAGGAAGGGTACATTCTTCAGGACTTTCTGTGCCTCCTGAGTCATACAGGATGGACTCACCTCTTCTTTACCTCCCAGGGTAATGCTGGGACCCACACTTGATGAGCAAATTGGGGTCCTTCCCAGGTGCTGGCCAGGTGAGCCACAGCACTGGCCTGGACCGCTTCTGGGAGGCGGGGCCTGCAGTCCTGGGTTGGCTGCTGCAGGTTCCTCCCAATTCCCTCGGAAGCATGGTGGCAGTTTCTGCAACTGCCCCTCGGAGAGCCAACACATGGAAACATTCCCAGTGCCAGGCATTTGGCTAAGGAGCACAGAGTTGCACCCGAACAGCTGTGGTGCCCTGGTGAATTGGAATTCAGGAATGTCGGCTCTAATAAGAGTCATGGGGCCAGTGTTAGCTGCGTGGTGGAGAGACCTGATGTGGAGGGGGCGGCCTGCATCCTCTGGGTGGGAATCAACATGCTCCGTGTCATTAACGGTCGCCAGCCCTGGTTTCCCTCTGCCCAGAGTAGGAGACATGCTGGCACCCATACGACAGTAATTCCCAATTCCACATTGGCCTCAGCCTCCTAGCTTTGCAGGGGTTGATCTTGTAACCATGATTTAGCATCTGAAATATTCACGCCTTCTGTTCATGCCAGGCCTGGCAGGGAGGGTCGCCCTGTCACGTGGGCAGGTGTATGTTTACGGGTCATTTTGTGTGAACATGGACAAGAACGACGACCAGTCTTCACAGTGCGGCTGTCTCTCCTGGTGTGGTCTTGGTCAGCTTTTCCCGAGTGCATCAGGGGCAGATTCTGAGATCACCCCTCACAGCCGAGCAAGGAGTGATGCCTCCGTGAGTCCCTGCTGCTTCCAGGGCGCCGTGGAGGGAGGGCTTCGGGGTGTCCATGGGCAAACCCTGTCGAGCGAGGCCTCCCTTGGGGACGCTGCTGAAAGCCATGCCTCTCTCGGTGCAGGGCATAGTGCAGGCAGAGTGAGATGGGGCTCCGGCAGCCTCGCGTGCCATGTCGGAGGTGGGGCTGCGTGAGGATGTTGAGGCGAGATCACCCCTGATGGAGGAGGGTGTCAAGTGGGACGTGGACAGCCACGGCTGTGTGTGGACGCTGATGGTTTTTCTCTCAAGGCATTTCTGGATTCAAAGACAGTGGCTGAGGGGCTGTGAATCTGAGCGTAAAGTCGCAAGGACCCTATAACTCTAATAATCTTATTTATTATATTCATGTAAAATATGTTAAAGATATCCTTAATATGCATATAATATTTTAATACAAAACTTCAATATAAAATAAATATTTAATATAAAATAAAGCATAGAAAATGTATTAATTAAAAATAATCTTATTTATTACATTAATTAATTATATTAATAATTTAATATTTAAATAATATTTGAAGCAAAAATATGTGCAGTGTATTTTGGAGCATAGCTAGAAATACAACACGAGGCTGGGCGCGGTGGCTCACGCCTATAATCCCAGCACTTTGGGAGGCCGAGGTGGGTGGATCACAAGGTCAAGAGATCGAGACCATCCTGGTCAACATGGTGAAATGCCGTCTCTACTAAAAATACAAAAAATTAGCTGGGTATGGTGGCACGTGCCTGTAATCCCAGCTACTCAGGAGGCTGAGGCGGGAGAATTGCCTGAACCCGGGAGGTGGAGGTTGCGATGAGCCGAGATCGCGCCATTGCACTCCAGCCTGGGTAACAAGAGCGAAACTCCGTCTCAAAAAACGAAGAACAAAAAGAAAACGCACGAGACCACACAGGAGGTAAGGAAGCAGCTTGAGCTCCGAGGCCTCCTCAGAGCTGTGAGATAGAAAGACGTCCTGTGAAGATAATCACTGAGCTTCGTGCATTTAATCCCTGAGCTAGTATATGAACCTAACACAAAGAGTGGCTACAAAGTCGATCACAGACGTCACACAGAGCCCTAAAAACACGCAGCTGCCTCACAATCAAGCCCAGCAAAGAACTCACTGAATCGGTGTTGAACAGACTTCAAAACGCGAGACGTAAAGCCGTCAGAGCAACCATGACTCACATCTAAACACACTAAGTGCTCAAAATGAATGAAAATATCATGAGACCGAATCAAAACAAAACAAGGAACAGGGAAATTCTTCTCGGAAAAAGCAGATTTGGCTGCAAAGACTAGGGGAGGTGGAAGGCCGGCTGGCGAGACGGGCCCGGGAGCTCTTGTGAGTATGTGTGGCCCCCCCCCGGGAGCTCTTGTGAGTATGCGTGGCCCCCCGGAGCTCTTGTGAGTATGCGTGGCCCCCTGGAGTTCTTGTGAGTACGTGGCCCCCTGGGAGCTCTTGTGAGTATGCGTGGCCCCTGGGATCTCTTGTGAGTATGCGTGGCCCCTGGGATCTCTTGTGAGTATGCGTGGCCCCCCGGAGCTCTTGTGAGTATGCGTGGCCCCCCGGAGCTCTTGTGAGTATGCATGGCCCCCCGGGAGCTCTTGTGAGTATGCGTGGCCCCCCGGAGCTCTTGTGAGTATGCGTGGACCCCCGGGAGCTCTTGTGAGTATGCGTGGCCCCCCGGAGCTCTTGTGAGTATGCGTGGCCCCCTGGAGCTCTTGTGAGTATGCGTGGCCCCCCCCCTTCCCGGGAGCTCTTGTGAGTATGTGTGGCCCCCCCCGGGAGCTCTTGTGAGTATGCGTGGCCCCCCGGGAGCTCTTGTGAGTATGCGTGCCCCTCCTTCCCGGGAGTTCTTGTGAGTATGCGTGGCCACCCCCCTTCCCGGGAGCTCTTGTGAGTATGCGTGCCCCCCCGGAGCTCTTGTGAGTATGCGTGCCCCCCCGGAGCTCTTGTGAGTATGCGTGGCCCCCCGGAGCTCTTGTGAGTATGCGTGGCCCCCTGGAGCTCTTGTGAGTATGCGTGGCCCCCCGGAGCTCTTGTGAGTATGCGTGGCTGTGCTGGCATCAGACAGTCAGAGTGGAACTGAAGAGGACGAGTGTAGTGAGATGCCGAAGAACGGAATTTTATCACGGCGAATTTATAAAGACACACAATATGTTCAACGTGTATTGACCCAGCAGCAGAGATTGTTAGGTCACCTAAAGCAAAACGGACAGATTGAGAGAGAGACAGGCAGCCACGACCAGCCACGTGTGTCACCAATCTAGTCATTCCTTGGTAGACTAGCCAAAATATCTTCAGGCTTATCGGATACGAAGAGGATTATCAACCAACCTGGATTGCTTAATATTGAAAGAGCATCACAACCCACAACCACGGAATATGGGTTCTTTTCAGTCGCACACGACATTTGGTCTCTGTATATTAAATCATTAAAATTATACAGAATAGATCCTCTATTGTGTAATCATAATGGCTTTGAAGTAGAAATAAGTAGCAATGAGACACTTAAATAATCCACAAATATTTGAAAATTAAACAACACACTTCTCAATATTCCGTGCATGAAAAAAGACACCACAGAGGGAATGAGATACTATTCTGAACTGAATCAGAATGAAAACCTAATACATTAGAATTAGTGGCAAGCAGTTGAAATAGAATTTAGAAGGAAATTCATAGCTTTATATATGTATGCATTTAAAAAAACTGATATAAATAAACCACGATCCCACCTTAAGAAGCTAGTAAACAAAGGTGGTCTCAAACTAAAGTGAGAAAAAAAAATCAGAACTCAGCTCAGCTCAGAAAGTAATAGAATAGAAAACAGAAAATAATTAACAGAAGCCAAAGGTGGTTATCTGAAAAGATGAGTAACATGAATAAATCTCTAACAATACTGATTCAGAAACATAAAATAATAAAACCACAAATCACCGCTATCAGGAATTCCAGATATTACATAAATTGGAAGTCTAGCAAGGGAAAATTACCAATTCTTTTATGTAAATAATCTCAACAACTCTGACGAGAAACCAAATTCCTTGAAAAATCAAAAGTAACCAATCAGACACAAGAATAGAAAATCTAAGTAAAGTTAAATCTATTACAGAAATTGAACTCATGCTCAAAAACATTCCCAACAAGAAAACTCCATATTCAGATGGCTTTACCAGACAATTCTACTAAACATTGAAGAAAGAATGACCCCAATCTTTAGCAAATTATTATCATTATTGAGACAGAGTCTTGCTCTATCCCCCAGGCTGGAGGGCAGTGGCAGGATCTTGGCTCACTGCGACCTCTGCCTCCTGGGTTCAAGTGATTCTCCTGCCTCAGCCTCCCAAGTAGCTGGCACTGCAGGTGCCCGCCACCACACCCAGCTAATTCTTGCAGTTTTAGTAGAGGCAGGGTTTCACCATGTTGGTCAGGCTGGTCTGGAACTCCTGACCTCAAATGATCCACCCACCTCGGCCTCCCAAAGTGCTGGGGTTACAGGCATGAGCCACTGAGATGGACTCAAACACCATCGAAGAGGTTATGAAGAAGGCAGCTGCAGACTGACATCATTCCTGCAGAAAGACTCAGAAAATGAAATGTTTCTATTCAAAGCAAGCATTGAGATGACGTGGGTTTTAATTCTAGAAGGCAAGGATAGTTTAATATTAAAAAATCAAGATAATGCACATCGGGCGAATAAAAGAGGAAAAAACAAACATAATTATCTGAACGGAGATGGCAAAAGCACGTGATCAATTCAGCACCTCTTCAGAGCAAAAACCCTTCCAAAATGGGAGTCAAAGTGCATTTGGAAAATCTGATAGAGGACACGTATGAAAAACCTACAGCGAACACCTTGAATGATGTTAAAATACTGAACGTTTCCAGCTGAGGAAGAGGAAGCAGGCTAAGATGTCCTCTCTTTCCACTTCTATCAGAATTGTGCTGGAGATCCTTGCCAGTAAATTACCAAAAAAAAAAAAAAAAAAAAAAAAAACCAGTACGAACTGGAAAAGATAAAGTCAAGTCTTTTTGGCTGTAGGCACTACGACCGTGCGTACAAAAATCTCTTAGACGTGACAAATGACGTTAGCGAGGTGGTCACGGGTCCACGTCTGTCTCACAACTCAGCAATTTCACTCCCAGGTGTTTACCTGGGGGCAGAGGGGCTGCATGTCACCATAAGCACCTCTGTAAGGACGTTTATAGCTCTGTTAGATGAAATTGCCCCAATGGAAAATGACCAAAAAGTGTGAAAACAGAGCAGAAGGTGTGTGAAAGAGATGCAGGAGCTTCCTGGAGGGGTGGAGGTGGTTTGCGTCTTGTTCTGGGCACCGGGACACAATTTATACAATTGCTGAAGCTTATCAGACTGAACAGCGAAGGTCTTTGTATTTTTGTATGTGAGTGAGATCTTCAAACAAAACACTCGGGCAGTTCACCACATTAACAGGGTCAACTAGGAAAAAGCGATAATCTTAGGTGCAAAATGTCTTTTGAACAACATCCGTTTTCAATCTTTTTTGTTGTTGTTTTTTTGAGACAGAGTCTCACTCTGTTGCCCAGGCTGGAGTACAGTGGTGCAATCTCAGCTCACTGCAACCTCTGCCTCCTGGGTTCAAGCAATTTTCCTGCCTCAGCCTCCTGAGTAGCTGGGTGACAGGCTTACAGGTGCTCACCACCACACCTGGCTAATTTTTGTATTTTTAGTAGAGACGGGGTTTCACCATCTTGGCCAGGCTGGTCTCAAACTCCTGACCTTGTGATCCACCTGCCTCAGCCTCCCAAAGTGTTGGGATGACAGGCGTGAGCCACCGCACCCAGCCCAATATTCACTCTTGGTAAAATATTTGAAAACTGGGAACAGAATGGAGTTTCCTTAACTTGATAATGCCTCCCACTGGATGAGGACATGATGGCGAGACAGAATTTTCATATCGAACTGCAGGTTTTAGGTGGATCATTAAGGGGAGGGGAATAACTCAAGTATCAGGATCAGAATATAAAAAATCAAAGTTATTTGGATACAACAGAATTAATTAGGTAACACTTCAAAAAGGTCACAGAATAATTATGAGAATTAATAAGTTGCATGTATCGTGGCTCCTGGCACAAGGTAAATATCATGTCTGTTTTTATATAAAAACCAACAATTAAAAATGGAATTTTAAAAAATGCTCTATAAATAGTATCAAAAATAAAGAAATCTGTGAAAAGTGTGCATGACCTCTAAGCAGAAAGCGTTATTGAGCAAAACGCAGTCCAAGGGGGACTCAGGCAGGGGTGAGGCTGGACCCACAGGGCAGGGGTGAGGCTGGACCCACAGGGCAGGGTCAGGCTGGACCCACAGGGCAGGGGTGAGGCTAGACCCACAGGGCAGGGGTGAGGCTAGACCCACAGGGCAGGGTCAGGCTGGACCCACAGGGCAGGGGTGAGGCTAGACCCACAGGGCAGGGGTGAGGCTAGACCCACAGGGCAGGGTCAGGCTGGACCCACAGGGCAGGGGTGAGGCTAGACCCACAGGGCAGGGGTGAGGCTGGACCCACAGGGCAGGGTCAGGCTGGACCCACAGGGCAGGGGTGAGGCTAGACCCACAGGGCAGGGGTGAGGCTGGACCCACAGGGCAGGGGTGAGGCTGGACCCACAGGGCAGGGTCAGGCTGGACCCACAGGGTAGGGGTGAGGCTAGACCCACAGGGCAGGGGTGAGGCTAGACCCACAGGGCAGGGTCAGGCTGGACCCACAGGGCAGGGGTGAGGCTAGACCCACAGGGCAGGGGTGAGGCTGGACCCACAGGGCAGGGTCAGGCTGGACCCACAGGGCAGGGGTGAGGCTAGACCCACAGGGCAGGGTCAGGCTGGACCCACAGGGCAGGGGTGAGGCTAGACCCACAGGGCAGGGGTGAGGCTAGACCCACAGGGCAGGGGTGAGGCTGGACCCACAGGGCAGGGTCAGGCTGGACCCACAGGGCAGGAGTGAGGCTAGACCCACAGGGCAGGGGTGAGGCTGGACCCACAGGGCAGGGGTGAGGCTAGACCCACAGGGCAGGGTCAGGCTGGACCCACAGGGTAGGGGTGAGGCTAGACCCACAGGGCAGGGGTGAGGCTAGACCCACAGGGCAGGGGTGAGGCTGGACCCACAGGGCAGGGATCAGGCTGGACCCACACAGGAGGGGTCTGACGGAGCTTCCCTCTGAGGCTGGGAGGGGCAGAGGAGAGGCCATGAGGCTCAGCTGAGGATGCATTCCTGGGCTCTGACACTGCTCCCAGCCTTGGCACTGGGAGAGAAGGTAGGGTGGAGGAAGGACGTGCAGAGCTCCCAGCCTTGACACTGGGAGAGAGGGGAGGGTGGAGGAAGGACGTGCAGAGCTCCCAGCCTTGACACTGGGAGAGAGGGGAGGGTGGAGGAAGGACGTGCAGAGCTCCCAGCCTTGGCACTGGGAGAGAAGGGAGGGTGGAGGAAGGACGTGCAGAGCTGGCAGCACTTGCTCATTTGTTCTCCAAACTCGAGCCTTGTTTTCTCCAAATCACCTTCCCCACTCCCCTCCTAACTCTGAGTCAAGGCCGAGAGCAAGGCGGGCGTGGCCCTGTCCCCGAAGACAGTGCACAGAAGGCCACCAGCACAGCAAGGGTTTTCACAGATACACTTAATGATGTGTGTGGTACAAGGAGGGTCCAGAGTCCCACTGCTTCCTGGGACGGGGTGGTCGGAGGAATCCTGCGTAAACTGGAGCCAGAGTGAGTAGGAGAGTGGGAAGGAGGGGCTTCCCAGGAAGCACGCACAGGACCCCAGGCCTGAGCTGGGCAGCAGCAGCGGGGTGGGGTTTGGGAATGAGTGGACAGCCAGCCCTCCGTGGTGGGAGCGCAGGCTGGAAGGGATTCGGGGGAGGCAGAGCTGTGTGGACGGGCCGCTGGAGGATAGGGGCATGATTTTGGACCCAGTAGCAGTGGAAAGCGGCGGAGGTCTGGTAAGCAAGAGTGTGCCCCAGTGGGATTTGCGTTTAGAGACGGTGTGCTTTCACAACCAGGAGAAGGAGGGGTGGCCGCATCACAGAGTGATCGCCCAGAGATGGAGACCCCACAGATGGGAGAAATGTTTTCTACTCCAAATCACCGCACTTGAAGATGGGCTGGCACAGAGTCAGAGGACAAGGACGGGCTGATCAAAAGTGTCTGGGGAATGGTACGAAGGGCGCGGATTCATAGAACTCCATCCCGACGGGGAGAGCGGGCACCCAAGCTCCATCCCCGTAAGCCTTTGGAAGGGACGAGGTGATGAGTGGCCACCCCTGCGGGGGATGGCGCTGTGCTGAGGGCTGGCCGTGTCTGCTGCTCTCTAGACTGAGTGGCTCGTTTCATGCAATTTTTATAGAATTGTGTTTGCTAAGTAGGACACGAGGTCTTTTAATTACGGAGCAGAGCCATAACCAAGCTCAGACCTTGGAGCCTGATGCCTTTGGTCTTGACCGAGGACTGCCCTCAGCCTGCCTGGTGAATAAAGAACCATCACCATCGACTCCCCAAGTGGCCAGAGGATTGGCTTCCGTCCTGTGGCTGCAACCCGGCTGGGTGAGTGCGGTTGGAGGTGGGGGTGTCAAAGGTGACTCAGATTCCACTGGGTGCAGTGGCGCTTCCCAGGGATGGGGAGACACGCTGAGGCTCTCTGAGGAGGTAAAGGCCAGCTGCACCCTGTGCTTGTTCCCTGCAGGGATCTTTGCACACTGAGTGGAGCTGTGCAGATGTGGGACTGGTGCTCATCTGATCCCTTACGAGGTGATGCACTGATTTCCTGTCTAACCTGAGAACTGCAGAGCTTGTGGTCCCTTTTATGAGGGAGGGGACCCAGGAGAAGCATGGCATTTGGGGAGAAAGACAGTCACCTTGAGTTTGGACATGCCACACCGAGACCTTTGTCACACACTCCAAGTAGAGATAAATCAAGGACAGCAGAGCGTTGATTCAGCTTCTCCTTTTGCATCTGTGGTCCGAGCTCACATCTCGCTGTTTTAACCCACCCTTCAGCCTTCACACCCCACAAGTTCTGGTCTTTGATGAAACCTAAGTGATGCCCATCGTCTTCCTGGGAGACCCTTCTGTTTCCCTCACCTGACTCCTCTGTTCCAGGCTTCCCTTTGCAATCTGGGTCACAGAGGTACCACCCAGTGCTCCATCAGGGGACTGACCACGGCCGGTGTGGACACTTTGGTGGGACCATGTCCACAAGGATGGCGTCTGCACCCTCGGCGAGGGAGAAGCCCTTTAAGTGGGTTGCAATTCTGTGTGCTCAATTATTCAGCAGAGTGTTTAGCTGAAAGTGTTGAAAGGATTTGCAGTCTGTTATATTGCGGGCGCCTGCTATGAAGTTCTCCACGTCCCTGGAGTCCTTTAGGCAGCTGACAAAATGAGGGTATGAAATAACTTTTTGTTCCCCGTTAATAATGTTGGGGGAATGCGGAATCGATGCTTTTAAATATTTCACGGCCTTCCATTCTCAGATGGGCAAAGAAAGGAGAAGCAAATTGCGGGACTTACATGTTGGTGGTCGGTAAAGACCAAGGACGGTGCAGTAACGCGTAAAACACACCGGGCTGAAGAATCTCCCACTGAGCCCGTTCCCCAGGGAGGCACAGACAGGAGAGCCAGATGTGTGAGAGAGGGCGCAGGTGCGTCATCCCCAACCTCACACCGCAGGGCCCTGCGTTCCCTCCCGTGAATGCAGGCGGTGAAGGGAGGGGCCGCACCTCTCTCGGCAGGTGGGGTGTCCCACAGCGGTGGTTTGTGCTTCGGTTTAACCTCCGCGCTGCTGCACGTAGATTTTCTCTTTATTCCTTTCGGAAGCAGAATGAACCCATCCAACACTTTGCTGAAGAGGCAAAAGACACAAGGGGGGTGATATTTCTCACAGTTTCTCCTGAAACTTGGCTGATATTAAGTTATTCTTAAGCTCACTCAACTGGACACCCAAACGACAGATGGTAAGAAACTGCCTTCGTGCTCCTGTGCCCCATCACCCCATCACCATCAACTCTGCCTTTAACCTCCTGTAACCTGGTGATATGATTTCACCAAGTCTGCGCTGGAGACATTAATTACTGGGTTCCATAGTGTCAAATCCAAGGGGCGCAGTGAATTCTCTTCCTGTTGGATGCTGCTGACCACTCCCCCTGGCCTGATTGTCTCCTCATTAATTCTGTAAAATGACTTTTCAGCGCTTCCTCCTTTTTCTCTCCGATCACGCTTCCCCTCGTCCTTCTGAACATTTGTTTCACTGAATTTACTCCGTCCATCTCCTGGGCGCCGCTGGCTGGTCTTCAAGGGTCTGTTCTGGTCTCGTTTCTTTCCTTGCTCCAGGAAAAGCACCTGCGGGCAGGTGCGAGGGGGAGGAAGCTTGACTTGGAGGATGCGTCCGTCACTCAAACCCTGCGGTTTAATTCCAAAGCATCGGGAAGGAAGGCCCGGGGTTTTCATTCCTGGAAGGAGAGAGCGCATGAGGGGTGTTGGGAGTTCTCGTGACCTCTTAATCCGGGGTTGCCCACAGCTGGCGTTGACGTCTGTCTTGGTGCTGATACATTAGAGATGGTGTCTCCAGCCTGGACTCTCTCTGGAATTCACCGACCTGATACCACCCCTACACACACCCTACATGTGACACAGGCAACTCCTGCCAGCCCTGTCTCAGGTCATCGTCCTCACGCTCTGATACCATCTCTCCCCAAATTCCATGTGTCAGCTGGAACTGCCGTGAACATTCAAACCCCCACAGAAGATTTTAACTCTAAAATTTAAATAACCAGCTCTCTGACCACTGCTTCCTGGCTTTAGCAATCTCTCCATTGTTCCCAGAACATTACTTTCACATGCTGAAGAAAACTGGCCTCCTGATGGCCTCTGTCCACTCCGAGAGCTCTTCTGCCTCCCAGAGGGGTTCAGAATTCCGACTCCTGCTCCTTCTTTCTGCTGAGCTATTTCCCCGCAGCACCTGGATGATCCCGGCCTGGGACTCTGACCACCTGACTCCCACCCCACAGCATGCATGCACCAGCCCAGAGACCTGAAGCGAAGCTGTCGGGGGTCAGTCACCTGCTCTGCCCGTGAGAGCCTGGGCTCACCCTCTCCGCGGGCTGCATCTTCCATGGGAATACAGTGGAAATGCGTGTGCTACTGGGGTGCAGTGTGGCCAAGCCCAGCACACAGCTCCCCTGGTGGGCTTTACTTGCTCCTCGCTGACCTTCAGGCTGTCAGGGGCCCCAGCTGGGGTGGCCGGCAGGAGCTTCTCAGTTGAGCACAAAGGGCGTGGGCTTGGAGGGCTCTGAACGGAGAGAGGAGCGTCAGCCCACGAATGACTCCTCTCCTGCGTGTTGTAAGAATGCAGCATCCATGCGTGTGCGTGTGGCACGCGGGCAGCGCCGGGAAGGAGCTTGGCTTTGGCAGCATCTGCTTTTCTCCGAAAGCCACTGGAATGGTCAGCTGCATCCCAGGAAGCTCGCCACGTGCCATAAGCAGGCAGGCATCCTTTGGAATGGGCGGGCTGTCGATAGCCCGTCGGGGCGCACGGAGCAGGCGCGCCTCATTTATCAAGGAGTGAAAACCTCCTCCTCTCCATTAACAGATGACCCTATGTGCAGGACGAGAGAGTGAGCTGGCCTCCCGCAGCTTCCCCGAGACAATGCGCTTTGAAGCGAGGCACCTGCCCTTCCATCGACAATGGGAAGGCCTGCATTATTAAACAAGCTACTTAATAATTTACGCTGAAATAAACTAGCAACGCGGAAGAAAGAGCTCCGTTGGCCCTCACAGTAATGAAACGCTATTGAAGTAGGGTTTGGAGGGACTGGACGTCCATTTCAACTGCATTATGGCACCTCAGCAGTCATGGAGAAGGAGACTCACGGCGACTGAGGCCTGCAGTGAGCCCACTCGTACATCTCCTGGACCCCATAGAGCAGAGAACCCGAGAGTGCAGTCCTTGGATCTCCTCCAGGCAGTCCACAGGGATTTCTCCAGTGCTGTTTCCATTGCAGGCTGGGAGACCTCAGCAGCACAGCCCGGGGGAAGCCACAGGGCTTCATCACGGCACTCTCGCCAGACAGAGTCCACCTGCAGCCCTGCCTCTGCTCTGCGCCCAGCCACGGTGAGGCT
Source organism: Callithrix jacchus (assembly GCF_049354715.1). Classification (NCBI taxonomy): domain Eukaryota; kingdom Metazoa; phylum Chordata; class Mammalia; order Primates; family Cebidae; genus Callithrix; species Callithrix jacchus. The sequence goes on along the minus strand of NC_133502.1, from coordinate 218,043,169 downwards.
TAGGGGTCCTTCATTTCCATCTCCTGCTGGAGTCTGGAGCCAGCGATGGCAGCCCTGCTCTTCCACCCCGGTCTTCCTCACCGTGTCTGTGCGAGGGTCACCTGCAGCCAGAACCAACTCTGCCCTTCCGGGCTAAAATGCAAGCTGCTCCCCCAGGGCCCCGCGTCCCAGTGGGTTGATCCCCAGGGTCCCTTCCTCGCCCCAGCTGTGTGGTTGATCCCAGCTCAGCACCAGCCCGCGGCACAGCCACGTGGTCTACCCTGGCTCGCGGCGGCCTGCATGGCGTCAGAGCTGGCCTTTCTATCATGTACTTTCTACCTGGGCCAGAACTTCCCGGATGAGGAAACTGCCTCGGCCACTGCCCATCGGCGTGGAATCTTTGAGCTGCTCTCCTGGCCGTGGAGAATTGATCATGGACGATCACTGAGAGCTCCGCCATTTGTCTTTATTTTCCATGTATTTTTTTTTTTTAAATTTTTAATTTTTTATTGCATTTTGGGTTTTGGGGTACATGTGCAGAACATGCAAGATAGTTGCATAGGTACACACGTGGCAGTGTGTTCTGCTGCCTTCCGTCCCTTCACCTACATTTGGCATTTCTCCCCATGCTATCCCTCCCCATGTCCCCCCCAACTGTCCCTCCCCTATTCCTCCCAATAGACCCCAGTGTGTAGTGCTCCCTTCCCTGTGTCCATGTGTTCTCATTGTTCATCACCCACCTATGAGTGAGAATATGCGGTATTTCATTTTCTGTTTTGTGTCAGTTTGCTGAGAATGATGTTCTCCAGATTCATCCATGTCGCTACAAAGGACACGAACTCATCATTTCTGATTGCTGCATAATATTCCATGGTGTATATGTGCCACATTTTCCCAGTCCAGTCCATCTGACTTCCCTGCTACTGTTCCTTAGGGATGAACCTCCAAACGTTGCTTTGGTGAATGATTCTACAGCTCACTCGCACCTGGCACTTCACTCTGTCTGCCTTAACGCGAGCGTAAACAGAGCCTTAGTCACACACCAGACAGCGAGGGCTGCAGAGGGAAGGGATAGCATGGGATAGACTGTTTTGGTAGCCGGTGGCCGCAGGCAAGCTTTCTGCTCAAAACGGGCTGCTGCGGGAACATAGACACGAGCTGTCTTCAGGCCCTGTTTGATGTTGGCTGGAGCTCAGGTGGGCGCCGTGCAGCCCTGGAGTGCCGACTCCATCCTGGCAGGTGACTGATGACCGACCTCAAGCCTCCAGCCATCTGGGGCCCAGCAGCAACCTGGTCCCACAGGCAGTGAGGAGGGAAGTGGGGTATTCAACAGGGAGGAGGTCAGGAGCTGTGGGGCCCAGATCTGTGAGTGGAGACCGCTGCCTTTGGAGGTGGATGAGAGGACTCCTGTGCTCCAGACGCCCACAGCTGAGCTGGTGGAGCTGTCCAGGGCAGGTCTGAGGCCTTGGTGTCTCGGGGACATCCCCTGTCGGGGTGAGAAGTTCCTTAAGGGACATTTAAGTCACTCTCAGTATGAATGCCGGGGGCATTGCTATACGTTCTGCAAAGCCAGCATCCACAGGAGCTGTTTTTTCCTTTGTAATGTTTTAGCTGTGGTAAAATATACATAATATTTACTATCTTCACCATTGGTGAGTGTCCTGTTCCGTGGCACTGAGCATGCTTTGTGGCACCGACCACGTTCCGTGGCACCGAGCATGTTCTGTGGCACCGACCATGTTCCGTGGCACCGAGCATGTTCTGTGGCACCGACCACGTTCCGTGGCACCGAGCACATTCACAGAGTCGATCAGCATCCTCCATCCCCACGGTGTTTTCATCTTCCCAAACTGAAACTCCAGCCAGGAGCTGCGGCTCACGCCTGTAATCCCAGCACTTTGGAAGGCCAAGGTGGGTGGATCACCTGAAGTCAGGAAACACGATGAAACCTCATCTCTACTAAAAATCCAAAATTTAGCCGGGCGTGGTGGAGCCTCTGATCCCAGCTACTCAGGAGGCTGAGACAGGAGAATCGCTTGAACCTGGGAGGCAGAGGTTGCAGTGAGCCGAGATCACACCACTGCACTCCAGCCTGGGCGACAGAGTGAGACTCTATGATGATGATGAAATAATATTATAAAAAAAGGATTTTGTTCTGATGTCCAAAGCCATGGCACGATGCCAGGCAGCGCGTTTCCTTCACCCCCATCCACCTTCCCGTCTCCGGGACCTCACTGCCATCCTCCCGGCTGCCTGGGACTGCCAGGTGCGTCTCAGAATTTCCTCTTTTAAATCCTGTGAATTTCATTTCTACATACTTCAAATATCATCCGCATCCTCTTCTTCGTGATTGCATCTTTCACCTGGACGGAGTTTCCAGGTGAAAACACTCTCTTTTCCTGCCTGTGCTCTCCTGCCCCTTCCCTGTCAGACATCAATAATCAATCAGGAGACTCCACCCCTCTAACCCTTCCCAGCTAGGTCCTCAGGGCTGCCTTGCCCACCTCCCAAGGAGCTGCACCGTCACCTCCCACCTCTGCAACAACACAGCACCTTCGCCACCTGCTCCTGTCTGTCTTGTCACCATCGTCCACCCTCCTCCTGCTTCTGTGGCCACCTGAGCTCAGGCACTGTTTCTGGATCTTCTGAAGGTGGAGATGTGCACGGCACAGCAATTCTACGCACAGACATGCACCGCGAGTAGTTCCCGTGACTGTGGTAAGATGTTGCTTATCAAATGAAAACGAAGCCTGGAAATAGATGAACCCTCGCTCCACTGCAAACGACAGGATCACACGTGTGCGGGGAGATCCCACACAGCAGCGGGTGTGGGTGAGGCAGGCTGACACGGGTACCCCTCGCAAGTAGGCTCCTCCACGCAGGTATTTTTTTCCGTTTTCTTCGTTTCTGCCTTTTTAGGGGCTGGGAGGGTGTGTGGCTGGTGGTGGGAGCTGGCATCTGTTAGCTTTAGCTGCAGAGCAAGCCACACCAGCAGGTAGCTGCTTAAAGAACTGACGTCATGTAGGTCAGGATGCTGTAGGCTGATGATGTGGGCAGGCGAGGCCCCTTCTGGGTGTCCGTGTGTCCTGCCTGCCACACAGGCGCGTGCTCACCCCAGCCTCCTCTCCCCGGCAGCAGCCCCAGCAGGGAGGCAGCCTCAGGGGCCCCTCTCTGGGGTCTTTGCACAGAACAGGGCAGGGGTTACCTTGGCCCCTTAGAATGGGCTACTTTTGAATATTGATTAATGATTTTTTTCTTTTCTTTGTTTTTTTTTTGTTTTGAGACGGAGTCTCTCTGTCACCCAGGCTGGAGGCAGTGGCACAATCTCAGCTCACCGCAACCTCCGTCTCCCAGGTTCCAGTGATTCTCCTGCCTCAGCCTCCTGAGTAGCTGGGATTACAGGTGCACACCACCATGCCCGGCTATTTTTTGTATTTTTAGTAGAGACGGGTTTCGCCATGTTGGTCAGGCTGGTCTCAAACTTCTGACCTCAAATGATCCACCCACCTCGGCCTTCCAATATGTTGAGATTACAGGTGGGAGTCCCTGAGCCTGGCCAATTAATGAATTTTTAATAAGATTTAAAAACACGGCTGGGCACGGTGGCTCATGCCTGAGCGCTTTGGGAGGCCGAGGCGGGTGGATCACGAGGTCAAGAGATCGAGACCATCCTGGTCAATATGGTGAAACCCCATCTCTATTAAAAATACAAAAAATTAGCTGGGCATGGTGACACGTGCCTGTAATCCCAGCTACTCAGGAGGCTGAGGCAGGAGAATTGCTTGAACCCAGGAGGCAGAGGTTGCGGTGAGCCGAGATCGTGCCATTGCACTTCAGCCTGGGTGACAAGAGTGAAACTCCGTCTCAAAAAAAAAAAAAAAAACCACGTAGGAAGACTGATAATTAATAACGTACTCACTCCGAAGACATGCGTGCCTGGGATGCCACGTCAGCTGGGTACAGCTTTAGGTGCCTTGGGTACAGCGCACTGGGTCTGGGAGGAAAGAGAGGTTTTATCCCTTGTCGTGCAGGTCCCTCAGTGACAAACAGAATGCAAAATGTCAAATACAGTCTCAGAATTAATCTGCCAGGTTTAGACCCAAGACAAACAACTCACAATTTGTGACAGTCAGAACCCCCTAGTTTATAGGACTTTCCTGAGACGAGACACTAATCCAAAAAAGGCTGGAGTTACTTAGAGGAATTGTTTCAATTTCTTCCAGTCCTGCCGGAAATCTCCTGCTGCCGATAAATAACCGGATATAATTTCTGATGTGACATCTAATTTCCCAAACAGAAGCAGGACGCACCCCCTCAACCCACGTCTTGCAGCTCCTGCTGCCCAGTGGAGGGACAAAACCCCACACAGGCAGCTCTGCTGGGATTCCAGCGTCCTCACGCCTTCCTCCAGGTCTGCAAGGCCCGTTCCCCCTCCGCTTCTGTTCCAGCAAAACACGCGCACAGAAACATCGACACCCCAGAGTCAAAGTCCCTAATAACATTTTCCAAAGGACTGAGTGCCTTTTTTATGAATGCGTAGAGAAAATACGGTGTGGGTTTAATATTGTATTATGAGCCTCGGACGAAGGATTTTAAAAATCTGCTTTATGCATGAATATATAAAATGGGCATCTGCTACAGTAAAGTTTCACTGTTGTACATAAAGCAGATTATAATAAAAGTCGTAAAGTTAGCCCTGAGTGGTGAATTGAAGAAAGAACAAAATAGGACGCTCCCTCCAGCCGGCGGGGACGGCGCCTCCCGACACATTCTTCGTTTTGCCAACAGGAGCTGTTTGTTCTTGCCGGAGGTCTCCGTGCGTGCCCGGGCTGCCTGGGGAGTCATGGTGGGGCCAGTCACAGGATGAATAAAAGGGTCTGAGACGGGTGCCCCCCTGGGCAGCCCAAGCCCCAGCCAACAGCAGACGAAAATTGGCCTCAGAGATACACATGGATCAAAATCTTAACACTGCACTTTGCGGTGCACTTGGAATGTCCCCAAAGAAAAAAATGAGGGGTTTCAAAGCCTGAACACTGATGGCTGTGTTTTTCCAGGCAGATTAGCTCTAAAATTGCTGTTGGGGTTATTTGCACTGCACTTAACACTGACTACTGTGTGTTGAGGATTTAATTCTTAGGACAGGCTAGGAGTTACTTAAAGGCAGAGATTTCTCATGGGGATTTCCTCACCCACCCTGGACCCCCCCCCCACACGCATACATGCACACTCACACACACAGACACACACTCACACACACTCAGACACTGTCACACACATACACTCACATGCACACGGACACACACTCACATGCACACACACTCACACACAGACACACTCACACACAGACACACTCACACACACACATGCACACACACAGACACACACAGACATACAGTCACACACACACGGACACACACACTCACACACACGCACACTCACACACACACGCACACTCACACACAGACACCAGCTCCAGTTATGCTCAGAGCAGTAAGCCTTAGCCAGTAAATAGTTAAATGCATTGCTAAATTTATGTTTCTTAAAAAACACTCCATGAACTGAATATAGGCAAACCTCAGAAATACTGCAGATTCAGTTCTAGACGACCACAGTAAACATGATATTGCGATAAAGCAAGTCATAGGCTTTGTGGTTTCTCAGCGTGGGTAAAAGTTGTCTACACCATAACGCAGTCCGTTAACTGTGTAATAACCTTATGTTAAAAGATACTGTAATTAAAAATACTTTGTTGGCCGAGGCGGGTGGATCACGAGGTCAAGAGATCGAGACCATCCTGGTCAGCATGGTGAAACCCCGTCTCTACTAAAAATACAAAAATAAATTAGCTGGGCACGGTGGCGCGTGCCTGTAATCCCAGCTACTCGGGAGGCTGAGGCAGGAGAATTGCCTGAACCCAGGAGGTGGAGGTTGCGGTGAGCCGAGATCGCGCCATTGCACTCCAGCCTGGGTAACAAGAGTGAAACTCCGTCTCAAAAAAAAAAAAAGAAAATACAAAGATTAGCCAGGCGTGGTGGCAGGTGCCTATAATTTCAGCTACTGGGGAGGCTGAGGCAGGAGAATCACTGGATCCCAGGAGGTGAAGGTTGCGGTGAGCTGAGATCTCGCCACTGCACTCCAGCCTGGGTAACTGGAGCGAAACTCCGTCTCAAAAAAAAAAAAAAATACTTTGTTGCTAAAGTATGCTAATGACCACCTGAGGCTTTGGCGAGTCATCAGCTTTTCCCTGGTGGAGGGTCTCACCTCCATGCTGATGGCTGCTGACTGACGAGGGTGGTGGTTGCTGAAGTTGGGGTGAATGTGGCAGTTTTTGTTTTTTTTTGAGACGGAGTTTTGCTCTTGTTACCCAGGCTGGAGTGCAATGGCGCGATCTCGGCTCACCGCAACCTCCGCCTCCTGGGTTCAGGCAATTCTCCTGCCTCAGCCTCCCGAGTAGCTGGGATTACAGGCACGCACCACCATGCCCAGCTAATTTTTTGTATTTTTAGCAGAGAGGGGGTTTCACCATGTTGACCAGGATGGTCTCGATCTCTTGACCTCGTGATCCACCCGCCTCGGCCTCCCAAAGTGCTGGGATTACAGGCTTGAGCCACCGCGCCCGGCCCGATATTCTCATTTCTACCCAGGAATCACAAATGTTCTGAATGGTGTCTAGAACGGTGATTCTTATGCAGAAGGTTTTCAGTGGACTCTGCCCGGATCCATCAGAGGAATCACTGTCTGTGGCATCTATAACTTTAGCACATGTATTCCTTAAATAATAAGGTTTAAAGTCAGAATTACTCCGTCTGTGGGCTGCAGAATGGATATTGTGTTAACAGGCCGGAAAACATTCATCTTTTTGTTTGTCTCCATCAGGGCTCCAGGATGGCCTGGGCATTGTCCATGAGCAATATAGTGTTTTGTTTTTTGGGTTTTTTTTGAGACGGAGTCTCACTCAGTTGGCCAGAATGGAGTGCAGTGGCACTATGTCGGCTCACTGCAACCTCTGCCTCTGGAGTTCAAGTGACTCTCCTGCCTCAGCTTCCTGAGTAGCTGGGACTATAGGGGTGTGACACTACACCTGGCTAATTTTTGTATTTTTAGTAGCGACAGCGTTTCACCATGTTGGCCAAGCTGGTCTCAAACTCCTGACCTCAGGTGATCCACCTGCTTCTGCCTCCCAAAGTGCTGGGATTACGGGCGAGAGCCACTGTACCCAGCCTGAGCAGTATAGTTTTAAAGGAATCTTTTTTTTTTTTTTTTTTGAGACGGAGTTTCGCTCTTGTTACCCAGGCTGGAGTGCAATGGCGCGATCTCGGCTCACCGCAACCTCCGCCTTCTGAGTTCAGGCAATTCTCCCGCCTCAGCCTCCCGAGTAGCTGGGATTACAGGCACATGCCACCATGCCCAGCTAATTTTTTGTATTTTTAGTAGAGACGGGGTTTCACCATGTTGACCAGGATGGTCTCGATCTCTTGACCTCGTGATCCACCCGCCTCGGCCTCCCAAAGTGCTGGGATTACAGGCGTGAGCCACTGCGCCCGATCTAAAGGAATCTTTTTCTGAGAAGTAGATCTCAGCAGTGGGCTTAAAATATTCCACAAGCCACGCGGTACTCAGACATGCTGCCATCAGGCTTTGTGGTTCCCTCCGCAGAGCACAGGAAGAGCAGAGACTGCATCATTCTTGAGGCACCGGGATTTCCAGAATGATAAATGAACATCGGCTTCGCCTTAAAGTCACCAGCTGCGTTACCCCCTAAGAGAGTCAGCTGTCCTTTGAACCTCTGAAGCGAGACACTGGCTTTTTCTTTCTCGCTATGGATCCCAGGCGGCCTCTTCTTCCAGTAGAAAGCTGTTTCACCTACAATAAAGTTCTGTTGTTTGTGGAGTCACCTTCATCCAACGTGTTTCTTCCGGGGAACGTGCTGCAGCTTCTCCATCGGCACTTGCTGCTTCACTGGCACTTTTGTGCTCTGGATGTGGATTCTTTCCTTAAGCCTCACGAACCCCGTCTCTATTAAAAATACAAAAATTATCTGGGTGTGGTGGCGTGTGCCTGTAGTCCCAGCTACTCAGGAGGCTGAGGCAGGAGAATCGCTTGAACGGGGAGGCAGAGGTTGCAGTGAGCTGAGATGGTGCCACTGCACTCCAGCCTGGACAACACAGCAAGACTCAGTCTCAAAAAAAAAAAAAAAAAAAAAAGAAGAAAAAGAAGGAGAAAAATTTAGTTCTGATAAGTGATGGAGAGTCACTGCACGTGTCTGGAGAGGGATTTCTGCTTTCGTAAACAATGGAGTAAAGGAGGCCAGATACACTCTCCACAGGAAAAAACCCAAAACAGGCAAACTACATGAAGCAGTGGGTTATTCTGACATCATTTTAAGGCAACAGAACACGGGGATTCCTGAGAGGGGAAGCAGAGCAGGTGAGCCCAGCGACTGCCCTGGTCATTGCCTGAGGCCATCCCCCGACGGGACCAGCAGACATCCAGAGTGGAGGAGACAGGACTAAGAGTTTAGGGAGATCAGAGGAGACGGGGTTCAAAGCATGGGGCAGGATGGAGGGGAGGCCTTCAGAGAGAAAGGGCGACTCGGGCTGCAGGGGCCTCTCTCAGATATTCATGAGTATTGATCAGCACATGCTGGTGAGGGAAGTGCCTGAGGCCAGGAAGAAAACCACAGGGCAGGACCTGTCTGTGCTCACACAAGGCTGTGAATGATGCCTGCTCCCCCCAGACCGACCAACCAATGAAACCAGGGCTTGTGGGTGTCCAGCAGGGTGCACAGAAGGGCCCGCCCCGTCATGGAAATAGACCGAGCGTTGCTTTGGTTCTGCTGAAGAAATCCTAAACGCAAACTCCAAGAAGATGTAACTTTGCTACATTCCAGAACAAAGCTCGACTATATCTATCTACCTAATAACATATATATTTATACATATCTGTATATAATTATGTGTATGTTATATATAATATGTATACACACATATACATATACACATACATGTACATACATGTCTCTCTCTATTTTTTTGATACAGAGTCTCACTTTGTCGCCCAGGCTGGAGTACAATGGCATGATCTTTGCTCACTGCAACCTCCACCTCCCGGGTTCAAGAGATTCTCGTGCCTCAACCTCCTGAGTAGCTGTGATTACAGGCACCCACCACCAAGCCTGGCTAATTTATTTTTTTTTGATTTTTAGTAGACATGGGGTTTTGCCATGGTGGCCAGGCCGGTCTGGAACTCCTAACCTCAGGTGATCCATCCGCCTCGGCCCCCACAAACTTTCCTACACAGAAAACCCACAGCCTGAATGGCTTTGCCGGTCAGTTCTCCAGTCCTTCCAAGCATTTAATAAAGAAGTAGTGCCTGGGCTGTACATACTCTCCTCGAAAATTAAAAGGAGTAAGTAGCTCCCAATTCATTTCAGAGATTAGTATTGCCCTGATTAAAAAAAGGAAAAAGCATTACAGTGAATGAAAATTACAGACCAATGTCCCCCATGAACGTAGAGAAGAGAGTTCTAAGCACAAATGTAGAATTTCAATTCTGACAATATATAAAAGATACCACATCATGAATAGTGGGATTTAAAACAGGAATGCAAATTTTTTTTTTTTTTTTTGAGACGGAGTTTCGCTCTTGTTACCCAGGCTGGAGTGCAATGGCGCGATCTCGGCTCACTGCAACCTCCGCCTCCTGGGTTCAGGCAATTCTCCTGCCTCAGCCTCCTGAGTAGCTGGGATTACAGGCACGCGCCACCATGCCCAGCTAATTTTTTGTATTTTTAGTAGAGACGGGGTTTCACCATGTTGACAAGGATGGTCTCGATCTCTTGACCTCGTGATCTGCCCGCCTCGGCCTCCCATAGTGCTGGGATTACAGGCGTGAGCCACTGCGCCCGGCTATTTTTGTATTTTCAGTAGAGATGGGGTTTCACCACATTGGCCAGGCTAGTCTTGAACTCCTGACCTCAGGTGATCCACCCGCCTCGGCCTCCCAAAGTGCTGGGATTACAGGCGTGAGCCACCGCGCCTGGCCAGGAATGCAAATATTTTTGACATCTAAAAATCAATCAGTATAATTCACCCTATTGCCAAACGAAAAAAGTAAAACCATAGGATCATCTCAATCGACGCAGAGAAATATTTGACGAAACCGGAGACCATTTTCTGATACGACGCCTCAGCAAGGCAGCCGCAGAGAGGAACACACTCAGCCTGACGGTCCTGCTTTAAAACACCAAAGCTGAAGGTAAAGAGTGAGCCCCTGTCCCCCAAGATGAGAGAAAGCAGAGGGCTTCTGTTCTCGCCACTTTGACGGAACTTTGTATAAAAGATTTCAGCCAATGTGATAAGAAAAGAAAAAGAAATAAAAGGCAAGTGGCTTGTTAAAAGGAAGCGAACTTCTTCATGCAGAGGCAACATGATCATCTACGCAGAAAGTCTGACGGATTCTACAGGGAAGCTTCTAGAACGAATGAGTGAAGTGATGAGCGAGTTTCCACAGGCTGCAGGATATAAGATTGCTAAGTGTACATCAATTAGCACACTGGCCATTACTTACAAGTTAAATGCCTCCTCTAGGATCCAGATACTCCGCTCCTGGGGAATCACTTTGAAGAAATGACATTGGCTGGACCCAGTGGCTCACTCCTGTAATCCCAGTACTTTGGGAAGCCAAGGCTGGTGGATCATTTGAGGTCATGAGTTCAAGACCAGCCTGGCCAATGCAGTGAAATCCTGTCTCTACTAAAGATACAAAAATTAGCCAGATGTGGTGGTGTGTGCCAATAATTCTAGCTACTCAGGAACCTGAGGCAGGAGAATTGCTTGAGCCCAGGAAGTGGAGATTGCAGTGAGCCAAGATCACGCCATGGATTGCACTCCAGCATGGGCAACAGAGTGAGACTCTGTCTCAAAAAAAAAAAAAAAAACAAATGAAAATGGGCCGGGCGTGGTGACTCACACCTGTAATCCCAGCGCTTTGGGAGGCCGAGGCAGGTGGATCACGAGGTCAAGAGATCGAGACCATCCTGGTCAACATGGTGAAACCCCATCTCTACTAAAAATACAAAAAATTAGCTGGGCACGGTGGCGCATGCCTGTAATCCCAGCTACTCGGGAGGCTGAGGCAGGAGAATTGCCTGAACCCAGGAGGCGGAGGTTGCGGTGAGCCGAGATTGTGCAATTGCACTCCAGCCTGGGTAACAAGAGCGAAACTCCGTCTCAAAAAAAAAAAAAAAAAAAAAAACCTATTTCATCTTAGAATTCCACTGCTACAATCTGGCTCTGGCCAATATTAAGGTGAAAAAAACCCATCCAGCTTTAAATTGTTAAATCGTGTTATTATTTGTACGCAGGTAATTCGCCCTTTTGGGAGAAGGAATTATCTGGATAGATGGCCAACACTCATTCCCGATGACCAAGGCAACCTCTACTGTCTCATCCAAGCCACGACACTTCTTTATTTTCCAGTCTGTCGCCCAGGCTGGAGGGCAGTGGCTTGATCTCGGCTCACTGAAATCACCACCTCCTGGGTTCAAGCGATTCTCATGCCTCAGCTTCCTGAGTAGCTGGGATTACAGGCACTCGCCACCACGTCTGGCTAATTTTTTTGTATTTTTAGTAGAGACAGGGTTTCACCATATTGGCCAGGCTGATCTCCAACTCCTGATCTCAGATGATCCTCCTGCCTCAGCCTCCTGAAGTGCTGGGGTTGCCGTTGTGAGCCACAGTGCCTGACTAAACTAGGCCACTTCTGAGAGCAAGGGAAGAGGTATCCACCGAGGCTCCCATCGGTTCCCACAGGACATTTGGGACTCTGCTCGCTGTGGGCCACACCTTCCGGGAACCTGCTCTCCTATCCCCACTCCCTGAGCCTTCTAGATTGGGGGTGGGCACTGGGCATCCTGTCCACATCCCACGCCATGACTCCAGCAGGGTGTGCGTGCCCCCAGACCCTCTTCGAATTCCCACCATTCCTGGTCCTTGGCAAATCCTTGGCAGAAGCATCAGTGAATCGATGTGGACCTTGTTGGATACAAAGTTGCATGGTGAAGGACAAGCCCACGTTTCAGTGAATTTTCCCAGCGTGGGCATTGGTGGCACAGAAGCTCGGTTGCCGCCTGAGCACCCCCAAAGGCTGCAGCACAAGTGCTGGTGGTGGGGGCTGTGGGGACCTGCGGGGGAGGGTGGGGAAGGTGCCGGTTTTGTCTGCTCAGCTCTGCGTGTAGACTCAGCAGCTTCTTCCCACGGGAGACTCACTGCTTTCTTACCCAGGATCTCACTCTCGGCTGAATTAACACGTTGAAGGATTCCCGTCTCAGCTTTTCCCCAAGGTCTGCCTTTCAAAGAATGTTCCCCGAGTTGTGAATGGGAGCAGAGCCCTTTGTAAGTAGAAGGTTATTTTACTTGAGTATCTACTGGTCATTCCCAACTTAAAAACAGCTGGGGAATCCCCCATGAAACCTGTGGAGTGTCCATGGCAACCTTGCCCTAGAAAGGCAGGGCACGGAGCTGCCATACTGGAGCCTGCCTTGATCCGGAATCAGGGGTCCTGAGCCTGCTCTGGGGGTGAGGTGGTGGGGAGGGGACGGGGGCTCAAGGTCTGGGCTTGGGGTTTCCTCGGCCAGGGAGGAGGCTCTTCTGCAACATGAGCACAGCCAAGCAGTTCTCTGAACAAACCCCCTCCCCAGCCAAAGACACCCTTTCCTGAATGAGGGAAGAAGTCCCTTTTGATAAACCAGCTCTGGGCAGAGAACAAATGTCTGCATGGATGCAGAGTTGGTTTGGAGAGGTTTCTGCTTTTATCAGGGGTACAACCCTCATGAACAATCGCATGATGGCACCTCCCCAGATGCGTCCCGTGTGTGGCACCAGTGTGCACCCTCATGTCACCTAGACTCATGACTGAGATTCCACCTCCCGAGATGCCCCCCTGTGTGTGGCACCAGTGTGCACCCTCATGACACCTAGACTCATGACTGAGATTCCACCTCCCGAGATGCCTCCCTGTGTGTGGCACCAGTGTGCACCCTCATGACACCTAGACTCATGACTGAGATTCCACCTCCCGAGATGCCCCCCTGTGTGTGGCACCAGTGTGCACCCTCATGACACCTAGACTCATGACTGAGATTCCACCTCCCGAGATGCCCCCCTGTGTGGCACCAGTGTGCACCCTCATGTCACCTAGACTCATGACTGAGATTCCACCTCCCGAGATGCCCCCCTGTGTGTGGCACCAGTGTGCACCCTCATGACACCTAGACTCATGACTGAGATTCCACCTCCCGAGATGCCTCCCTGTGTGTGGCACCAGTGTGCACCCTCATGACACCTAGACTCATGACTGAGATTCCACCTCCCGAGATGCCCCCCTGTGTGTGGCACCAGTGTGCACCCTCATGACACCTAGACTCATGACTGAGATTCCACCTCCCGAGATGCCCCCCTGTGTGGCACCAGTGTGCACCCTCATGTCACCTAGACTCATGACTGAGATTCCACCTCCCGAGATGCCCCCCTGTGTGTGGCACCAGTGTGCACCCTCATGACACCTAGACTCATGACTGAGATTCCACCTCCCGAGATGCCTCCCTGTGTGTGGCACCAGTGTGCACCCTCATGACACCTAGACTCATGACTGAGATTCCACCTCCCGAGATGCCTCCCTGTGTGTGGCACCAGTGTGCACCCTCATGACACCTAGACTCATGACTGAGATTCCACCTCCCGAGATGCCCCCCTGTGTGTGGCACCAGTGTGCACCCTCATGACACCTAGACTCATGACTGAGATTCCACCTCCCGAGATGCCCCCCTGTGTGTGGCACCAGTGTGCACCCTCATGACACCTAGACTCATGACTGAGATTCCACCTCCCGAGATGCCCCCCTGTGTGTGGCACCAGTGTGCACCCTCATGACACCTAGACTCATGACTGAGATTCCACCTCCCGAGATGCCCCCCTGTGTGTGGCACCAGTGTGCACCCTCATGACACCTAGACTCATGACTGAGATTCCACCTCCTGAGATGCCTCCCTGTGTGTGGCACCAGTGTGCACCCTCATGACACCTAGACTCATGACTGAGATTCCACCTCCCGAGATGCCCCCCTGTGTGTGGCACCAGTGTGCACCCTCATGACACCTGGACTCATGACTGAGATTCCACCTCCTGAGATGCCTCCCTGTGTGTGGCACCAGTGTGCACCCTTATGTCACCTAGACTCATGACTGAGATTCCACCTCCTGAGATGCCTCCCCTGTGTGTGGCACAGGCGTGCACCTTCATGACACCTGGACTCAGTGACTGTGATTCCATCGTCAGAGCCACGTGAAGCTCGGGGTGGGTGCTCACCTCCAGGCAGAGATCCCTCCTGCCCACTCCCCCATCTGGGCTCTCGAAAACCACTTCATTTTCTTCTAGGATAATTAGAGGAAAAAATACATTGTGTCACTTGAAAGCATTCAGATTCCACCGATTATTTCAGAAGTTAAATAAAAAACCCTCAGGGAATGGAAGAGGCTGAGGAGCCATTAACTAAACAGTGGGACTCAAATCCGGTCGCGTATTTGACGGGCTGTGAAAGGCTTTGGAAGCTGCGTGAACACTCTGACAAGTCTGAGATGAAGAGCAAACACCCCTGAAGGCACCTGAGCAAGTGCGGTCCCCTCAGGAGGCTGCCAGGGAGGAGAAAGGGCAGCGGAAGTGGGAGGTCCTCTGCCTGAAGCAGGCCAGGGGATGGGACTTGGTTTCATCAGCAGGGCAGCTTCGGTCTCCAGTGGGCCAGCCTCAGAGAGAGCTCTGCACCAGCTAAGCCATGGGGACTCCCTGTTGATGATCTGACATCAAAATCCCCGAAAGTGCATGGAGAAGCCCACGCAGGCGGCACTGAGTCGTGGCTGATATTCTGGGGCTGCAGGGGCTGGGGCTGGGTGCAGGGGCTGAATCCAGGGCAGCAAAGCTTCTCACACACGGGGTTTCTTCCCAGCACCACGGCCGGGACCTGCTTCTAACGCTGGACCCAAACGAGGAATTATTCCTACCAAGCAGCAGGTCCGGAGCCCAGACGCTGTTTCCAGCGCTCTGCTGAACAATTTCAAAACTCGAAATCCTTGAATATGTTCTTGGTCCAGTTTGAGTTTTCTCTTTTCCGATTTTCTTTCCGGGTGGATCAGCGGTGTTTTTGAGCCGTGGATTCCTGCTGAATGTTTGTCTACCCCTCCAGTCCCACCAAATTCGTTTGGAATCCTCACCCAAGGCCATGGTGTTAGGAGGTGGGGCCTTTGGGAGGTGATGAGGTCATGAGTCCTCCTAGGAGATCACCGCCTTTATAAAAGGGACCCTACAGACCCCTCATGCCTTCTGTCTTGGGGACCCAGGGGTGTGTCATCTATGAACAAGGACGGAGGTCCTCACCGGACACCGAGCCTGCTGGCGCCTTGATTCTGGACTCCCGCCGTCGGCCCTGGTAAGTGTCTGTGGTTTATAAGCCCCCAGTCTGTGGGACTTTGTCCCAGTAGCCTGGTTAGACTCAGACACCAAATATTCCTTCTTAGAATCCCACTTCCTCCTCGCCCCTGGCTCTGAGGTTGCTCAGGAAATCAAAGCTTCTCATACCGGGAGCATCTCACTGAGGACCAGTTGGTTCCTCGCTGATGCAGGCTGCTGTCCAGCACTGTCCCTTCCTCGGGGGAGTGCCTGGACCCCACCTGCTGCGGCCTCTTCTCTGCCCCTTGGTCTCTGGAATTACGGCGAGTTGTGAAATCTGACTTGACGGTGAGGCAGATTTTCACCTGTGAAATCGCAGACTGTGGAAAGAGAATCCCAGGAAGTTGAAGGGGTGAGGTGTGGCCCTGTCAGCTGAGGTCCAGGAAGCCTCCAGGCTCTGCATGTTCATCTCTCATGGCGGTGCTGGGGCTGGGTAGGGCAACCGCAGCTTCGCAGGATGGACTCTGGCCCTGGAGGACGTGTTTGCAGAGAAGACTCTTTGTGACCTCGTCAAAAACATGGCAGGGGACAGCCAGGGAATCTTATGGTCTTTTCATAAAATTGGTTAAAAGCAGCACTTACATTTGATTCCTCCTTTGTCTAATCCATTCATGACACAAGCTTATGGCTGCCATCGTAACCCACCTTTCGTGAAACATAAAATGAACTGATTCTCATAATTGTTAGTTCTATTCATAAAGATAAGATCCAGATCAGGGGTCCGCCAGCTGCAGCTCATGGCCCACTTGTGAAAGTGAATGTCTGCTAGCACACAGCTGTGCTCAATTGTTTCTGCACCATCTGTGGCTGTCTCTGTGTTTGGGGGGCTCCATGCACCCCACCTTCAGCGCTCCTGCCCCTACGTGCTGTCTCCTTGCCTGGGGGACCTGGGGCTTCCTCTCAGCCACGGAATGTGGAGCAGGAGGGCATCACTCTCGTGCCTTTTCTGTTGGGTAGGATGCCTCCTCTGCGGTTGCCCTTGATGGCGTGTAAGGTGCCGGTGGCCCTGCACAGGCTGCATGGCTGGGAAATGCAGGTGGCCTCCAGGAGCTGCGTGTGACCTGCAGCAGCAGGACAGCAGGACCCGGGTCCTCAGTCCTGTGGCCAGAAAGAAATGAATTTTCCAGCACGGGAGGGAGCTGGGAGGCAGGTCCTTCCTCGGTCAAGTGTCCAGATGAGAACGCAGCCCCAGGCTACACCTCGACTGCAGTGGAGCTGTGTGTGGACCCAACCCACAGAAGCTGGGGGGCCATGAGTGTGTGTAGTAAACCACTAGCTCTGTGGCGAATAGGAAACTCACGTGCTCTGCCACAGCAGAGTGGAGTCATTTTGGTAGGAACCATACGGCAGGAAAAGACAAAATATGAACTATTCATTACCTGCACCTGGACAGAGAGGTTTGGAAGGGCTGCATTCGAGCACCTTTGTCCGAGACCTGCTTCCTCAGCACCTGGCTCTGCAGATGTGGGGTCCTGATGTTTGGCCTGGGTTGGGTTTTGGGGTAAGGTTCAAGCTTCTCCAGCCCCAGGAGACCAGCGGTCTGCATGTTCATCTCCGGAGCAGTGAGTGGCTGCGTCAGGGCGTCTCGCCAGCAGGTGACAGCAAATGTGTGTATTGTGGCTGCCACACTTCCTCCAGGCTGACTGAGTGGCTCTCCGATTATACTGGTGTTTCAATATATCAGTGGTCAAATCAGCCGACTCCTGGAATGAAGACCCATCCACCCCGCCCGTAGTCAGTCAGTGATGTTTGTTCTGGAAGCTGAGCTGGGTAATTGGGACCCACCCAGTGAGGTCCAAGTGTGACAGCCGTTAGGTGACCAGCAGACAGTGAAGGGTAACCTCAAAGTTGGCAGCTCTGATGGGAACTGGTTCCCATGATGGGCGGAGGTAGTTTTGTTTGTGTCTCTGGCTGCTGGGCAGCGGTAAGGCTTCCCCTCGGGATTCCTGTGGAATAACCCAGCGGTGACCCCAGAAGACCTCCAATGCGTGAGGCCGCGTGTCCACGGTCCCCGTAAAGGCTGTTCTGATGGAAATACACAGTGACGTGTCTGACACACAGACTGTAAATGAGGCTAGGCCCCACGCTCTTCCTTGGTTTACGTCAAGGACGTGAATCTGTCTTTATTTGAGTCAAGGATTCGTGGCCAGGACAGGCTGTTCATGGCTCCAGGTCACTGTCCCCAGGAGTTAGGGTCAGGGTTAGGGTTATGGCAAGTCTTGGCCATGCCCATGGGAGCCTCAGCCACAACCCACCCTGCCCTTTCCCCCCGGGTGCCTTCTGGCCTCGGAATGGCCTTGGCCTTGCAGCAGAAGACATGCCTGACCAGACTGGCCAAGGGTTCCCCATGGCCCACGCCTTCCCCTCTGACCCGGCTTCTGTCTTCCACACAGGCGCCTGGACGCTGGCTCACGGCTGAGCTTGAGCAAGTACTGAGGTGCAGGCGGTCCCACGCCTGCCTTTTCCAACGTCTCAGTCAGCTGGGCCTGCGGGAACAAAGTCCTGTGGACTGAGTAACTTACAAGCGGCACTTTATTTCTTGCAGTTCTGTGGGACGGAAATCCGAGATCCAGGCGTCGGCAGCCCCAGTGCTGGTGGGCACCTGCTTCCGGCTGTACAGGCAGTGCCTTCCTGCAGGGTCCTCATGTGGCAGAAGCCCTCCAAGGCCTCCTTCATGGCAGCACTAATCCCATGAATGAAACTTCTCTCCATGACTTCATCGCCTCTCAAAGACCCGCCTTGTAAAACCATCATCTGGGAGCCTAGAGTTTCAACATAGACATTCTGGGGGCACTCAAGCATTGAGTCCGCTCCAGCAACGAGAACCAGTGGAGAGCCAGTGGCCGCAGAGGGCCATGCCTGCTGTCCAGGGGCACCCACCTCCCTGTCCGCACTGGCCCAACCTGCCCTCAGGACTTTCACTAAAGCCCTGCTCAGCCCTGCCTGTAGAGGAGCAGCGGTGAGCTTGCAGATGCTCGCAGATTCTGAGTGCTCAGCCTTTTTTCATAAAGTCTCTCCTTTTCCATTTGGGTTTGTTTACTTTACACAGTTGGGAGAGGAAGGTGGCTTGGAACGGGCAGCTGAGGCCCTTGCATGAGAAGCTGGATCCCCAGCCCTCCTGTGGGATTGCGTTTCTGTCTCTCTTCCTAGTGTGAAAGGGGCACTTCCCAGGGACTGGGTCCTCCTGCCTGTCTCCAACGGGGTCCGTTCCCAGGGAGGAGCGTGTTGCTGTCTCTACCCTGGACCCACTGGCTGGACTTGGGTCACGCGGCCACGGCCACCTGCTCGGGGGCTCAGCCATGAAGTCGGCTGGAGGCTGAGGGAGAAAAAGGGGCGATCGTGGCGACTGTTAGCCGCCTCTGCCTGCTCCTGCTTGGTTTATGTCATGTGACCGTGGAGAGGCTGTCCCTCTGAAACAGATGTGTTTAATGACACATTCACCTCCAATTCCCATCAGTCGCACCCACAGCCTTTGTCCTGTGTTGATGCCTGAGACTCATCCAAGTGCTTTTGAAAACCTCAAGTGTGTCTTTTCTGCTTTGCTGCAGTTTGCATATTTGAAGTGTTATAGCCGGTTAAGCAGTGTTTTTCAACCTTCTTAGCGGAGGACGAGCCGCTCTTTACTGCATGCAGAGGGCTGTCCCGTGCCCGTGGGGCTGGGAGGGGCACTGAGACCCTCGCCCAACCTGCTCTAAGAGTTTATGCCGAGCCCTGCTCACCCGACCTGCGAGATGCAGCAGCAGCTCTCCAGAAACGCCTCCAGACATTGCCAGGTGTCTCCTCCGGGCAAACTGGCCCCAGCTGAGAACGTGATGTACTTACATGTGTATGTTTCAGGCAAAAAACAAAAACAAAAACTGAAGCCACTAGCCAGGAAGCGAAGACAGAGAACAGCCGGACACAGAAAACAGGCAGCTTGGACTTTGTGCTGGAGGAGAAATCCGTTGTCACAGTTTGTAATGGCGCTTGTCATCTGCGCATGCCTGTGTGCACAGGTGTGAATGTGTGCACGTGTGTCACTGTGTGCATTACATGTGTGCACACCCGTGTGTCCGTCTGCCTGTGCCTGTGTGCATGTGTGTAACTGTGTGCCTTATGTGTGTGCATGCCCGTGTGTCCGTGTGCCTGTGCCTGTGTGCACTTGTGTCACTGTGTGCATTGTGTGTGTGCACGCCTGTGTGTCCGTGTGCCTGTGCCTGTGTGCACTTGTGTAACTGTGTGCCTTATGTGTGTGCATGCCCGTGTGTCCGTGTGCCTGTGCCTGTGTGCACTTGTGTCACTGTGTGCATTGTGTGTGTGCACGCCCGTGTGTCCGTGTGCCTGTGCCTGTGTGCACTTGTGTCACTGTGTGCATTGTGTGTATGCACACCAGTGTGTCCGTGTGCCTGTGCCTGTGTGCATGTGTGTAACTGTGTGCCTTATGTGTGTGCATGCCCGTGTGTCTGTGTGCCTGTGCCTGTGTGCACTTGTGTCACTGTGTGCATTGTGTGTATGCACGCCCGTGTGTCCGTGTGCCTGTGCCTGTGTGCACTTGTGTCACTGTGTGCATTGTGTGTGTGCACGCCCGTGTGTCCGTGTGCCTGTGCCTGTGTGCACTTGTGTCACTGTGTGCATTGTGTGTGTGCACGCCCGTGTGTCCGTGTGCCTGTGCCTGTGTGCACTTGTGTCACTGTGTGCATTGTGTGTGTGCACGCCCGTGTGTCCGTGTGCCTGTGCCTGTGTGCACTTGTGTCACTGTGTGCATTGTGTGTGCACGCCCGTGTGTCTGTGTGCCTGTGCCTGTGTGCACTTGTGTCACTGTGTGCATTGTGTGTGTGCACGCCCGTGTGTCCGTGTGCCTGTGCCTGTGTGCACTTGTGTCACTGTGTGCATTGTGTGTGTGCACGCCCGTGTGTCTGTGTGCCTGTGTGCACTTGTGTCACTGTGTGCATTGTGTATATGCACGCCCGTGTGTCTGTGTGCCTGTGCCTGTGTGCACGTGTGTCACTGTGTGCATTGTGTGTGCACACCCGTGTGTCCGTGTGCCTGTGCTTGTGTGCACTTGTGTCACTGCATGCCCGTGTGTCTGTGTGCCTGTGCCTGTGTGCACGTGTGTCACTGTGTGCATTGTGTGTGCACACCCGTGTGTCCGTGCCTGTGCCTGTGTGCACTTGTGTCACTGTGTGCATTGTGTGTGTGCACGCCCGTGTGTCCGTGTGCCTGTGCCTGTGTGCACTTGTGTCACTCTGTGCATTGTGTGTATGCACGCCCGTGTCCGTGTGCTTGTGCCTGTGTGCACACGTATGCATGTGTGTGCACGTGTTTCTGCATGTGTGTCTGTACATCTGTGCACATGTGTTCATGTGTCTGTGTATGTGTGTGTGCTTGCTCATGCTCACAGTTTATCAGGAGGCAGGTGGATGGGATCGGGAGGCAGGTGGATGGGATCAGGAGGCAGGTGGATGGGATCAGGAGGCAGGTGGATGGGATCAGGAGGCAGGTGGATGGGAACAGGGCAAAGGCTGTGAGTAAAGGAAGACAGAGTATGAGTCTCCACAAATGCTGGGGTGGGTGATACTCACAGACACACACACACACACACACACACACACACACACACCCCTGGTTCCTCACGCCTGACCAGGTGCTGCAATCCATTCTAAATGCATTAATGTGCTATAGATTGAACAAGTCGAACATCAAAACCTGAAAGAAAAACTACAAAGATTGAATGAACGCCGCAAGTTTAGAAATAATAAGAGAAATCACACGGGAAAGTGGAAAGAGTAGAAACCGTGACACCTAAAAGCTGGAGCCATTCAGTCGAAGACCTTGAATTAGACCAAGAGGAAGCTTCTGTGCACACGTCACTGGGAGAATCTCTTCCGGGTCGATTGTCTCTGGGCCGCCCTTTGTGGGGGCTGTGGCTCCACTGAGGTCACTTTCTCCTGGCTGGACGGTGAGGCTGGAGGTGACACTGAGACATTGATTTGGGTATGAGAGGTGTCCAAAGGCCAGGTGGCTTCACCTCAGTGGATACCTGTCCCGGCTCAAATTTACCAGACAGACAAACATGTTACACAATTCTGAACACGAAGGTGGTTGTTTACTTGATAATTACTAGGTAACTGCTGCAGGTGTGGCCTGGCCTGCCCCAAGAGAGCACCACCCACTGTGGCTATTGCAGCCCCGGAGGCCAAGACGCTGGCAGGGCTGCGCTTCTTCTGCAGGCTCTCGGGGGGTCCCCCCTTCACCTTCCAGCCTCTGGAGGCTCCAGGCTGTCCGTGGCTGTGGTCACAACTCTCCCTCAGCGCCGCTGGTGTCTTGTGGCCTTCTCCCTGGATGTCTGCTTCCCAAGTCCCCTCTTCTCCCAAGGCCACCAGTCAGGGCCGAGGCCCTGCCCCCCCACACGCTCTCTTGCAGCCTCAGCTTAACCACCTGCAAACACTGTGTTCCCAAGAAGGACGTTCACAGGTGCTGGGGCTAGGACTTCAGCAGCCCCTTTTGGGGGCATATTTCAACCCTTGACACCCACCATGTACCACGTGCTGGTAGTCCTGAGCCCCAGGGCCCACAAACCCTGGGGTGAGCAGGAGATGGACTTTCTAGAAAGGTCTATGGGCTTATACAAACCACAGGTGAAATGGGATTTCAATGCCATCCAGTGAGAACCAGATCCTTCTCTTCCTGAAGGCACTGGTTCCCAGCTTGCTCCACTTACACTCTCAAAGCATGCCCGGGACACACCCACTAAGACAGACGGGGCCATGCTGGGGGCCCTGTGACCCCTCTCTGATGCCCCTGAGTGTGGGTCCCCTCCACCATCGACCCTGGCCATCAGGGTGACTGATGGGGCATGGGGGATTCGTGGAGGGCCCCACGGGTGCTGAACCCCATGGCAGGAAGTTCCCCCTGCAGGTAAACACTGGAGGGGCTCTGAGAGGAGAGGAGACGCCGTGGCCCCTTGAGCCGTCAGGCTTGGCTGTGTGTGCCCCCAGGGCTCCTTGGAGTCTGATGTGGCCGCTGGGATGAGATTCGGGAACAGAGAATGGGGCCACCCAGGGTTGAAGGCCATGCAGGCACCGGGGAAGCAGAGGTCTCCAACCCCAAGCCCCCAAGAGCACTGTGGGCCGTGGTGTGAGGCGATGGGTCCCCCCCGTTCCTTAGGGGTGTATGTTTGCTGCATGAACCTTACAGGCTGGGCGGTGAGCCAAGGCCATGTGGCCCGGATGAGGAACAGCTGTCCCCAAGAACCCAAACATCCCGAAGCCTTTCTGGGAACCTACCAAGAAAGACAGTCTCATCGTACACAGGAGGCAAAGAGCCAGAACATTAGCTTGAAAGCTGCGTAGGGATGGTGGCAGGTGGATCCCGGCAGCTGTCCCCATCCCGCCCGGAGCGCCTCCTGTGTGAGTCCTGAGATCCTCATCTCCTCACCAGCTGGGCTTGTCGGGGACGTGCTTCGGCCCCTGGGTTCCCTCCCAGCCTGAGGGTCTGTTACGGCCGCAGGCTTTCTTTGTAACACGCGCCTGTGCCCACCTGTCCCTCCGGCCTCCCCTGGGGAGTGAGCTTTGCACTGACCCTCGCCTGGGCGGCCTTTCCCTCGGCACGAGGAACGCCCGGAGCACAGACGTGACGGACTGTGGACATTTGGCCTTCAATTTTCAGACCTAATTTCAAGCCCGGTCACTCCCGTCGCTATTGCATTCCA